>NW_024070211.1:116320591-116914859 GCF_014754425.2 Oryx dammah | reverse complement strand
TTAGTTGATCTGTCCATAAGTGTGAGTGGGGTATTAAAATCTCCCACTATTATTGTGTTATTGTTAATTTCCCCTTTCATACTTGTTAGCATTTGTCTTACATATTGCGGTGCTCCTATGTTGGGTGCATATATATTTATAATTGTTATATCTTCTTCTTGGCTTGATCCTTTGATCATTATGTAGTGTCCTTCTTTGTCTCTTTTCACAGCCTTTGTTTTAAAGTCTATTTTATCTGATATGAGTATTGCTACTCCTGCTTTCTTTTGGTCTATATTTGCATGGAATATCTTTTTCCAGCCCTTCACTTTCAGTCTGTATATGTCCCCTGTTTTGAGGTGGGTCTCTTGTAGAAAACATATATAGGGTCTTGTTTTTGTATCCATTCAGCCAGTCTTTGTCTTTTGGTTGGGGCATTCAACCCATTTACGTTTAAGGTAATTACTGATAAGTATGATCCCATTGCCATTTACTTTATTGTTTTGGGTTCTGGTTTACACACCCTTTTTGTGTTTCCTGTCTAGAGAACATCCTTTAGCATTTGTTGGAGAGCTGGTTTGGTGGTGCTGAATTCTCTCAGCTTTTGCTTGTCTGTAAAGCTTTTGATTTCTCCTTTATATTTGAATGAGATCCTTGCTGGGTACAGTCATCTGGGCTGTAGGTTATTTTCTTTCATCACTTTAAGTATGTCTTGCCATTCCCTCCTGGCCTGAAGAGTTTCTATTGAAAGATCAGCTGTTATCCTTATGGGAATCCTGTTGTGTATTATTTGTTGTTTTTCCCTTGCTACTTTAAATATTTGTTCTTTATGTTTGATATTTGTTAATTTGACTAATATGTGTCTTGGGGTGTTTCACCTTGGGTTTATCCTGTTTGGGACTCTCTGGGTTTCTTGGACTTGGGTGATTATTTCCTTCCCCATTTTAGGGAAGTTTTCAACTATTATCTCCTCAAGGATTTTCTCATGGTCTTTCTTTTTGTCTTCTTCTTCTGGGACTCCTATGATTCAAATATTGGGGCGTTTAACACTGTCCTGAAGGTCTCTGAGATTGTCCTCATTTCTTTTAATTAGTTTTTCTTTTTTCCTCTCTGATTCATTTATTTCTACCATTCTATCTTCTACTTCACTAATCCTGTCTTCTGCCTCCATTATTCTATTTGTTGCCTCCAGAGTGTTTCTGATCTTATTTATTGCATTATTCATTATATATTGACTCTTTTTTATTTCTTTTGGGTCCTTGTTAAACCTTTCTTGCATCTTCTCAATCCTTGTCTCCAGGCTATTCATCTGTGATTCCATTTTGATTTCAAGATTTTGGATCATTTTCACTATCATTATTCGGAATTCTTTATCAGGTAGATTCCTTATCTCTTCCTCTTTTGTTTGGTTTGGTGGGCATTTATCCTGTTCCTTTACCTGCTGGGTATTCCTCTGTCTCTTCATCTTGTTTATATTGCTGAGTTTGGGGTGTTCTTTCTGTATTCTGGCAGTTTGTGTAGTTCTCTTTATTGTGGAGTTTCCTTGCTGTGAGTGGGGTTGTACAGGTGGCTTGTCAAGGTTTCTTGGTTAGGGAAGCTTGTGTCGGTGTTCTGGTGGGTGGAGCTGGATTTCTTCTCTCTGGAGTTCAATGAAGTATCCAGTAATGAGTTATGAGATGTAAATGATTTTGGAATAACTTTGGGCAGCCTGTATATTGGAGCTCAGGGCTGTGTTCCTGTGTTGCTGGAGAATTTGTGTGGTATGTCTTGCTCTGGAACTTGTTGGCCCTTGGGTGGTGCTTGGTTTCAGTGTAGCTATGGAGGCGTTTGATGAGCTCCTGTCAATTAATGTTCCCTGGAGTCGGGAGTTCTCTGGTGTTCTCAGGGTTTGGACTTAAGCCTCCTGCTTCTGGTTTTCAGTCTTATTTCTACAGTAGTCTCAAGACTTCTTCTATACAGCACCATTGATAAAACATCTAGGTTAAAGATGAAAAGTTTCTCCACAGTGAGGGACACCCAGAGAGGTTCACAGTGTTACATGGAGAAGAGAAGAGGGAGGAGGGAGTTAGAGGTGACCCGAATCAGATGAGGTGGAATCATAGAGGAGAGAGAAAGCTAGCCAGTAATCACTTCCTTATGTGCACTCCACAACTGGACCGCTCAGAGATGTTCATGGAGTTATACAGAGAAGAGAAGAGGGAGGAAGGAGACAGAGGTGGCCAGGAGAATAAAAGGGGGGAATCAAAAGGAGCGAGACAGATCCAGCCAGTAATCAGTTCCCTAAGTGTTCTCCACTGTCTGGAACACACAGAGATTCACAGAGTTGGGTATAGAAGAGAGGGGGTAGGGAGGAGACACAGGCGACCTGGTGGAGAAAAAAGAGAGTCCAAAGGGGGAAAGAGTGGTCAAGCCAGTAATCTCACTCCCAAGTAAAAATGGGTACTGAAGATTGGGTTCTTAAAGGTACTAAATTGATAACAAATACCAAAAAGCAAAGATTAAAAATCTAGAGTAGAGTTTGGAATTTCAAAAGTACAATATTAAAGAAAAGAATGAAAAAGAAACAAAGTCACAAAACTTATTAAAAATATATATATATATGAAGTTTGCTTTAAAAAATAGGGTCTTTTTTTTTTGCAAAGTAATAGGTTATAAAAGTGAAAATTAAAGGATTAATAGAGGACTTAACAATTAAAAAATATAAAAAAAGAATGATTGTAAAAATAGTAAAAATATATCTAGGACTTTCTCTGGTGTTGTTGTGGGCATTGTGGGGTCAGTTCATTTTCGGATAGTTCCTTGGTCCGGCTTATATTTCTCAAGATCTATAGGCCCCTTCTTATGTAGTCGGTACTAACAACAGGGTTTTAATCTATTGCACCTGTCACTTCCAAGGTGGTTCCCTCTGTTTTAGCTTCTTCTGTTTGCTGGTCTCTTCAGTGTCTGACTTCTGCCTTGACACAAAGGGGGCGGTGGTGGACACTTTTTTAAGGCTCACTTGTTCAGTTGCACTGTGGAGAGGGAGGGATGCTGAAAATAAATAACACTGGCATGTGCTTGCAGTGTCTCAGCCACACTGGGCCTGCCCCCGCTCACAGCACATGTACCCTCCCTGCCCACACTGCTCAGGCTCTAGGTTGCTCTGCCGGGAACTGTCCGAGGCCGGCCCTGGGCTGCATGCACCTCCCAGGTCTAAGCCACTCAGGTTCAGGCACTTGGGTAGTCGTCAGAGGCGCAGACTCAGTTGGGCCTGCATTTTGTGCCCTTCCCAGGTCCGAGCAGCTCAGGTGATGAGGTGTTTGGCGAGCTTGGTTGCTGCGACTTATCACCTCCTCAGTCCCTGCCACTCGGTTTTCTGGGGTACAACTGGCGCACCTTCTCAGGCAGATGTTGACTGTCCAGAACCCCAAGAAGTCTTAGTTAGCAAAGAAGCCTGCTTGCAGTTTGGTAGATAATGTCTCTCTGGGGCTGTGATTGCCCCCTTCTGGCTCTGGCTGCCTGTCACTGGAGGCAGATGGTCTGCAGCCGGCGAGTTCTGTTCAGTCCTTTGTTCTGTGCGCAGGGCTGGCAGTGTCTTGGGGCTTTTCGCGTGGTAGCTATCCCACAGTCTGGTTTGCTAGCCCAAGTTAGTTCGCTCAGATTGCCCTCAGGGCATTCAGGCCAGATCCTTACTCTAAGCAATGCAGCCCGAGCCTCCCTGGCCCAGCCCCCGCTTGCTAGTGGCGGGTGCAGGCATCTGCACTGCTTCTCCGCTGGGGGAGTTACTGTTGGGCTCGTAATCTGTGGGTTTTAATTATTTATTTATTTTTCCTCCCTGTTATGTTGCCCTCTGTGCTTCCAAGGCTCACCACAGCCTCGGCAGTGAGAGTGTTTCCTGGTGTTTGGAAACTTCTCTCTTTTTAAGACTCCCTTCCTGGGACAGAGCTCTGTCTCTACCTCTTTTGTCTCTTTTTTTGTCTTTTATATTTTTTCCTACCTCCTTTTGAAGACAATGGGCCGCTTTTCTGGATGCCTGATGTCTTCCGCCGGCATTCAGAAGTTGTTTTGTGGAATTTACTCAGTGTTTAAATGTTCTTTTGATGAATTTGTGGGGGGGAAGTGGTCTCCCCATCCTATTCCTCTGCCATCTTAGACTGCCCCTTCCTCCCCTTAGATCCAGGAGCCATAGCTGGACACATATCCTCCAGACAAGACAAAACAAAAAGGGCGACTAATAGCTTTTCCTTATAACCACATAAAAAAATGATACTGCTTTAGAAAAGAGCATTCCATGTCTCTTTGGTTGTTCAGACAATCGGGCATGTCTGACTCTTTGAGAACCCCATGGACTGCAGCATGCCAGTCTTCCCTGTCCTCCACCATCTCCCAGAGTTTGCTCAAACTCATGTCCATTGAGTCGAAGATGCCATCCAACAATTTCATCTTCTGTCATCCCCTTCTCCTCCTGCTTTCAGTCTTTCCCAGCATCAGGGACTTTTCCAATGAGTCGGCTCTTTGCATCAGGTGGCCAAAGTATTGGACCTTCAGCTTCAGCATCAGCCCTTTCAATGAATATTCAGGGTTGATTTCCTTTAGGATTGACTGGTTTGATCTTACTGTCCCTTGGACTCTCAAGATCTTCTCTAGCACCACAGTTTGAAAACATCAGTTCTTTGGTGCTCAGCCTTCTTTATGGTCCAACTCTCACATCCATACATGACTACTAGAAAAACCATACCTTTGACTATTCAGACCTTGTTGGCAAAGTGATATCTCTGCTTTTTAATATGCTGTCTAGGTTGGTCATAGCTTTGCTTCTAAGGAGCAATGTATTTTAATTTCCTGGCTATAGTCACCATCCACAGTGACGCTGGAGCCCAAGAAAATAAAGTCTGTCATTGTTTCCATTATTTACCCTTCTATTTGCCATAGTGTGATGGGACTGGATGCCATGATCAAAAAATGTTAATTTTTTGAATGTTGAGTTTTAAGCCAACTTTTTCACTTTCCTCTTTCATTTTCATCAAGAGGCTCTTTAGCTCTTCTCTTTCTGCTATTATGGTGGTGTCATCTGCATATCTGAGTTTATTGATATTTCTCCCAGAAGTCTTGATTCCAGATTGTGATTAATCCAGCCTGGTATTTCTCATTATGTACTCTGCATAGAAGTTAAATTAGCAGGGTGACAATATACAGCTTTGATATACTCCTTTCCCAGTTTCGAACCAATCCATTGTTCCATGTCCAGTTCTACCTGTTGATTCCTGACCTGCATGCAGATTTCTCAAGAGGCAGGTAAGGTGGTCTGGTATTCCCATCTCTTTCAGAATTTTCCACAGTTTGTTGTGATCCACACAGTCAAAGGCTTTAGCATAGTTCATGAAGCACAAGTAGGTGTTTTTCTGAAATTCGCTTGCTTTTTCTGTGCTCCAATGGATGTTGGCAATTTGATCTCTGGTTCCTCTGCCTTTTCTAAATCCAGCTTGTACATCTGGAAGTTCTCTTTTCACGTACTGTTGAAGCCTAGCTTGAAGGATTTTGAGCATAACCCTGCTAGCATGTGAAATGAGTGCAATTACGTGGTAGTTTGAACATTCTTTGGCATTGTCCTTCTCTGGGATGGGAATGAAAGCTGTCCATGTCTCTAGTGAATTGCTTATCTTTCTTAAAGCAGAGTGAATTGCTTGCATTGTCATTCTTATGCATTTTCTGACATAAGTGAAAGTGTTAATTGCTTAGTCTGTCTGACTCTTTGCAACGCCATGAACTTCAGCCGACCAGGCTCCTCTGTCCATGGAATTCTCCAGGCAAGAATACTGGAGTGAGTTGCCATTCCCTTCTCTCAGGGATCTTCCCTATCCAAGGATCGAACCTGGGTCTCCTGCATTGCAGTAAGATTCCTTACCATATGAGCCACCAGGGAAGC
The DNA here is from genome assembly GCF_014754425.2 of Oryx dammah. Lineage (NCBI taxonomy): Eukaryota > Metazoa > Chordata > Mammalia > Artiodactyla > Bovidae > Oryx > Oryx dammah. Next base: position 116,908,975 of record NW_024070211.1, on the reverse strand, counting down.
CTTGACATAAGAGAGACACTAAAGCTATTAATTGTTTGAGACTGTATGACAGATTTTGAGGACCACTTAAAAGAATGCTGTGCAAAACAATGGAATCAGACCCTGAGCTCACCAAAAATTTAGCATGTGCAGGGGGCTTTGAGCACAGCTAATAGACAAACCTCTTTTGCTGATTTTGCCAGGGTATCTCTCAGAAGTAAGCAGAGGTGATACATTTTTATGTGTAACACACATAACATTGGTGTACCTGGAAGATTCTTGTTAGTTTCGAGCAAGGAAAAAATAAGGTGGCTACAAAAAAATGCCAAGAAAGTTTCAGAGGCTCTAATTTCAGTGTGTATCTCTTATGGCCAGTACACTAGTTGTGGGAACAGGCTTTCCACAGCTTCTGTCTGTGGATCTTGGTTCCACTTGTCCTTTTGACTTAAAGAATTAATTCTTGGCTTAATCCCGGAGGCACAGCAGTGAAGAGAAAAATGGATTTTCACAGGAGAATAGACCTAGACAATTCAGACTCTGCGGAAGGACTGGCTACATAATTTGTAGGGTCCAGTGCAAAATGAAAATGCTGGGTTCCTTGTCCAAAACTTATTAAGAATTTTAAGCCTGTGACAGTCGGGTATTAAAGCAAGCTCAGGACCCTTTGAAGCACAGGGCTCTATGTGACTGCACAGGTCACATGCCAGGAAGCTGGCCCAGCTCTTTGGTCTGGAAATATAACGGTTAAGAAGGATTTGCTTAAATCTGCACAGTTTAGAAAGCAATAACAGAATGGGTAAATTTTGTTTATGGAATCGCACAATATTAAATTTATGGAAACCACTGTAGTTCCCAGATGGATGTTGACAGCCACTCCTTCTATGCAAAAGAAGCAAATGCCTTCTTGGAGAAGCTGCACAGGGTGGATCTGAGAGTTTCTATATTTGTGGCAGCCACAGGTTCAGGTAGAGCCACAGAGGGTCGAGTGGTGACCCCCGAAGGCTCAGTCTGGGTATAGTTGACATTCTTGAATTCCTGGGATAATCACAGAAGGCTCATGGTAAATGTTTTGTTTGTGGACCCAGAGCTTTCATTCTGTACATAGAGTGATGGCTCTCACAAAACTTAGAAGAGACAGGAAAGCATTGCCTACAAGGTTTTGTGTGTGGCAGTGATGGCATCTGGTGACTTTTTGCACTTAACTCACCGTGTGTTTATAGCCACCCTTCTCACTGATTTTTGGTTTACACAGCTGGTCAGCTTTTACTGGATGGACTGTAATGATGGAGGAGAAAGCATTAACTCTGAGGAATGTTTCAGAGCGATTGGAAAACTAGTAGGAGACTATTGCTTCGTTCTTTTTGTTATAACATGAAGTATTAAGCAAAACATAAATTTTACTAAATGACAAAAGTCAAAACGTAACAGAGAAATTTCTTCTGTATTTAAATCCACAAGAAAAGAGTAGATGCCATATTTTTAATGCAGTGGTCACATATAAATTTTTGTTTCTAAACAAAATCATTCTTAGAGACAACATCTTACTCATCAAGATGTTTAATAAATCCTCTATTTTTGATGAGAAAAAAAAATAACACATGCAGGGACATGAAACCAACATTCGTGGAGTGGCTTACTATATTAGGGGCTTCCCTTGTGACTCAGCTGGTAAAGAATCCGCCTGCAATATGGGAGACCCAGGTTCAGTCCCTGGGTTGGGAAGATCCCCTGGAGAAGGGAATGGCTACCCACTGCAGTATTCTGGCCTGGAGAATTCCATGAACTGTGTAGTCCATGGGGTCATAGAGTTGGGCACGACTGAGTGACCTTCACTTCACTTCACTGACTGTATTAGACACCTTCGTATGAAGCATCCTTAGTTTATATGACTACCACTTAGAGATAAGGAAGATGTGGTTCAAAAAACAAACATTTCACTAACAATGTGCTTCTATAGGATGTCAATTAATAGTTGTCCCACGATAGTCAAATGCTTGAGGAAATACCTGATGTTATCAAGCATTCGAGAAGGTTAGGAGACTTGGACTATATAATTGATATTCCTTTGCTCTTTGCCTTTTCCCCTCTTCTTCCCCATGAGGTTTAGAGGTTTCTTCTGGCCCTGAGTTCTGACAGTAGGAAAAGCTGCTGTCAAACAGCAATAAGGAAAACAGTATCATCTGTATCCTTGTAGACATCTGCGGGCTGGTGGGGGTATACTTGACTCTGGACACTCAGTGTTGTAGTCAGTCTTTGGAGTTAGCATTTCAATTTCCAAGATTTGGCTCAGTTATCTAAATACAGTTTTTTGAGTAAAACACATTTAGTTTTAGAGTTACTGTGTGCTCTGTAAAATCTGAAAGACATCCTAAGTTAGGTTGAAATAGGATCACAATAATGAGAGAAGGCTTCTTATCTGATATGCTTAGGTCTTGGTTGGGTAGATGGTGCAGTGGTAAAGAATCCACCTGCCATTGCAGGAGATGGAAGAGGCCTGGGTTCAATCTCTGTGTTGAGAACATCCCCTGGAGGAGGAAATTGCCACCCACTCCAGTATTCTTGCCTGGAAAATTCCATGGACAGAGGAGCATAGTGGCCTACAGTCCATGGCTTTGCAAAGAGTTGGACACGTTGACCAACTAAGCACTCCCCCAGGTAGCCCCAAATTCATTAAAATCACGAATTACTTAAAAGCAATACGTATACATCTTAAACATTTTAATTAAAAATGTTAATGTACATCCATCAGACCGTTTGTTATTGTCAGGCAAGTGTTTCCTTTGATTGAGGATCCATTAAGTAGAGAATCACTTTGTTTTCTTTATATAAATGACACCCATAATGATTTATCTATGGTTGATAGTTTAGTTTGATTTAAAAATGGAGCTAGAGTTAAAAGGCACTTGTGAAAAAATCTAGAATCCTTCTAGACTTTTATGATTTTTCTCCAATTTTTTATGATTTTCTTACCTACATCTAATTTGAGAGCTTTTTCTTTTGATGACATAATTTTATCAAACTCTCTGTATTTCAACTTAATTTTCCTAGAAAAAAAACAAATTTTCTTTTTTTATGTTTTTTAGTTTATGTAATAAAAATATATTTGTACCTGTACTTACAATAATAAGTACAATGGACATAAACAGGCTTGGGAACAGATACAATTAACACTTGGTAAACAAACACTCTCAGCTAGTAGGGCCAGGTGTATGCATGAGTATTGGTTTCCTAGTTAAACCTTTCAGCACGCTATAGATATATCGTGGTGTTTTACAGAGGTCATCAATTTAAGCTGCAGGTAGAAGTCAAAGTCATTAATAGAGCTTCTGCTGTGGTCACATTATATTTTTCTACTTTTCAACCACCTTTGATACTATGGTTCTTCAGTTCTTCAGGCCTTTCTATCTACTTCTGGGAAGCCCCAGAGTGATGTCTGACATGCGTTCATAAACAAGTCTTTTTATTTTCCTTAAACACTGTGGGCATCTGTTGGTCTAAGCCTCATGAAGGCAGCATCCCTTAGTTAACAAAAGCTGGGCTGCCTCCTACCAGATACTTCATCATGGCTGGAAACTACTGTTACCCTGGGAATGAAGAACTTTCATCCCCTAATGTAACGAGCTCTTTACATGTTCTATTCATGTCTTTGATGGAAATCAAACATAAGTATATGGAGGCGAGGTCAGCCACAATTATGACTGTCAACAAACAGGATATCCTACTAATCACTCCCTTCCACTGACAACTGAGGCATTGTTACAGGGCTAAGGTGTGGGTCTGCCCTTCTCTTCCCTTGGTTTAGTCATGTCCGACTCTTATGACCCCATGGACTGTAGCCCGCCAGGATCCTCTCTGCCCATGGAATTCTCCAAGCAAGAATACTGGAGTGGATTGCCATTCCCTTTTCCGGGGGATCTTCCCAACTCAGGGATCAAACCTGGGTTGATTTTCTATCCACTGAGCCACCAGGTAAGCTTATTTCCCAGGAGACTTCTCCATGTCTAATACAAATAGACTCCCAGCAAGTCCAGGCTGCCAGACATAGTGCAGACGTGGGCCCACAGCTCAGACATTTCTCAAGTGTCCCTATGATATCAGTTCTCCATTTTTTCTTCTGTTAATTGCTGCAGTTGTGGTACCATGGTAGGATAATCTAGCGAGGTATTAAAGTCCCCATTTTCAAGAAGAGGAAACCAAGACCCAGAGAGTAAGACATACAACTGGTAAGCAGTGAGTTGGGACTGGAACCAGCTCCTTAACTCTCCTCATGTTTTCCTAAGAGAGAATGCAGAGCATCCACCCCATTCATGAAACAGGCTCTGTCGTGGGCAGAGCAAGCCCGAGGGGGCTGTGAAAAGGCTCTGATCCACTGCCAGGGATGCTCCTGCTTGTCTTTTGCCAAGTACATAGCCCCCCCCAGGCTGACATTGCAGCAAGAGGAAAAGACATAGCTGAGGAATAAGGGAAGGGAGTCAAGGGTGTGTTAGCCTGAAATCCTGAGCTTCCAATGCAGGGGGCCTGGGTTCGATCCCTGGGCAGGGAACTAGATCCCACATGCTGCAACCAAGACCCCACACAGCCAAATAAATAAATAAATCAGTTGGAAGAAAGAAAAAAGAGAGTGTATTGGCCTGATGGTAGGTGCTGGGACCTCACTTCCCTGAATGTCTTAACATGGAAGAGGATGACCGGTGTGCTCCCACTCCCAGGGACATGATAGTTCAGTGCTATTATTTTTTTATTCCTCTCCATGTCTGTAGTTGCATGCAACAGGGTGGGGTTAATCTTACTCTAGTTTTGGACAAAAATAATGAAGACTCTGAAAGTTAGAGTCTCCTTTTCCCTTTTTATATTTTTCTTGCTAATTGAAATAGTTTGGCAGTCACTTGTTTGAGAAACTTGTACTAGAGCAAAAGGTTTTTAATCTAAGATCATTTGGCTTATGTTTTTTTAGGTAACTACTTCTTTTTCCAACATAATGTCTCAACTTTTCAGTTTTTTTGTGGGAGAAGGAAGGATTTATTGGATCTTTCCCTAAGCAATGTCTCAATGTGTCAACTTTAAAGAAGCAAATATAAGCCCTGGACATTCTTCTGGCTCTTCGTGTAAAGAACGAAGAGAACCCACGAGTTTAACTCCTGGGTTCCCACATAAATAAATATTTTTGTTTTTACACTATAGCAGTTCTTAAAACTTTAAAGTTCAAGAACAGATATCAGCAACTTAGGGACTCTCTGAGTCTGCCCGAGTGTCTATCAACACATACTGTACTCTTTTTTCCTCCTAATAAATACTTTACTGATCTCACTAAAAAAAAAGAACAGAGATTGTCTTACTTTTACAGAGCAGGAAACTGAGTCAGATAGCAGAAGTGATTTGCCTAATGAGACATGACTGGTTAGTAGCAGAGCTTGGATTAACTCAACATTTCTCAGCATTGAGTTCAGAGTTCTTTCTGCTACCTCGTGTTGCCTCCTATGCCAGTGATAAATGGATTAATGAATTGCTCTGTATATGGTGGCTGAATGCCCCAAATGCCTTTGAAAGTAAGAAGAGAGTATTATTCCTAACTGATTATTCGGTTTAAATTAATCACCAGAAAATTATAGGAACCTCTCTTAAGCTTCTATATTCCCTGATTTATGCCATTTTAGCTCAGATCACAGGTTTCCCAGTACTCCCCCGAAAGTATGGATATTTGGAAAATGAAAGCCACATACAGATTAAATTAAACAAGGTAAAATTGTGGTAATCCCTCAATACGATTTAGTAACGTTCAGACTCAGTAGTGCTCCAAATTATAGTTTTTCCAAAGGTTTACTGTTCATCTATTCATTTCCGTTGCCAACCCTGCTTGACATGTAGACATGTAGCAGATTTGTTGGAGAAAGCAAACGCTGTTTTAACTACAATAGCCTGAAATGCTAGTAGTCACAGCACAGTGCCACCTGTCAGAAGCCCCCAAGGACCACTACTGCAAATCAGCTACCCACCTTATTTCAGTTCTATCAGATGCCAGCTGATTGATTGATTAGTCTATAAAGCAGCCGGAGAATGTTTCACAAAAGGATTTATTTGTTTGGAGGTACCTGAGAGAACCTGGAAGTTTCTTAGTAAGAGATTTTGAATTTCTACCTTATGAACTGCTGGCTGGTATAATAACTAAATCGGGACACAGAATGCCTGAGTAATGTTCCAAGACCATAAAGTCAGTCAGCCTGTGAGCCAGAGAGACTTCAGGCGATGTGCCCGTAAACACTGTGCCTCTGCTTCCCCACTATGAGGTGAGCCAAGGGTTTTGGCATAAAGTCTTTTTTTTTTTTTTGATTCAAAACTGGGCTCTGCTACTCAGGAGTTGTGGAAACTTGGTGAATTAACTTATACCTTTGTCTCCCTTTTCGTAACAGGCAGGGCATTAGGACTAACCTCCTGGGATTTTTTGGTGAGGTTTATGTGAGGAGATACCTGCTTACCACAATACCTAGCATCTAATAAGACCTTAACCAATGGCAGCCTTTATTATATTATTGTTGTTATGACTGTGGGGGACTTAAAAATTAAGAAGTATTTTACTGAGTCCGAGGAACTTTTGATTTAATCGGGGACTGAAAATATAAGTAGGTGCAAATTAATGCAGAATCAAGAATAAAAGCATAAGAAATGAAACCCCATAATTTGAAAGTGTTCAGTGGAGGCAGTGGTATAAACAACGTTTACCTCCGTTCTGGGTTTACTTTGACTCAGGTAAAAGTGTCCATGCAAATTTTCCATTTGCAGTAACACAGATGGAGGGTATTATGTTAATTTAAATAAGTCAGACAGAGGAAGACAAATACTGTAATGAATCACTCATATGTGAAATCTAAAAAACAGAACAAACCAGTGAATATGATATAAAGGAAACAGACTTGCAGATATAAAGAACGAACTAGTGGTTACCAGTAGGGAGAGGAAGGTGGGGAGGGGCAAGATAGGGGTGAAAGGTTGAGAAGTACAAACTATCATGGGTAAAATGAGCTACAAGGGTGTATTATCCACACAGAACACAGCCAGTGTTTTATAATAACTGTAAATGGAATATAACCTTTAAAATTGTGAATCACTATGTGGTTCACCTGTAACTCATATCATATTGTACATATATATCTCACATTTCTAAAAAGTGTACATGCACTATATATATGTGTTGAATCATTCTATTGTACACCTAAAGCTAATATAATGTTCTATGTCAACTATATCTAAATTTTTAAAATGTACTTATGCCAATCATACATACCTTCAGCAATATGCTATTGATTTCATGAGAAAAATTCTAGATTTTTTTTATGGGGACTAACTTTTCATTTGTCCTGCTGATAACAGTATGTTTTAGATGAGCAAGCAATTTCATGCATTTTTGCTATGCATCATTTTTAGCTCTTCCATTCAGCACCAATCTAAAGTCAACATAGTATTAAGACATAGTATTAAGTAGATCTTTTTCAGTAATTGGCAAATTTCAAATTTTTATGTAAATCATTTCTTTTCCTAAGCCCTGCAACAGTTATACAACAAGAGGCAGTCATTTTGGTGTCATTAATAGGCTAAGTAGAAGTGAGAATTTCATATAAGGAAATGTGAGTACCATTGCATTAAAGAAAAGATATGCTGCTGATTTGTATTATTAATTGGTACAACTTTGGGAGTTGAGTTTGTCATATACTCCTAAATAACAGCCCATCATCAGCTTCAACATTCTTGATCTGGAAGGTCACTTTTCTAACTTGTCAGTGCCAGTTGCCTTGCTTACTTGACTGAAATAATCATATTATACAGACTTGATGACCAAACTTGTTTCCATTATGGCTATAACTAGTGAAGTATTAATTCTTAGTTTTCAGTCTGTCTTCCAAGTCAACTATAAATTCACTGGTGTCATGTTTTACAAAATAAAATACTTAAGAAATCCATAACATAGGAAAAAGTTTCCTTCAGTCCATCAAGTAACAAAACCCTCATGAATTTGTTTCATTTTTAAAGTAACTAATTCATTATAGTGAATAAGAGCAGTCTTTTGAATAGCTTCTTATGTGTAGTAGAACTGGATTGTGTTTTTGATATGATAATTATAGTCAGTTTATTCTATTTATGTAATCTTTTCTTGTCTCCATTCTTCGCTGTAGTCTTAAGAGTTTTCCAGTTTTCTCTAGAACCACCTGGACTGGATCAGCTTTTAGAATAGGTGCTGATTAAAATAAGCACCAGTAGCCCATTGCTTATAGTGCCACCTGGTGGCCTTGACCTATCACTACTGCTGGTAGCAATGAAGCCAACCCTCAACTGGAGTCAGATCTGAAATTAGCAGTTTTTAAAAGAAATGTATCCCAAGTGCATACATTTTCATACATTATCCTGAGCGTATTCATTTTCAGATTATTAACTACTTGAGAAAACTGAGGTAAATGTAAACTATAATTAAGGGTTCTGTTAGAGAAGATCATATTTGAGTGAAGGTGGATCAAAGCAGCCCTGAACAAAAAATAAAAGGTGCTGGATTCACTACTGAATTTAGTCCTCAGATACTCCTATTTTTATTTCTTATGTTAATGTGAAGGCTTTGATATGTGTACCCATGGTTGCAGTGTTAAGAGATCAAACCTTCACAGCAGGGTCCAGTTTTTTTGGGCAAAAATATATGTTGCTTTGTAAAGCATATAAACCAGAAATGAATGTGTAGTGTTTTGGTGTTATTTTTCATGATGAAAGTGGGGTTAGAATCAGGGTCATGGCAGGAAAACTATGTAAAAGTCTGTATTACTCATTGAAAACATTTAAGAAGACAAAAAAGAAATTGGCTGAGGATTCATTTTGATTGACAAGTGTTTAATTTACACTCGTTTAAATTCCACTGAAGAGCCATTTTGTTCCAATTGTGATAAGCATAGTTGAGGTTGTTAGGTGATTAACAAACAGTTCAGGTGGCAGTTCAGGTAGAGGAGCATGCTGTTTTTCTGCAGTATGTTCTTCTGCAGGCCTGGCTGCCCAGGCCTATGGCTGTCTTCCTTTCCACAAGACCCGGAAACTATAGGATGACAAAGAAGTCACACCCAGCCATCCCAGACACAGCTAACTCTGACTCTATACAGAAGTCATTAGTGAAAAAGATCAAGAATTCTCTCCTTTAAAAAGAAAAAGAAACAGAAGATGATTCACTAGAGATGGATATTCTACAGTTTTAATGTCCTCTACTAACTTATCTCTTGCAAAGTATCTCTAGCAAGACAATTTAGTGAGTCGTTATTAGTCAAATTGTGTTCCCTTCAAAAAGATAGGCTGCAGCCGAAACCCCCAGGACTTCAAATGTGACCTTATTTGGAAATAGAGTATTTACACAGGTACTCAATTAAAAATGAGGTCACTGGGTGGGAGTGGGGATAAGGGGGGTCTTCCCTAGCAGCCCAGTAATTTAGACTCTGTGCTTCCACTACAGGCGGTGGGTAAATTCAGTCCTTGATCAGGGAACTAAGATCCCACTTGCTACAGGTGGGGTGCCCCCCAACCCAAGTGAGGTCATTGGGGGTGGGCCCTGATCCCATATTACTGAGGTCCTTATTAAAAGGGGAAGTTTGGTTACAGAGACGGACCTGCTCAGAGGAAAGACCGTGTGGAGGGACACAGGGAGAGCACCATGTGAGAGAAGGAGTTTTGCTGTCACAAGCCAGGCGAGGCAGGGCCACGGGAAGCTGGAGGAGGAAGAGTCCTTCCCCAGCAGGTCAGAGGGGTTAGGGCCCTCCCTGCTGGCTCAGCAGGCAAAGAATCCGCCCGCAATCCGGGAGACCTGGATTCGATCCCTGGGTTGAGAGGATCCCCTGGGGGAGGGCATGGCAACCCACTCCAGTATTCTTGCCTGGAGAATCTCCATGGACAGAGGAGCCTGGCGGGCTACACAGTTCATGAGGTCGCCAAGAGTCGGACACGACTGAGCAACTCGGCACACAGCACACGACGTCTTTCAAATACCTTGCTAAGATAAAACACTTCTGTTGTTTGAAACCACTCAAATTGTGTTACTTTGCTATGGCAGTCCTAAGAAATAAATGGAATCATAATGTTGAAATAGTACTGACCACATTGCCCTGTGAGCACATTACAGGAATTGTGTTATTCTCACCTAATAACAACCTTGAGCAGGCTATTATCATCTTCCCAAGATACCATCAGATGAAGTTACTAACTTACTGAGGTTAAATGATTTGCCCAAGATCACAGTTAGTAAGTGAGTGAGCTGGGATTTGAGCCCAGGCTGGTTTAATCCTAGACTCTGCTGTGTGTGTGTGTGTGTGTGTGTGTGTGGCAGCCACTGTCATACCCTCATGTCTCATCTCGAACCACTCACCTCCATTTCAGAGGAAAATTGCTCTTGGCATTAACTGGCAACTCCATTCTTCATCTTCAAGGGCATGAATGACTCTTCATTTCTCTGACAATATTCTCTGGTCTCTTTGTAATTCAAAATGTATAACCTTATTGGCCTCTCCCCCCACACCTCTCCATTTCTTTCCACCTCTTTTCCATCACCCAAATCAAAGTTTAATATGTGTAACAGAGTGAAAAAACTACATTGAGTCAATTTTCTGCTTCAAAGGAATTTCTTTAAAAAATCTGCTTTGAATTGTGTAGATATCGGAGATACTAAAAACTAGGCTAACACTTAAAACTCAAGGTTTTATTACTGAAACTTCATTCTCCGAGCATAATTTTTTTTTCTATATAACAGATTATTTCTGCATTTCAGTTTAACTCTGCTAACTGATCCAAAAAAAAAAAAAATCAAGAAATTAGTTTATAAAGGGCCATGGGTTGAAGCAGTTTAAAAAAGAGATTCTACTTAAACCAATAGTTAGACAAAACAGTTGATTGTATATGGACTTTAACAGCTAAAGCCATCAAACTAGGTTTCTATTTTCTCATTGGAGAAACAAAGAGAGAATTAGGAAACTCAGGTATGTTTGATTGCTAACCCCTGACACGTCCCCTTATCTGTATTCTTGATCTTGGTTTAGCATGTCACCTTCTGCGTAGAGTTCTACACTGAAGTGGTAGCTTTCCAACTTTTTTGCCTACAACCCATAGTCAGGGAAGCCAGGGGAGGAGTCCAGGGAGGAGGGATGGTAAACACTGTCAGCTGCTTCAGGGGGACTGAAAGGATGACTAACAGTGCTCCATAATTGGGAGATCAGAATTTATTGAAGAAACTGTGTTTGCTCTTGTTCGATCAAACAGTCATCTAGGGAATATCGGGGCAGACATGAGTAATAAAGCTGCCAGAGGAGTAAAAGTCACTGGATTTGATAAGATTGTGAAGCCAAACAGCAAGAAAATCTGCTTGCCTCGTAGGTGTCCCATGCTCCAACAAACACTGCTGTAGAGACAAGCCATCCATTAGCAAGGCCTCAGGGAACTCACAAAACAGCAGTCGTGCGTGCTGGATATTGGGCCGGCTATCTTATAACAACACAAAAGTAGTCCGCAACCGTCTACGGCACATTTCCGTTCACTTTTCAAATTGTTTTGTTTTTCTTTTCTGTACCACATTGTTTATAAAGTAGAAAGAAGTTAGCAGTTCATGTATTTGGAGATTAGAACGCATGAAGGTTAAATGACTATCTCAGGGCCCAACAGGTAGTTATACTGGCGATTCCGGTGAAGGCAGGGAAGCTCAGAAGCCACCAGCAATGGTCCGGCCCCCTGCTGATCCTTTCTGTTTTCCGAGGCTTTTCACAAAACCCTGGACCTCAACCCTGCTACCTGGCCTGACTAAACTAAGTAAACTACACTAAACTAAACTTAATGACTGAAGCACAGATGTGTCCTGACTTGAAGAATGTCAGAGAGGGACCCCCTTTACTGATTGGTCATGAAGAGGAAGAAGAGGGGAGGTGGTAAGAGAGGCACCAATATTTTATAAAGTCTCATTGCTTAAGTCCACCAGGGTATTTCTATTCCTACCTATTCATAAAATGAAAAGGGACAACTGTATAGTCTTTCAACTTAATTCAGAACTAGTGGGTAACACTAAGAAAATTCAATGAGAAAATTCTAAAAGATAGGAATCTCTAAGAAAATCAGGGGGGAAAAAGCCGTTATATAAGTAAGAGGGGATGTTACTATTGAGTAGTGACTTTTCGTCTGGACTGTTGGAACTAGAACCATCTAGATGTCAGTGAGATTCTCACAGGAAAGTAAGTAACAAAAAAGTAAGACTTTTTTGCCTGTCTTTCTAACTTAGATAAAAGCAGTATTAGCTATAGAAATAAAAGCTAAAGCTATCAAAACTAGGTTTCTATAATAAGTTATCAGAGCTACAAAGAGAGATTTAGGAATTTTAAGGTAAAAGTGATAGGCGATGCCATGGAAATGGAAAAGATCATTTTTCAAAAAAATACTTGTAGACCAAGACTAGAAGAGAATTATATAAAGAATCCTAATACTGAAGAATAGGCACACACAAAAAAAAAAAAAAGAGAGAGAGAGGCAGAGAAGAGATGATCTAGAGACCAGAAGACAATAGTAAGAGAAGGAGGGCAGAAAGATTCAAAGCTGTATCTATTATGGCCTCCAGATCAAGAAGGACTGATGATTCAAAGTATGCCTTGGGATTTGATATTCAAATTTTCCTGCAATGCAGGAGACCCAGGTTTGATCCCTGGATCAGGAAGATCCCCTGGAGAAGGAAATAGCAACCCACTCCAGTATTCATGCCTGGAGAATCCCATGGACAGAGAAGCCTGGTGGGCCCCAGTCCTTGGGGTCACAAACAGTTGGACACAACTGAGTGACTCACATACACACAACATGCTTAAATCAAATAATACATAATCTTGGTGAAAGCTTTCAGTGAATGATGGGGAGAAAGCCTAATAAAACTCAGGCAGAGAATAAATGGAAAGGAGTGGAGTGGTCACATCAGAGTAAAACCGTCTTTTAAGACGTTTGTCTCTGAAAGGAAGTTGAATTGAAAGGATATTTTATAAAGAGGGAGAATGATCCAAGGGGATGAGTTCAAGGAGAAGGAGAAGGGAGAGCTGAGAAAGCAAGCTTTGGGAAGAGTGGGTGGGCATAGGGTCCCGTATGGATGCGATGGGCTTGGCTCCAGATAGAAGGAGGACATCCCTGGGATAGAGGCTAAGTTAGGAGATTAGAGGTTGGAGCTTCTGCCAGATGCTTTCTATGAGCACCCAGTTACCAACTGAGTGTGGGGCCTTGAGATGTCATTTAATCTTCACGAGTTCTAATCTCCAAATACATAAAACTGCTAACTTCTCCTTTCTATTTTATAAACAATGTGTTAGAGAAAAGAAAAGCAACATACTTTGAAAATAAAAAGTAAATGTCCTGTAGAGTGTTGCTGACTATTTTTGTGTTGTTTAAGATAGCCGGCCCGATATCCAGCATGCATGACTGCTGTTTTGTGAGTTCCCTGAGGCCTTGCTAATGGATGGCTTGTCTCTACAGCAGTGTTTGTTGGAGCATGGGACACCTACCAGGCAGGCAGATTTTCTTGCTGTTTGGCTTTACAATCTTATCAAATCCAGTGATTTTTATTCCTCTGGCAGCTTTATTACTCATGTCTGCCCCCGACATTCCCTAGATGACCATTTGATTGAACAAGAGCAAACACATTTGCTTCAATAAGTACCAGCCCCCTAAGTATGGAGTACTGTTGGTCATCCTTTCTATACCTCTGAAGCAGCTGCCAGTGTCTACCGTCCCTCCTCCCCGAGCTCTTCCTCAGGCCTCCCGACTGCCTGCTGCACTGCTCTGGTTCACCTCTGGCCTCTGTTTCCCCTGTTGTACCTCCTCTGCTTCATTTGCTTCACCTGGACTCGAAGTGGTGGCCGCTCCAAAGGTGCTATCGTCTGCTTTCTCTCCTATCCTCCACTCTATCCCTCAGGAGTCTCCCAAGTGGGTGCAAGTACAGCTCTCATTCTTGTGCTAAATGTAGGTCAGTCGGCTTATTTCACTTCTGAGTCTCCAAGGGTTCCACAGATCCTTCTTCCCTGAATCTTCTGCTCTCTCCCCCATGCTACAAATCCCAAACCATCTATCTCACTGCCTTTCTGCACGGGTGCCCCGACTATCGTCTTCCTCTGGAGTTTTCTGCGTTACTTCATAGTATCATCCTTCTTTTAGCCACCTGCCTAGAGATGTAGCCATCATCCTTGATTCTACGCCTTCTTTGAATCTCGTGTCCAATATCTTAATTGGTTGTCAAATTCCATCAGTTTTACTTACAAAAGACTCCTGGTTCTATAGCTTTTAGAAGAGGGGGTTTCTGTCTTACTCTTGATTCTTGCTCTTTCTCATCTAGAGTCCTGTTGCCAGAGTTCTGTTTTTACAGTCCTGATGTGACCTTGCCACACCCTGGAAATCTCACAGTTCTCTATTGTTTCCAGCATAAAACCCAGACAATGGCATTTGAATCACTTCAGGATTGAGTCTCAACTACTCTTTGACTCTTGTTTCTAGACGCACTGCCCATACTTTGTTCACACTTAAGTCATGTTGAGATTCTTACCATTGACAAGGACACAAATGCATCTTTTCAACTCCTGATTTTTGCATATTCAATTCCTTCTGCCCAGAGTTCAGTTAATATCATTCAATTTTATTAAAAGTTTCCTGTAGTACTACTCAATAACTTTTTGTTGGATTGAAATATAATGATTAGCCTCTCTACTAAACATAAATATCAAAGCCGAGATCAAATCTTTTTCTTCTTTGTATTTCTAGCAGTTAACAGAGATGGATAGTAGATACTCAAGAAATATTTACTTGGAGACAAAAGCTGAAGAATTACTGATCTGCATGATTATATGTGTTTTTAATACCCATGTTTTCCCTAAGAGGAGCAATGTAGTAAAATAACCAGTTAAAGATATAAAATATACATTCTTTACTACCCACCAGCATGAATTGTTATTCACTGGGGGAGTACAAGATTGGTACTGACATAAATAGTTGCAAACCACTCTTTTAGTCCCTAAGATCTGATGTGGATAGTAATGAATATTTGTAGTAAAGAGCTTGCTTACAACTTTTCTCTACATGAAATCTTACATGTATAGGACCCTCGGGTTTCAGTATCATAGAGTATTTCAGGTGAGATATCTGTTCCCTGCTTTCTGGTAGCAAAGCCTTCCAATATGAAACATTGGGTATTTAAATATGTATCATAAATAGAAATGAAATTATGGCTATGTTGCAAACACTGGAGAGTTTTAGTAACTGAAAAGTTGGTTCATCCTATAGGAATTCACTTGGCTGTGTATGAATAGAATATTTTGTTCTGGAAGTTTATTTTTTGAAACAGTTATATTCCTAAGCTTCAGTTTATTTAGCTTGTATACAGCAATTCTTTTTATCCTTTCAACCAGTCAGTATTGATTGGGAGAGCACCAGAACTCAAAATCATTTTTAGTTTACTACAGAAAAAACAATTTCTTCCTTAGGATAATTCTATGATACAGATTAAATCAGAGTCAATCAAAGAAGATCTACCAAGTCAGAGAAATATTTTTTTTCTTAACTAAGTTTGTTGCTGTTACTGGTGTTCAGTCATGTCCAACCTCTTGCAACCCCGTGGGCTGTAGCCTGTCAGGCTCCCTGAGTGCATTATTTTATTATTGTGAGAACCTTGATTCATTGGTGTTGGTATAAAAGTAAATGTGTACATTGATAAACCTTTTTTTTTTTAGGAGACAAAATGATCTCTTACAATTAAAGCTTAGAATAAATATGGCCTCTGTGTCTTTTCAATCTGTGGTCAAAATGAACTGTCTGACTAAATTACCACGCTCCCCTTTGAGAAGGGTGGAGAGTGCTTCAGACTGGGCACTGGCATCAGGCAGACCATGTCTGGAATTCTACCGTCACCATTTAGTAACAGGATGACGTTGGGCAAATGACTTGGTCTCTCTCTGCTTCAGTTTCCTCATCTGTAAAACAGGTATCCATCCATTCACTTGTTCATTTAGTTATTCAATAAATATTTGTGGAGCAACTACGATGTGCCAGGTTCTGTTAAAGGAATCTGGGTAGCAACAGTGAACACAACAGGAAAAATCATTTTTTTAAATTGAATTATAGTTGAAGTATGCTATAATATAAATTACAGGTGTACAATATAGCAATTCACAATTGTTAAAGGCTATACTCCATTTATAACTATTATAAAATGTTGGCTATATTCCCTGTGCTGCTGCTGCTGCTAAGTCGCTTCAGTCGTGTCTGACTCTGTGTGACCCCATAGACAGCAGCCCACCAGGCTCCCCCGTCCCTGGGATTCTCCAGGCAAGAACACTGGAGTGGGTTGCCATTTCCTTCTCCAATGCAGGAAAGTGAAAAGTGAAAGTGAAGTTGCTCAGTCGTGTCTGACTCTTAGTGACCCCATGGACTGCAGCCCACCAGGCTCCCCGTCCCTGGGATTCTCCAGGCAAGAACACTGGAGTGGGTTGCCATATTCCCTGTACTCTACACTATATCCTTGTAGCTTATTTATTTATAATAGTAGCTTGTAACTCTTAGTCCCCTACTCCTATCTTGTTCTTATCCACTTCCTTCTCCCCACTGGTAGCCAGTAGTTTGTTCTCTGTGTCTGTGTGTCTGTTTCTTTACTGTTATATTCACTAGTTTGTATTTTTTAGAATCTGAATATAAATGATATCATACAGTATTTGTCCTTCTCTGTTTGACTTATTTCACTTAGCATGATACCCTCTGAATTCATTCATGTTGCTGCAAATGGCAAAATTTCTTTCTTTTTTATGACTGAGTAGTATTTGATTGCATGTATATACTCAATAAGGAGTTCATGATCTGAGCCACAGTCAACTCCCGGTCTTGTTTTTGCTGACTGTATAGAGCTTCTCCATCTTTGGCTGCAAAGAATATAATCAATCTGATTTCGGTGTTGACCATCTGGTGATGTCCATGTGTAGAGTCTCCTCTTGTGTTGTTAGAAGAGGGTGTTTGCTATGACCAGTGCATTCTCTTGGCAAAACTCTATTAGCCTTTGCCCTACTTCATTCTGTATTCCAAGGCCAAATTTGCCTGTTACCCCAGGTGTTTCCTGACTTCCTACTTTTGCATTCCAGTCCCCTATAATGAAAAGGACATCTTTTTTGGGTGTTAGTTCTAAAAGGTCTTGTAGGTTTCATAGAACCATTCAACTTCAGCTTATTCAGTGTTCCTGGTTGGGGCATAGGCTTGGATCGCCGTGATATTGAATGGTTTGCCTTGGAAACGAACAGAGATAATTCTGTCCTTTTTGCGATTGCATCCAACATGAACTCCTTATTGCCAAATTCAGATTTAAATTGAAGAAAGTAGGGAAAATCACTAGACCATTCAGTGCAGTTCAGTTCAGTTCAGTTCAGTCGCTTAGTCATGTCTGACTCTTTGCGACCCCATGAATTGCAGCATGACAGGCCTCCCTGTCCATCACCAACTCCCGGAGTTCAGTCAAACTCACATCCAGCAAGTCGGTGATGCCACCCAGCTATCTCATCCTCTGTCATCCCCTTCTCCTTCTGCCCCCAATCCCTCCCAGCATCAGAGTCTTTTCCAATGAGTCAACACTTTGCATGAGGTGGCCAAAGTATTGGAGTTTCAGCTTTAGCATCATTCCTTCCAAAGAACATCCAGGACTGATCTCCTTTAGGATGGACTGGTTGGATCTCCTTGCAGTCCAAGGGACTCTCAAGAGTCTTCTCCAACACCACACTTCAAAAGCATCAATTCTTTGGTGCTCAGCTTTCTTCACAGTCCAACTCTCACATCCATACATGACTACTGGAAAAACCATAGCCTTGACTAGATGGACCTTTGTTGGCAAAGTAATGTCTCTGCTTTCCAATATGCTATCTAGGTTGGTCATAACTTTCCTTCCAAGGAGTAAGCGTCTTTTAATTTCATGGCTGCAATCACCATCTGCAGTGATTTTGGAGCCCCCCAAAATAAAGTCTGCCACTGTTTCCTATGACCTAAATCAAATCCCTTATGATTATACAGTGGAAGTGAGAAATAGATTTAAGGGACTAGATCTGAGAGACTGAGTGCCTGATGAACTATGGACGGAGGTTCTTGACATTGTACAGGAGACAGGGATCAAGAACATCCCCATGGAAAAGAAATGCAAAAAAGCAAAATGGCTGTCTGGGGAGGCCTTACAAATAGCTGTGAAAAGAAGAGACGTGAAAAGCAAAGGAGAAAAGGAAAGACAGAAGCATCTGAATGCAGAGCTCCAAAGAATAACAAGGAAATATAAATCCTTCCTTAGTGATCAATGCAAAGAAATAGAGGAAAACAAGAGAATGGGAAAGACTAGAGATCCCTTTAAGAAAATTAGAGATACCAACGGAACATTTCATGCAAAGATGGGCTCGATAAGGGACAGAAATGGTAGGGACCTAACAGAAGCAGAAGATATTAAGAAGAGGTGGCAAGAATACACAGAAGAACTGTACAAAAAAGATCTTCATGACACAGATAATCATGATGCTATGATCACTCACCTAGAGCCAAACATCCTGGAATGTGAAGTCAAATGGGTCTTAGGAAGCATCACTATGAACAAAGCTAGTGGAGGTGATGGAATTCCAGTTGAGCTGTTTCAAATCCTGAAAGATGATGCTGTGAAAGTGCTGCACTCAATATGCCCACAAATTTGGAAAACTCAGCAGTGGCCACAGGGCTGGAAAAGGTTAGTTTTCATTCCAATCCCAAAGAAAGGCAATGCCAAAGAATGCTCAAACTACTGCACAGGCTCACACTACTGCACAATTGCACTCATCTCACACGCTAGTAAAGTAATGCTCAAAATTCTCCAAGCCAGGCTTCAGCAATATGCAAACCGTGAACTTCCAGATGTTCAAGCTGGTTTTAGGAAAGGCAGAGGAATCAGAGATCAAATTGCCAACATCCACTGGATCATCGAAAAAGCAAGAGAGTTTCAGAAAAACATGTATTTCTGCTTTATTGACTATGCCAAAGCTTTTGACAGTGTGGATCACAAAAAACTGCGGAAAATTCTGAAAGAGATGGGAATCCCAGACCACCTGACCTGCCTCTTGAGAAACCTATATGCAGGTCAGGAAGCAACAGTTAGAACTGGACATAGAACAACAGACTGGTTCCAAATAGGAAAAGGAGTATGTCAAGGCTGCATATTGTCACCCTGCTTATTTAACTTATATGCAGAGTACATCATGAGAAACGCTGAACTGGAAGAAACACAAGCTGGAATCAAGATTGCTAGGAGAAATATCAATAACCTCAGCTATGCAGCTGACACCACCCTTATGGCAGAAAGTGAAGAGGAACTAAAAAGCCTCTTGATGCGAGTGAAAGAGGAGAGTGAAAAAGTTGGCTTGAAGCTCAACATTCAGAAAACGAAGATCATGGCATCTGGTCCCATCACTTCATGGGAAATAGATGGGGAAACAGTGGAAACAGTGTCAGACTTTATTTTTCTGGGCTCCAAAATCACTGCAGATGGTGATTGCAGTCATGAAATTAAAAGACACATATTCCTTGGAAGGAAAGTTATGACCAACCTAGACAACATATTGAAAAGCAGAGATGTTACTTTGCCAACAAAGGTCCATCTAGTCAAGGCTATGGTTTTTCCAGTAGTCATGTATGGATGTGAGAGTTGGACTATGAAGAAAGCTGAGCGCCAAAGAATTGATGCTTTTGAAGTGTGGTGTTGGAGAAGACTCTTGAGAGTCCCTTGGACTGCAAGGAGATCCAGCCAGTCCATCCTAAAGGAGATCAGTCCTGGGTGTTCTTTGGAAGGCCTGATGCTGAGGCTGAAGCTCCAGTACTTTGGCCACCTCATGCGAAGAGTTGACTCATTGGAAAAGACTCTGATGCTGGGAGGGATTGGAGGCAGGAGGAGAGGGGGATGACAGAGGATGAGATGGCTGGATGGCATCACCGACTCGCTGGATGTGAGTCTGAGTGAACTCCAGGAGTTGGTGATGGACAGGGAGGCCTGTCATGCTGCAATTCATGGGGTTGCAAAGAGTCAGACACAACTGAGTGACTGAACTGAACTGAACTGATATACACACAGACACACACACACACACACACACACACACATCTTCTTTATCCATTCATCTGTTAATGGACATAGGCTGCTTCCATATCTTGGCTATTGTAAATAATGCTGCCATGAACATTGGGGTACCTATACCTTTTCAAATTAATATTTTTGCTTTTTTTTTTTGGTATATATCCAGGAGTGGAATTGCTGGGTCATATGATAGTTGTATTTTTAGTTTTTTTGAGAAACTGCCATGCTGTTTTCCACAGCGGCTGTACCAATTTACATCCCCACCAACAGTGTATGAAGTTTACCTCTCCTCTACATCCTCACCAGCATTTGTTATTTGTGTTCTTTTTGTTGATAGCCATTCTTACAGGTGTGAGTTGGTATCTCATTGTGGTTTTGACTTGCATTTCTCTGATGATTAGTGATGCTGACTATCTTTTCATATCAGTTCAGTTCAGTTCAGTCTCTCAGTTGTGTCTGACTCTTTGCGATCCCATGGACTACAGTACACCAGGCTTGCCTGTACATCACCAACTCCAGGAACTTACTCAGACTCATGTCCATAGAGTTAGTGATGGTTAGTCCAACCTTCTCATCTTCTGTCATCCCCTCTCCTCCTGCCTTCAATCTTTCCTAGCATCAGGGTCTTTTCCAATGAATCAGTTCTTCACATCAGATGGCCAAAGGATGGAGTTTCAGCTTCAGCATGAGTCCTTCCAATGAATATTCAGGACTGATTTCCTTTAGGATGGACTGGTTGGATCTCCTTACAGTCAAGGGACTCTCAAGACTTTCCTCCAACACCACAGTTCAAAAGCATGAATTCTTCAGTCCTCAGCTTTCTTTATAGTCCAACTCTAACATCCATACATGACTACTGGAAAAACCCTAGCTTTGACTAGATGGACTTTTGTTGGCAAAGTAATGTCTTTGCCATTTAATATGCTGTCTAGGTTGGTCATTGCTTTTCTTCAAAGGAGCAAGCATCTTTTAATTTCATGACTGCACTCACCATCTGCAATGATTTTGGAGCCCCCCAAAATAAAGCCTCTCACTGTTTCCATTGTTTCCCCATCTGTTTGCCATGAAGTGATGGGACCAGATACCATGATCTTAGTTTCTGAATGTTGAGTTTTAAGCCAACTTTTTCACTCTCCTCTTTCACTTTCATCACTAGGCTCTTTAGTTCTTCTTTGCTTTCTGCCATAAGGGTGGAGTCATGTACATATCTGAGGTTATTGATATTTCTCCCAGCAATCTTGATTCCAGCTTGTGCTTCTTCCAGCCCAGAATTTCTCATGAGATACTCTGCATAGAAGTTAAATAAGTAGGGTGACAACATACAGCCTTGACGTACTCCTTTTCCTATTTGGAACCAGTCTGTTGTTCTATGTCCAGTTCTAACTGTTGCTTCCTGACCTGCATACAGATTTCTCAGGAGGCAGGTCAGGTGGTCTGCTATTCTCATCTTTTTAAGAATTTTCCACAGTTTGTTGTGAGCCACAGTAGTCAAAGGTTTTGGCATAGTCAATGAAGTTGCAGTAGATGGTTTTCTCGAACTCTTTTGCTTTTTTGATGATCTAAATGATGTTGGCAATTTGATCCCTTTTCATATGACAACAGGCAACAATCTTGGCTCTCATAGAACTTACCTCTACTAAGTCAGTATTAGTACCTACCATGCATGGTTGTTTGGAGTTAGCTGATATAGTGCAGGTAAACTGCTTAGCCCAAGTCCAGCTCCTAGTACACTCACTAAGCTTAGGAAAGTGAGTGGTCTGGCTTGACAGGCTTCCTGAAGAGGGTTTGGGAGCATGTGTGGCCTGAGGAGAGGGCAGGGTGGGGTCAGGGTACGTTAGGGTTGTAGAGGCTGAGGTTTTTTGAGTACTTACTATTTGTCAAACTCTGTACCAGGTGCTTTAAAGCTTACAGCAACCATATGAGGCAGATACTGGGAATAAGCTCATTCATTCCTTCAAAAAGCCTTTATTGAGGATCTTCTTTACAATAGGTGTTCTGCTGGGCACTGGAGATAAAAAGATACATAAGGTGCAGGGCCTTCACACTAGAATGCACTAACTAACTATGAAAGGTAAGCGGAGAAGATACCGTCGTAAAGCACAGAGACTCCGCAGCACCTAATGCGGTCTGAAGGAATAGGGCTGGGAGATGGAGACCCGTGGAGACAGCACAGCTTCAGGTACAGAGAGGCTCCAGCTTCCATCCCGCAGCCCTGCCCAGCCACCAAATTGTATTTGTGCCTGGTGAGATCCTCTCTTGACAGTCACCCTGAACTTGTGCTTTAAGGTAAGAGCTGGTGTCAATGTTGTATCTCTGAAAACAGTTCTGCAGAGAGGAATAGGGCAAGAATGAGTTGGATGTCTCCGTGGACCTGCTCTCTTACCTTTTCGGTGGACAAGTGGAGAAGGACACTGAGGTAGCTAACTGGGGCTCAAGGGGGCCTGTTAATGTCACTTGACTGGTCCTCATCTGCAGAATCAGGTAAAAAAACTTCTTTTCTTTGGGGTCATTTTTGATACTTGAAGGAGTGATACTCGAGGGTTGTTGAAATCGCTTTCTGCACATTTTCTGACTCACCGTGCTGAAGGTGGGTCCCTGTAGAGTCATGCATCTTTGTGGGTGTGTGGAACACAAGGCTACGCCAGCACACGCTCATGCACCATCCTTGTCAGTGGTTCCCCTAAGCATCCTCGGAGAGCTCGTCCGGAAGATACAGGAATACTGGTGTGGCCAGGGAATGACTGATGCAACTGAGCAGGGACCCTCAAAAATAGAGCAGAAGGTATTTGATAAGATAATAAAAGGACAAATAGAGAAAGTTCATTGGCTGTTTTATTTATTTTTCCAATACAAATCATAGGGAGCTGGAATAAGTCCCACCACCTCAAAGAGTTTCCCTATTTAATTTCTTGTAGGCAACTTTTTAAATTGAAAATGAAAACTTTGACCTTTGGGAAGTAATAATTCAAAACTTAAACAAAATATTTGGATATAATATTTTTATAACTAAATCTCCAGTTCAAATCCAAAAATTCCTGGGATTTTTTTAAAGCTTTTCCTCTCCCCCTGAATTTGTGTTCATTTTTAGCATAAAACACACCTTAATTTAGCTAATAAATATGTTCTCAAAATAGGAAATCAGATCAGATTTAAAATGTAGTGAGGATTTGCTATCTAAATTGCTTCTATTGTAAATTTATTTGCAGTGTAAGTTATTTGACCTTAATTTATCTTTGATAGATGCTTGAATTTTAATCTATTAGGTTTGTCTAAATCGAAGCACGTCAGTTAATCTTTGGATCTATTCCTGTTTATTACTCTCATAAAATCTAGAGCTATCACTTTGAAATCTTAAAATCCAGAATCTCCTGTGGTTAGCACTGTTACTGCTCACAGCAATATAGAGTTTTTCTTATTTACAAAGTATTTTATATCCAAGATAGTACTATATGTATAAACTCAGAATATAATTAAATGGTCTTATTAAGTTTAACTGAAGGATTCAGTATCTTCATTTTACTGATTATATAACTGCAGATTATGACTAGGAATATTGATATATTTGTGGTCATTTATTAACTGAACCAAACATTTATTTAATATGCACCATGTGCCAGGCACTAGGCTAAAAACACTGGGAAATATAAAGTATAGTATATGATCTCCCTTAGAGACTTGCAGTTTATTAGGGGAAACAAGATATAAGCACATAAACAGTTACATGATATAAGGAAAATTGCAATATGAGACAACAACATAAAGTAACGTCTCTCAAATTGCGGTATGTGAGATAATTTTAGGTAGCAGACATGAAAAAACATTTTTTTAATTAATGGTTATATGTACATTTATATAATGCAATATATTTGAGAATGGAATGGCAACCCACTCCAGTATTCCTGCCTGGAGAACTGCATGGACAGAGGAGCCTGGCTACAGTCCATAGGGTTGCAAAGAATCAGACACAACTGGGTCACACACATACACACACACACACACACACACACACACACAATGCTGTAGATATATTTACAATTGACTTCATAATATCTGTGTAAAGTACTGTTGGCTTTCCATTATGATTATGATCTAAAATTTCCTATCAAATTAAATGTACTTAATTTAAAGTATGGGAATTGGTTTTAAGAAAATGTTAAAGATGAAAACATAATAGGTAATATGTGAATCTGAAAAAGGTAGTGGAAGGATATGTGAATACTGAGATTTGAGAGACTGATGAAGCAAATGATCTGGTAACAAGGCGCTATGTGCCATCAATGCTGTGTGCTAGAGGAAGGAAAGGTCCTGGCAGGCTGGAGGGGCAGGCATGTTCCATGGAGAAGAATGGACTTAAGACTGGATGGAGAGGAGGGAGGGTGTCAAGGGTGTGGTTCTCACAGTGATAGAAGAACCTGGAGGCCAGAATTTACTTTATATTAACGGGCAAGTGGGCCTTAAGAAGCTCTGCTGTTAATAAAGCTAGTGGATGTGATGGAATTCCAGTAGAGCTATTCAGAACTCTAAAGGATGATGCTATCAAGTGCTGCACTCAATATGTCAGCAAATCTGGAAGGCCCAGTAGTGGCCACAGGACTGGAAAAGGTCAGTCCTCATCCCAATTCCCAGGAAAAGTAGTACTAAAGAATGTGCTAGCCATCAGAAAACTGAACTCATCTCCCATGCTAGTAAGGTCATGCTTAAAATCTTGCATGCTAGGCTTCAGCATTATGGAACCAAGAACTTCCAGATGTCCAAACTGGTTTTAGAAAAGGCAGAGGAACCAGAGATCAAATTGCCAACATTTGCTGGATCATAGAGAAAAACAAGGGAATTCCAGAAAAACATCTACTTCTGCTTCATCAACTACCCTTTATTGACTAAAGCTTTTGACTGTGTGGATCATGACAAACTGTGGAAAGCTCTTAGAGAGATGGGAATACCAGACCATCTTACCTGTCTCCTGAGAAACCTCTATGCAGGTCAAGAGGCAACAGTTAGAACTCTATATGGAACAACTGATTGGTTCCAGATTGAAAAAGTATGGCAGGGCTGTCTGCTGTCACCCTGTTTATTTAACCTATATGCTGAGCACACCATAAGAAATGCCAGGCTGGATGAGTTAGAAGCTAGATTCAAGACAGGTGGGAGAAACATCAGCAAGCTCAGATATGTGGATGATACCACTCTAATGGCAGAAAGCAAAGAGGAACAAAGAGCCTCTTGATGAGGGTGAAGGAGGAGAATGATATAACTGGCTTAAAACTAAGTATTGAAAAAAAAAACCACCCAAAAAACTAAGATCATCACATCTGGCCCCATTACTTCATCACAAATAGAAGGGGGAAAGTTAGAAGTAGTGACAGATTTCCTCTTCTTGGGCTCCAAAATCACTGTGGATGGTGACTGCAGCCATGAAGTCAGAAGACGATTGCTTCTCAGCAGAAAAGCAGTGACAAACCTAGACAGTGTGTTGAAAAGCAGAGACATTACTCTGCTGGCAGAGGTCCATATAGTCAAGGTGATGGTCTTCCCAGTGGTCACATATGGTGGTGAGAGCTGGACTATAAAGAAGGCAGAGCACCAGAGAATTGGTATCTTCAAACTGTGCTGCTGGAGAAGACTCCCGAGAGTCCCTTGGACAGCAAGGAGATCAAACCAGTCAATCTTAAGGGAAATCAACCCTGAATACTCATTGGAAGGATTGATGCTAAATCTGAAGCTCCAGTATTTTGGTCACCTGATGTGAACAGCTTACTCATTGGAAAAGTCCCTGATGCTGGGAAAGATTGAGGACAGAAGGTGAAGAGGATGTCAGAGGATGAGATGGCTGGATGGCATCACTGATGCAATGAACATGGACTTCGGCAAACTTCAGGAGATGGTCAGGAACAGGGAGGCCTGGCATGCTGCAGTCTCTGGGGTCTCAAAGTGTTGGACACGACCGGGCAACTGAACAACAGCAAAGGGGCAGGGAGAGGGATTCCTTGGTGGCTCAGTGGTAAAGAACCCACCTGCCAGTTCAGGAGATGTGGGTTCCATCTCTGGGTCAGGAAGATCCCCCGCAGAAGGAAGTGGCAACCCACTCCAGTATTCTTGCCTGGTAAGTCGCAGGGATAGAGGAGCTGGCAGGCTACAGTCTGGAGATTGCCAAAGAGTCGGACATGACTTGCAACTAAACAACAACAAGGGGCAGGGAGAGCGTTTAGAGTGGAAGGGCTGTGTAAACGAGGATGGGAAGGGAGACTGAAAATGTAGGCTGAAAGAGGAAAATGGTTGAGGGCATTGATGTTATGCTAAGAAATCTAGACTCTTCCTGCGCTTTATAAGAGGAAGTGTTTTATTCTACTTCCAGCCTCCAAGAGGAATGATTGGGAAAATCTGAAAAGCTTTTTGCATCATGTACGTTTCCCATCATGAGATTCTCACCATTGTCAATACTGAAGGATTTGCTATCTGGGATTAATATCACCTTTACCACTGACTATGTGGACAAACCTAGACAGCATATATTAAAAAGCAGAGACATTACTCTGCTGACAAAGGTCTGTCTAGTCAAAGCTATGGTTTTTCCAGTAGTCATCTATGGGTGTGAGAGTGAAACCATAAAGAAGGCTGAGTGCCACACTATGGTGAACTGTGGTGTTGGAGGAGACTCTTGAGAGTCCCTTGGATTGCAAGGAGATCAAACCTGTCAATTTTAAAGGAAAGCAGTCCTGAATATTCATTGGAAGGACTGATGCTGAAGCTGAAGCTCTAATACTTAGGCCACCTGATGTGAAGAGCTGACTCATTAGAAAAGACTCTGATGCTGGGAAAGATTGAAGGACAGAGAAGGGGACAACAGAGAATGAGATGGTTTGATAGCATCACCCACTCAAAGGACATCAGTTTGAGCAAGCTCCGGGAATTGGTGAAGGACAGGGAAGCCTTCTGTGCTGCAGTCCATGGGGTCTCAAAAGAGTAGGATGTGACTGGATGACTGAAAGACAATGTGGTAAAGAACCTGCCTGCCAGTGCAGGAGACATAAGAGATGACGTGGGTTCGATCCCTGGGTCAAGAAGATCCCCTGGAGGAGGGCATGGCAACCCACTCCAGTATTCTTGCCTGGAGAATCAAATGGACAGAGGAACCTGGTGGGCTACAGTCCATGGGGTCACAAAGAGTTGGACACAACTGAAGTGACTTAACAGCACATGGTTCTGTAGCAGTTAGTAACTTGAAAGGTTAGCAAGTCAGAAGGCAGCACTAGGATATGGGTCCGTTTAAACCGGGGATGTGTAGAGCAGTGCTAGAATTGCTTCAAAACATGGGATGGTAGGGAACCCAAGGTTACTTTTTCTCAATAATTTTACTTGGGGCTGACCTGTCTTCTCCATACAGCAATACGGTACACAGACAAGAATTCCACTACTGTGTTATTGGATTTGTCATAACATTATAATGCATTTCCTATTTTCTTTTAGACTCAGCAGCTTTTCTGTTTTAGACAATTATACATGGCTATGACAAGTCTCAAGTTCCTTTACAAACACAATTTGCCCTAGTTCTCTCATGTGATGTTACTTTGGGACAACCTGGGAGTTAATTTTCAGCAACCTGGGTGTTCCCCTAAGTTTATTCTCAAGTATGCTTAAATAAAAATTTTACTTGAAAAAAATAAACATGAGATGACTCTGGTGTTTTATTTAAAAATTTAAAAATTACTAATTTTGCTGTTCAGTTGAAACCTCTTCATTCCAAATGAGTTCCAAAATGGTACCTTTAGCTTCTTGATAACCTAATGATATCAAAGTGGTACTATTTCAAGCTGTGTTCTGTTCTCTATAGTGGGTGAGAAGGAAGACTTTTGGGTCCTGATCACTACTTCAACCACAGCAAGTCCGCTTTAATTTATTTTTTATATCTGTCCTCTAAAGACACTTTGAAACTCTAAAATAAAGATAAAAAAAAGATAAAACTCTAATTCATAAGGTACTTCTCCAAGGGGTCCAGAGGTCAAAACAATAATGACAGTGATTTTCCATTACCCCTGCCAGGAGGTGATTGGATAATTACTAAGCCTTTTCTGATATATTAATAAACAA
Organism: Oryx dammah; assembly: GCF_014754425.2. Taxonomy (NCBI): domain Eukaryota; kingdom Metazoa; phylum Chordata; class Mammalia; order Artiodactyla; family Bovidae; genus Oryx; species Oryx dammah. The sequence goes on along the minus strand of NW_024070211.1, from coordinate 116,880,789 downwards.
GGCCATGACTATGATCAAGGCTGGACTGCTTAGAAAAAGAAGAGTGTGTTTTTACTCAGTCTATTAAAGTGTGCTGTAAAGATTTATTCTAATTGTAAACATCAACCAGTATTCCTAATATCGAAAAAATTGAGGCCATTATGACCAGAGTAAAATTTAGAGAAATAAAAAATATATATCTAACCTCCTCACTAATACTACTTGATAAATTTGTGTATGTATTCTTACCTACCTATCCAGATATCTACTTGATTTGACTTTTGGATATCTAATTGATATATCAAATGTAATATGGTCCAAACCAAAATTTTGTATCCTCCATGTAACCTGTTTTCCCCCAAGTCTTCCTTATTTCAAAAAATCACCCCACCATCTCCAAAGTTACTCAATGCCCAAACCTTTTTCTCACTGCTCAAATCAAAACAACCCATAGGCAAGTTCTGCTGGCTAAAAATACACCCCAATATCTCCTTTCTCTCCATCTTTACAGCTACCAACCTGGACATGATCCTAGCTACCATCATTTCTTGCCTAGACTCTTGAGGTAGTGTTCTACTGGGTCCTTCTGATTACTAATGCTCCATAACAATCTGTTTTCTCCATATGGTAGCCAGAAAGTTCTTTTTAAAATGTATACCAGATCATGGCACCTTTCTGGTTCAGACCTATCCCTTCCTTCTCACTCTATCCAAATTCTCAGCCTTGGTTACAAGGTCCTACACAATCTGGGCCCAGTCTTCCTTTGAGACTCTTCTCCTACTGCTTCCTTGCATGTTTGGTACTCCCCAGCCACAGGGGTTTTTCTGTTCCTGGTACTTGCCAAGCTCATTATAGTCTTGAGTCTGTTAACCTCTTCATCCCTGTTTTTGAAACTCTTGGTCCTCAGATCAGCTCTTCTTGTCACTTAAATGCTTTTTCAAAGTCTCCATGGGGAGACCTTTCCTAAATTAGTCCCTCTGTCCTCAAGTCACTTTTTACAAAGCAGGAAAATTATCGCCTTCATTTCCTATTTGTTTACTGTCTGTCTCCCCTCCCTATTCTAGAATGAAAACCACACGAGAATAGCAACCTTATCTTCATGAGAACCACTTATTCCCACTAATTAGCACAGTGCCTGGAACATAACAGGGGCTCAATAAATTTTGTTCAATTAGCCAGTTTATGGATTCGGTATTTTTTTTCTTCCTTTTATTTAGTGAATTTAAGGAGAGAAACCTTTAGTTCTTTCTCTCAAATTCTGTGTGCCCTTACTATTATAACAATTGCTAACTCTCAAGTGAAATTATATGAAGAGACAGGAAAAATATAGCACCTGCTTCTTAACCCAGCTCTGAAAGTTGCTCAGTTTAGCGAATTATGTCTTTTCCTTATGACTTGAATCTGTTGAATTTCAGCAGAGATTTTAGTGTTTCCCCCTTTGATAGCTGTTCTTTCTACTTCCTTCATGAGGCAGAAACCAAAAGATGGAAATTAATTATTCCCAGTGTGTACAATAGTAATATTCCATGATTACCTCTTTAAAATTGCAAGGGAATAATTTACCCTCTCAACTTCATCTTATTTTACTTTCTAGATAGAGATTTGTTAGTCTGAGTTTTCTCTTTCCACATTCAAAATAAAATATAATTATCCAACAAGTAGGTAAAATTGCACAGAAGTTTAAAGTAGGGATAGAATAATAGTGGTTTCTTCTTCGAAGGGCTGGGTTTTGTTCTTGGGATGTGATTGTACTGCCCACCTCTAGTCCTCTCTGCAGGCCATTTAATCAAACTCTGCTATGCCCTTGCAAGTACTGAAGGAAAGAAAGCATGGTGTGATATTTTATGTACTCTTGGGTTCTAATTATGTTGAAAGTGCACTGAAGAAACAGAGGCAGGGAAGACATAATATATAGGTCCTCCATATATAGTTTTAGAATGATGGATTTTTTTATATCTTTTAATATTTTATAAACTTAAAAATAATAGCATGTATTACTTTATTATTCTTATTATCAGAAAAAAGAATACTCTAAAAGAGAGAATTATTAGCACCAAAATCCTCAGGTAGGCTGTGAGCTGTGAGCTCTAGAACCTTTCTGTGTGACTGTCACTGAACTTCCAAGACTGGTCTAATAACCTGGAAGGTCATGTAGCTCAGTGGGCTCCTGTGTTATTTCTGGTGCAGAGAAGCTGGTTTTGGGTTCACAGTCGGTTTGAAGTATAATTCTTTTGCAGACAAAAACTGGTTTAAAAAATCTCATTGTTATTTCATTTCTTCCTGAACAATATCACCCAGGGGAATTTTTTAGTTTTGTTGTTGTTTTTAGGAGTTAAAAAAAAAATTGCTTCCACTGAATTGATAATGTTTGGTTCCATGAAAAGAAACACTATTGAATTTAAGTTCTAACAATTGGAGTCCCTAGACCTTCGAAAATAAAGAATTAAGTTTTCCATCTTCTTTATCACTTTTTGTTGAAAGAAATAGCATGTGTTATACACAATATTAGATTTTCAAGAAAGGTAGAAATACTTGTACATTTATGGTCTTTGGCACATAGGAAAGCCAGTAATGTTGAGACATGCTTCCAGTACCTTGCCATTCTAAATCTGATGTATGAAGCAGCTGATTAGAACTGCAGACTCTTGGGCCCTCTGTATACCTACTGAACTGAACCAGAATCTAAGGTTCTTAGGTGATTCTTTTTTTTTTTAAGTTTATTTTATTGAAATATAGTATTTTTTATTTTGGCCATGTCCTGCAACAATGTGGGATCTTAGTTCCTCTACCAGGGATTGAACCCATGTTGCCTGCATTGAAAGCTCAGAGTCTTAACCACTGGACCACCAGGTTAGTCCCTATTGAAGTGTAGCTGATTTACAGTGTTGTGTTAATTTCTACTGTACAGCTGCTGCTGCTCCTGCTGCTAAGTCGCTTCAGTCGTGTCCAACTCTCTGCGACCCCATAGACGGCAGCCCACCAGGCTCCCCCGTCCCTGGGATTCTCCAGGCAAGAACACTGGAGTGGGTTGCCATTTCCTTCTCCAATGCATGAAAGTGAAAAGTGAAAGTAAAGTCGCTCAGTTGTGTCCAACTCTTAGCAACCCCATGGACTGCAGCCTACCAGGCTCCTCCGTCCATGGGATTTTCCAGGCAAGAGTACTGGAGTGGGGTGCTATTGCCTTCTCCGGACTGTACAGCAGAGTGATTCAATTATACATATATATACATATATATATATACACACATTCTTTTTCATATTCTTTTCCATTATGGTTTATTACAGGATATTAGTATAGTACTCTGTGCTCTCCTGTAGGACTAGGACCTTTTTGTTTATCCATTCAATACATAATGTTAGCATCTGCTAATCCCAGACTCCCGATCCATCCCTCTTCCACCCCTTCGTCTTGTCAGTTTCCTGTGTCTGTGAGTCTGTTTTTGTTTGGCAGGTCCTGTTTTGGATCCCACATATAAACGATAATCATGTGGTACCATATCTTCTTTATCCATTCATCTGTAGATGGACATTTGCCTTGTTTCCATGTCTTGGCTATTGTAAATAGTGTTTCTATATGGAGATGGGAGTGCATGTGTCCTTCTGAATTATTTTGTTTTCTGGATGTATGGCTAGGAGTGGGATTGCTGGAACAGATGGCAAGTCTATTTTTAGTTTTTTTGAAGAACTTGCACGCTAGTTTCCATAGGGGCTACACCAATTTATATTCCAGCAGTGCAGGGTGGTTCCCTTTCCTCCACATCCTAACCAGCATTTGTTATTTGTAGACTTCTTAATAATGCCCATCCTCAACAGTTTTGATTTGTATTTCTCTAATAATTAGTGATGTTGAGCATCTTTACATATGCCTGTTGGCCATTTGTATGTCTTCTTTGGAGAAATGTCTATTTAGGTCTTCTGCCTAAATTTTTCAGTTGGGTTGTTTTTGTTGTTCTTGAGTTCTGTGAGTTGTTTGCATATTTTGGAGATTAAGCCCTTGTCAGCTGCATCATTTGCAGATATTTCCTCCCAATCTATAAGTTGTCTTTTTGTTTTGTTTATGGTTTCCTTTGCTGTACAGATGTTCCTAAGTTTGATTAGGTTCCATTTGTTTAATTTTGTTTTTCTGTACACTGGATGCTTTAGGCGATTCTTGTGCACATGAATTAAGAGGCATAGTCCTAGTATATTTGGGGAATTTCCAGGTCCTACTTACTTCATTTACGGCCCTTCTTCCTTTTCCTTCTCTCCAACCCCTGGTGGAAAAGTCCGTAAAATAGGAGTTCTAAGCTAGGGTCTATGGACTCTTAAAGAATTGTAGGTAGTAGTTATGAACCCATTGAAATTCTACGTAAAATTATGTGTCCATGTGCTTACTCATCCTTCATTAGATTCTCATGCAGCCCCACAAAGGTTACCTATTCCAGGCTGAAAAAGGATAGATATTATGTTATGCCTCAAAAGATGGACTAGAATAACGCTTGTAATTACAGAATTATTTCCCTAGAATAACACTTGTAATTACAGAATTATTTCCCTTGCCTAGGAAAAACCCAGGAGAAAACATCAATGAGTCTGTTCTAGTGTTTTCATTAAAAAGCAAACTGACCAGAGAGTTGATCATAGAGACGAGGAGCTTTTGGAAACAACTTTCTAGTTCCCCCAAGCTGAAGTCCACTGCACTGTTCCTAATGTGTTTAGGTTAGGAGAAAATTGCCTGTTCAGTTCGCATAGGTCCTGCATACATTAGAATAGTTAAAGGAAATTAACTTCCCCATGATATGAGTTTTGGGCCTTTATCTTTTTGATTTGACAGTGCTCTTCTGCCTTGGCTGAATATTAGGTGCATCCCATGCCAGATGAATTGAATCAAAATCTTAGAATCTCTGGGGTGAGGACCAGGCTCACTGGGTTTTGTTGTAATTCTCCTTGGGTGATTTTGAAGTGTAACCAGGTTAGGAACTGTTTGCACAGAGCAATGTGTTAGATGAATTCCAGAATGGCTTTCTTGGAGAACAGTGCATCTTTCGTGTCTAAGAAACACTGATTCTGTTTCCTCTGGACAGTGAGGTTCCTTTTTCTACTGAAATGTTGTTACATTAATACATGCCCTGCAGTGCTGCCCTCCTCCTGTCCCTGGAGGCTATATACAAAGAAGCTGTTCAACCCTGGAACTGAGTCTAAGAACTATTGTATTTTTTATCTGCTGCTCTAATTATCAGCCCATCTCAGAAGAGCTCCCTGATTTTTATATTATGAGTGACTTTTCAAATACAGAAAATCTGAAAGGGTCCACTCCTAAGCTTCTTTGTGGAGAATACTTGATATGCTATAAGGAATGTTGAAAATGAGTAATTGTGCTACAACTATATAATTTAATTATAAGTAACTTTTTTCCTCCATGTAGGAGTACTTGGCTAATATTGTACTTATGAAATGAACAATTGCTGGCATTTTATGTCTAAGAACACATAAGAATCTGTAGGATTCAGGATTTCAAAGAGAACTGGAAAGAGCATATAGACTGGCAGTTATTCACAGTCACTAGTAACGTCTCTCATTAAATAAAGGAAGTGAACTTCTATGACAGAGTTCCCATTTAAAAGACTGCCCCTAAGACACATTCACAGATTCATGTGGAATTTTACATATTCACATTTTTCTATTTTGTACCCTAAGCATTTCTAGAATTATTAGATTTTGTAGCCAGTCCTCTGAAAAATTACCTAAGAGTTTATTTGTGTATTATCCTTTTCTAAAGGAGATTTCTGGCAGTCCGAGTACTCACCTTCTCACTCTTTTGGGAATTCTCATGAGAATTAGTGGGATTTATGCTCAACTCATGTTCACCTCTGGGATGGATTCACCAAGAGTTCATTTAATCGCAGTTTCCTTCAAGATCATGAGAAAGCATGCCTGAGAATGATAAATCAGCTTCAACATCATTTAGCGGGGTGGGAAATGGGGAATGGAATTATAGAATAATTCAAATCTGATGAAGATATTTTTGAAGTAGCAGCTTGTACTCAATATTAATGAAAAAAATTGGAACTGATTACTTTCCTAGTATTAATGCTTTAGTGTTCTCTGTAAACATTCAGAAGGATAGCATGTAACTTGTATGATATATACTTTTCTTAACCTCCTTCTAGCTAAGGGATTGCTCACTTGTCTCCTAGTAAATGTACATAAACAAAGTGATTTTATGTTTGAAATGAAGAATGTATGTAAATTATATTTATGCTTTTAATCTTTACATAAGATTCCTTAATTTTAGGAACCTCAACTGGAGGCTTTGTGGTAATATTACTCTTCTTTCTGATGGGCCTTAGTATCAGAAATTTTTTTTCTTGGTGGAGGCTACAGTTTTAGCTATTACAAAGAAAACAGGTGCTAACAAATATTACCGAAGATATGCAGAAATCGGAACCCATGTGTACTGTTGGTAGGATTGTAAATGGTGCAGTGATTATGAAAAGCATTACGGTGGTTCTTCAAAAAAATTAAAAATAGGACTGCTGTATGATCTAGCATTTCCACTGCTGGCTATGTATCCAAAAGAATTGGAAGCAGAGTTTTGAAGGGATATTTGCACACCCATGTTTATAGTAGCATTATTCGCAATAGCCAAGAAGTAGACGCAATTTAAATGTCACCAACAGATGAACAGAAAATAAAACATGCTCTATACATATAGTGGAATATTATCCAGCCTGAAAAACGAAGGAAAATCCTATTACATGCTACAGTGTGATGAACCTTGAAGACATTATGCTAATGAAATAAGCAAGTCACAAACACCATATGATTCTACTTATGTGAGATACCTGGAATAGTCAGATTCATAGAAACAGAAAGTAGAATGGGGGTTGTAGGACTGGGGGAGGAGGAAAAGAGGAGTTGTTTGATGGGTAATGAACTTCAGTTTTGCAGGATGAAAGAATTCTGGAGATCTGTTTCACAACAAAGTGAACATACTTAACAGTACTGAACTGTACACGTAAAAATGGTTTCGATGGTAAATGGTTTAAATGTGTATGCTTTAGGGTGATTTTTCAATTACCATGGTCAATGGTAATCATAATATACAATCATAATATGATTCAGAGCAATCAGTGTTTTGGAAAAAATCTGAGTCTCTACACCTGGAATGTTACAGGAAAAAGTTGCCTTGCTGCTAAATAAAACATTTGCATCAGGAAAGCAGGATTTTAGGGATTTGGGTATTTAACTGGTGGGAGAATTTAGAAGAATTAGGAGAATTAGAAGAAAGTATGGGGCTGGATCTGGTAAAATCTCAGCTTGGCCACTAACTAGGTAGAAAGTTTAGGGAACGCTGCTTGGTGTCTTCAAGGCATGGCTTCCTGGTCTGTTAAAATGAGTTAATGATACTCAACTCAGAGGATCTTTGTGAGGATTAAATGAGATATCTCTTCAAAATGCTTAGGACAGGATCTAGCTTGGAGCAGGCACTGGACAAGTGCGAGCAGGAGAGGTGAGAAAGTAACTCTCATTACCTGGAGGTCAGTCTTGGGGTTGTGAAGATTAAGAGCCCTAAACGTCTTGACTGGTGCTAGTTTTTATTACCTACCCCCCTTCCAATATGTCTTTCAGATTGATCTGGTCCGAAATAGGGTCACTCTAAGCTAGTTTTGACTTTGATTAAGAAGTGTATAAACTTGGAAATGTTAGTATGTATCATAAAACACTATTTCCTTTAGGATCTGTGGAATAGAGGTACACTGTGCAGAGCTGTGAAGCTCTAGGGAGTATGCAAAGCTCTGGGGCATACTCACCAGAGCAAGGTATAATAAGTACTGCTCAGCATTCTGTTTGATTCAGTGACTCCTAAGCTTATTTGACAGAACTCTTATTAATATCACGCAGGTTAAATTTTTGAGTAATTTCTTGATTGTTGTGGTTCCTTATTGTTTGCAAAGAGAATTACTAATATTTAAATAACAATTGTTTTATGTATCAGAATGTTTTCAAAATGAAATTGATAATGGTACTAGCTAGGAGCACAGCGGGCTAATAGGAAGGCAAATGATTATAAATAGGACTTGCATCCTTCATTCAAGCAGCTGCTGAAATCTCACCTCTTTTATTAAGCTTTTCTGGAATAAATAAAATAGCATAAATTCTCAAGACCCCATTCTTTCCTAATTATCATTTCATGTACTTGTTCAAATATAGTTCCAATATAATCAGGGCTGCCTTTTGGTCCAAATACCTTTGAAGAAACAGCCCAACAAGAAATAGGTGGCTTGAGTTACTTCAGATATTCTGTCTCTGAAGAAGACACTAAATTGGAGAAAATATTCTTAATGTATAGAAAAATCTTTTTTAAAAAAACCTCCTTATTATGGAAAATTTCAAACTTGTGCAGATTAAACAGAATAGTATCAATATAATAAGCCCATCACCCAGTTATACAACCATCTACTCTGGACCCATTCTGCCTCATCCCCCCCTTTCCCCTTCTCCCATCTTATTCTAAACTATCAGACATTACTCAATTTTTTCTATAAATATTTCATTTATATATCTCTAAAAGAAAAGGATTCACTCTTTTACAAAACATAGTAATACTATTATCACTCTGAAAAATTAAAAATACTTGCCTCATAACATTTTTTACTAGTTCATTAATTTGTCCAGAATAAGGTCTACATATTATGATTGGAAGATAAGTTTTTAAATATTTTAATGTATAGATTCCCTCTCCATCTCTTCTCTTCTCTTGCAGTTTCTTCGATGAAGAGATGGCTGGGATGACCATTTGTCCTGGTTTGCCCATGACTTTCCCTGTGTTAGTGTTGGAAGTCCCATATCTTGGAAAATCCTTCAGTCCAAGAAGTTTGTCCTACAGTATCTCACAATATGGATTTGACTGATTGCATCCCTGTGGCAAACACGTTCCTCTGTCTATTTCTGTAAATTTGTAGACTAATGTCTTGGTTGAATTCAGGTTCAATTTTTCCTTCTTTTTGGAAGGCAAGGTTGCCTTATTGGTTATAGTGTTTACACTTCCATTGGGAGGTACACAATGCCTGGTGCTCTCTCTTTTGGTGATGTTAACAGTTGTTGATAAACAATGTCTAGATTAGCAAAACATCTTAAAAATGCTTTCCCAGCTCTTAATTCTTCCTGCATTGCAAATGTTCCCAGTTGCATGTGTTACTGGTCAGCCCAGACTGCCATAACAAAATGCCATAGACCAAATGGATTAAGCAACAGAAATGAGTTCTTTCAGTTCTGGAGGCTAGAATCCCAAGATGCAGGTACGTTGTTTCTTGGTTGCTCTCTGTGGTGTGTTAGTGACTGTCTTCTTCCTGCATTTTCATATAGCCTTCCTTCTGTATGGATCTGTGTCCTCATCTTCTCAGGACACCAGTCATACTGGATCAGAGCCCACCCATATGACCTCATCTTATGTTAATTACCTCTTTAAAGACTAACTGTGGTTATATTTGGAGGTACTGGAAGGACATATAAATTTTGGGAGGACACAATTCATTCCATAACACAAACCACTCCTTATTCCTCCTCCTCTGTTCTAGTAGGAAACCACACTATGCTTCATTACCGTAGGTTTCAGAGCCTCATTCTGAGCCCCAGGAGGGTGAATTATGGTTGATCTAAGCCATATGGTGGTCCTATTCTCCTTGCTCAGAAATGGTTTAAATATGGATATAATATGCAGTTCTGGCCAATGAGATGTGAGAGTCTCCTGGGAATCTTCTGAAAATTATTTTACTCACTTAGTAAAAAGACGACACATGGAAGAAATGGAGCTGCTTCTGCTGAAACACAAGGGGAGCAGGCTGAGCTGACTGGCTGACAAAACACTCAAATTGATCTGGACAGCAGAGCACCGGGCTAAAGTCCTGGAAGGGACTGTGGAGCTTAGATTTCTCCTGCTGTTTTCAGATGCGTCCTAAGCAGTATATCCCTAAACTCTCCCACACCTTCAACAACCCCAAACCCAGCTGCGCTATGCTTCCCTTCTTCCCTCTCCTCCAGACCTCCCCTTCCCTTCCAAGAGTCATTGCTTTTTATCCTATTAGTGATTATCCCCCCGTCCACTCTTATTTTCCAACCTCTCCTAGAAACTCCTTATCTCCTATTTTGCCCAGGCTGAAGAAAAATGTTGTGAATACTAACAATTAGGAATTTTGCCTGTCTTCATATATACATATATATATGCTTTTTTCTTTTTCATTGCACCTCGTGATTATGCCAGTATCTTTGGGTGGTTGGGATGCTCTTCAGAAAACAAAGAGCTTCCCAGGTGTTATGCCCAGAGTCTGAGCCCCCAAAACTGAGAGAATAAGATGTCCACAGCAATGCAAAAGCATGAAGGGGTTTTATTTCTAGCTTGAGCTAGGGCTCCCGCCACATCCAACTCAGTGGAGTGGAGCAAGGAGCCCCGAGCCCAGATTTACAGCAGTATTTATAGGTTTTTAGAACAGAGAGTTGGCAAGGGCTGATTGGCTGCAGGAGTTTCCTAGTATTTACTAATTGGCTAATCTTTATTGGCTGCAGGGGTTTCCTGGTATTTACTAATTGGCTATTGGCTGCAGGGGGATGTCTTTTATGTCCTGATAAACTCAAACCAGGTTACGGGGAGTATGCTGATTAGACAAGTCCTGGCATCTGTGGGGATGACCTCACTGGGCAATGACTCAGCTTTTCCCGTGAGTCCTACCTTAGTCCCTGAAGCCTATCATGGCGTTTGTTAGGTCCCAACACCAGGTAGAGCAGTGGCAAAGAATCTGCCTACCAGTGTAGGAGCCCCAGGAGATGTGAGTTCGATCCCTGGGTCAGGAAGATCCCTTGGGGTAGGAAATGGCAACCCACTGCAGTACTCTTGCCTGGAAAATTCCATGGACAGAGAAGCCTGGCGGGCTATGGTCCATGGGGTCACAAAGAGTCGGACACAACTGAGCATACACGCATCCATCATCCTCAGAAAACAAAATCTGTAGTCATACTCTCTATTCTTGGAAGCAGCCTTTGTACTGACTGGGTAAGAGGTGAATCTGCTTCTTGTCTGGGTAAACAGTATTTTCTCTTCACCTTGGAGCTCAAGGCAAAGTTAAAATGTTCTTCTTGCTCATCTCATGGTAGCTTTTTGCAAAGAAAAGCTAGAAAGCAACTTTAGGTCATCTTCCTAAATAGATTTCACAAGAAAAGAGCCATACTGTCTTGACAATAAAGCTTTCACTCTTGTTATTAAATTTCTGTGTTTAGTAAATTGTCATTCATGTCTCTTTCAGGGTTGACTTATGTAACTAAGTGTATTAGAGGTAGGGTGACCATAATGTGTCATTCAAATCAGAGCACACTTCTGAAAATGAAAGGAAATGGGTCAACAAGCATAAGCCAGATCTCCCAGCCTATTGTGAGATGTGGTCACTCCAATTAAAATGTGGAAAGGCATCTGTAAGTTTCCTGTGTTGAAGTGTATAAAAGGCTGCTGAGCAAATATTTTGGGACATAGTAATTAGCCCTAGAGCTCAGTGGTAAAGAACCTGCCTGTAATGCAGGAGCCACATGAGACTTGGGTTCCATCTCTGCGTTGGGAAGATCCCCTGGAGGAGGGCATGGCAACCCACTCTAGCATTCTTGCCTGGAGAATCCCATGGACAGAGGAGCCTGGTGGGATGCAGTCCATAGGGTTGCAAAGAGTTGAATGCGCAATTAGTCCTAACGGTTCCCCTGCAAGTCCAAATTCTCAAATAACTGTAGCTCCCAGGAATATCAGTGATATCAGTGATGATATCAGTGATATCAGGAGTATCAGTGGGTTGCCATTTCCTTCTCAGAGGATCTCCCCAGCCCAGGGATCGAACCTGGGTGTCCTGCATTATGGGCAGATTCTTCATCTGGGCCACCAGGGAAGCCCAAGGAATATCAGTGGGATCTTCAAAATAATAATACAAAAGAATTGCATAAAAGTATTCCTCGATTTTTAAAACCCTGGGAATAAGTAAATTTCTGATCCAAGGCACTTTTCAAATATTCATTTGTCCACAGAGCATCTGTGATGGGGCATCTTCAGGATCCAGTCCTTCTCAGCAGGTTTTCATATCAGGGAAGATCAGTGAGCAGTGGAGACGCAATTAGGAGTTTACAAGATGTTTTGTTTAAACTGCGCTAAGGGCACAGGAATGGCTTTCTGTCCACGGCCTCAAAGCATGGAAGTAGAGCGGCAGTTTTTTCTAGAAACTGAATGAAAAAATAGATCCAGGTGTCACTAGCAGAATGTGAAATGACAGGCTGTGACTGTAACTCTGACATTGTCACACAAATGCTGAAATACAACCGAACTCAGAATAGATCAGGCACAGAAAACATTAGCATCGTGCTCTGGGAGAGCAAGGGAAAAAAACAGTAAAAGAGTATTCTTTATTATGGTTCAAGGCTCATTAACGTTTTTCAGACTTACAGTCTGTCTAGTAAAACAGGCACTTGCCTTTTTTCTCTCTATCAGTACCTCATACTCCTCAAAGGACATCCTACTCACTTTTTCCCATGGTTCCCTCTGATAGTACATTAAGATAAATCCATGGATATCTACTGAATTTCCCAAAAGAGTGCCAGGAGAAAATAAAGCAAAATTAAAAATACTAGTGAGACAAAGTATGTAGACAGGTGATTTTACAAGCCACCAAATGGTGCAGGTTGAGAGCTGATTAGGTATTCTGATTTTTCTGTCCTGTGCTTGAGACAGAGAGGCTTATCACTGAGAGCCTTATTACTAACTGCTGTCTGATGTTAGTTATCTTTTTCAGTGTCACACTTCTGGTGGGTGTTATGGTCAGGGCCAGGACTCAAACTCAGATCTTCTGGCCCCAAGTCTCAAGCTTAATCTGTTGATGTGCCTTTGAGCAGCAGTTCTGGACAGATCTACTTCTGGTTTCTCTTCCCCCAGGATCCTGAGATGCTGCCCCAGGCTTGTAAGGATGAGGCAGCACCCCAGCTTCCCCTCCACCTTGATTATGGAAGGAATTGGTTTGGTTTGTAAAGTCTTTGGGGCATTACTTGCAGTTGGCTATGTGTCAGGCCTCTGAGTTGATCAATATTCACATCAAAACAAAAGCACTATCTTGAAAATTTTATACCTAGATCAACACAGAAAATTCACGTCTCCCTGTGACATTCACTATAGGTGAACTACTTTGGTTTTCTGCTGCTGCTGCTGCTGCTAAGTCACTTCAGTCGTGTCCAACTCTGTGGGACCCCATAGATGGCAGCCCACCAGGCTCCTCCGTCCCTGGGATTCTCCAGGCAAGAACACTGGAGTGGGTTGCCATTTCCTACTCCAGTGAATGAAAGTGAAAAGTGAAAGTGAAGTCGCTCAGTCATGTCTGACCTTTACTTTGCAAACTTGTAGCTATTTTAGCTCAGTGAGTCCTAGCATAGGAACTCCTCTCCCCTAGCAGTCCAAGAAGGCAGGAGTGATGGGAAGAGCTGGGGGGGGTGGGGGGTGGGGGGCTGGTGTGGGGGCGGGAGACTGCTGATTAGTGCTTGGTAAGATGTGGGAACCATGAATTGAAGCAATTTAAAAAGATTAACAGAGGGACTTCCTGGGTGGTCCAGTGGTTAAGTCTCTGTGCTCCCAACACAAGAGGCCTGGCTTTGATCCCTGGTCAGGGAACAAGGTCATGGGTGCTCAAACTAAGAGCAGCCAAAAAAGAAAAAAAGACTAACAAAGACAAAATGCATAACCAGGACAAGTCTACATAGATTAAATAAAACAAGATTTTAAAATGCCTTTTGGTAGGAATTTTATCAATATTATCAGAAGTCCTGATTGGCATTTATATATGTCTATAATGAATTAAATGATGAGAAACCAATGATTTATAATATTAAATTTAGAGAAAGGTGGTTTTAGAAGATGGGACCCATAAGGGGAAAAATTGCAAAAGATGTCCTCCCTAGTGAAAAGCACAGGAATCAGTGGATTAGCCTGTGACTAACTGAGTCCCAAGGAGAGGTAGGGCTGGCTAAGAAGCCCAAGGGCAGGACTCTCCTTGATGTGCAAGTTCTAGAGCTTTTGCAGTTAAGGTTCAGAGGCCAATTAACTATCCAGTCCTCTATGGATCCTTAAAGGTCCCAGTTGGTTCATGGATCCTCTTTAGGATCCAGGGTACTGTAAGGAGAGAAACCACCATTTGGGTTTTGTTCAGGGTTCCCAAAGTGACTCTGGGTCTCGTATTAGTTGATGCTTATATATCAGTAGTAGATTCCCTTTGGATACTTGTGGCATGACTATCCTACCCATTCTACTCTGCTCTGCACTGCATTTCCATGTAGAGTAAGGTTCAGGCCCCAGGGCTTGGTGGTTATTCAGCATTCTACTTTCAACACTAGTTGCCACTTCTGCCTTTGACCTGGGCTTCCCCAGGATCAACACCGCAACTCAGGCCCAGGTTGTATTTTTTGTCCTTCCTGATCTGGTCTCAGTTCATCAACAGCTTACCCAGGCATTGGATATGGCTCTTGATTACCTACCTGCAAGGTTGGCATTGTGCAGCTGTCAGCGCAGCACTCTAGAAGCATATATGGGCTGTCTACTGCATGCACTGAGCCACTTGTTCAAGCAGTCAGTTTGCCTCTAACACGTCTTCTTTAATTTATTAGAGAAATTAGCTTCACAAACACTAGTTGTTTTATAACAAGCAACAGAAATATAAAATGATGTTGTAAAATAGCTGTTGAATTGAACAGAATCAATCGATCACTTTAAACCTCAAAGAATGAGCTTCAAATTGAGCAATGAGAAATCTAAAGTATTAACTGCCAAATCACATACGTATTCTGACAGAGTGAACAGCCCACTCTTATTCTATCAAACTTGTAAATGATGATTCACCCCCATTTCTTCTCAGGGAGTGCATTTTGTTTATTACAATCATATTTATCCTGGAACTTTGGTTTGTTGAGTAGGTAACTTGTACAAAAGTGGGGTTATTGTTCAAATAGCATTACTTATTTAGGGATTTTATTGCTCTTTTTAGGTCCCTGCTTAGAAGGAGGCTGGAAGAAACGCAACACTGTGCACTGCGATTTCTTTGCTGAGGGTTTAATGTAAGACTGAGGGGAGAGGGAATTTATCCAACTGCAAAATCAACTCTCCCTCCCCACACCCCCACATTCACCCACACACAGCCTCCTGAAGTAGGTAATTGAGATTAAATGTAAAAGAACCCCCCCCCCCCCAATATCAAGTGTACAAATGTGAAAAGAAAGAGAAAGAAAACCACAGAAGCTGCCTCATAGGAGTCATGAGCTGAGACAAGTCTTGTCCTTGTATGGATGAACTTTCAGTTTCATCCCTCCAGGCTTTTCAATACTAATACAGTCTTTATGTGTGGGTTGGTTTTTTTTTTTTGAGATTTATAACATTTATGTAATTTTTACATAGTACTGTAAATTTAAGCACATATTAAAACATATAGAATGAAATTTTATATTTTCATAGATATCCACAAATATGAAAATATATTTGCAGAATATTTGAAAAACACACATAGAAAGTATGTCAAACTGATGGAGTCTTTAAAATACTGCTTTAAGATAAGGTTATTTATTTAAGTATGGTAGTCTTCATTTCTCAAAGTTAATGCATTGCTAAGTATTCATTTAGTTGTGATCTCACTGACATCTCATCAGTGTTTCTAAACATTTTGCACAGCAGACCAAGATTCTCAGGGAACTAAAGAATGGGCTCTTTCGCAGATGTGGAGAATGAACTTGTGGACCCAGTGGGGGAGGGAGGGGGGGACGAATGGAAAAAGAAGCAATTGGCACATGTACACCATCATGTGTGAAACAGACAGCTGGTGGGAGGTTGCTGTGTAATACCGGGAGCCCAGCCCAGAGCTCTGCAGTGACCTAGAGGGGTGGGTCACAGGCAGGAGAGGGAGGCTCAAGAGGGAAGGGACAGTCGTATAATTACGGCTGATTGGAGTTGTATGGCAGAAACCAACACAGCGTTCCAAAACAATCTTCCTCCAATTAAAAACTAAAAAAGAATGACTCTTAGATATGCTCTCCAAACCCCAGAGAATGTCTCCTCCTCTTCGAGGGCAAGGAAGAACACAGGGTTTGGAGCTGAGACCCCGTGGGCAGGCACTCACTGCTCTGAGCAGTGGAAGGGAGGGGTAGAGAGTCCAGGCCCAGGCTGCTGACACGGACAGAAAGTGGTTGGATCACCTTAGCCTTCACTTTCCTCACCTCCAACACTCAGATTTCTCTGAAAACTCTGGCAAGTCTCATAAAGGAAAAAGATTCCATTTTTCTATAAGCTTTTCCCTCCTTACTCATCCCTCCACTTTGACCTAAAGGATCACAGCTTAGGTATTCAAAGTTCTCAAATGCCTTTATTTTGAGAAACATAAAAATTGAAAACATAACTTCAAGATTTATAGACTATTCTATTGTTTTGAATAAAGTGAATTCTTCCGTTTCAATCGGAATTAGTTCTTACACAGTAACTGGAGATGCTGAATCTGTATTATAATTTCTATGATTTATTCTTAAACACAAAGAAATAAAATCTTCGCAACTGTTAAGTGATTGTCACGTAGCTTTGTAAGTATTTATTAGATGAGATGTATTGAATGGCATTTTCTCTATCTTATGTTCCTTTAAAAATTGATCAACTTCAATTTTTAGAGAAGTTTGAGATTCACAGCAAAATTCAGTGGAAAGTACAAGGAGTTCCCACGTACCCCCTGTTCCCACATGTGCATTATCCTCCATTCTCAACATCCTGCACCAGAGAGGTACATTTGCTACAATCTGTGAACCTACATTGGCAGGCCATTATCACCCGGAGTTCATAGTTGAGTGTGGAATAGTCTATGGATTTTGACAGAGGTTATAATGGCATGGATACACCATTGCAGTATCATACAGAAAGTTTTACTGCCCTTAAAATTCTCTGTGTTCTGTCTAGTCATCCCTCCTTCGCTCCAAGCCCCTGATCTTTTTATTGTCTCTACAGTTTTGCCTTTTCCAGACTACAATATAGTTAGAATCATATAAAACATAGCTGTTTCAGCTTGACTTCTTTCACTTAGTAATATATGTATAAGGTTCCTCCATGGCATCTCGTGACTTGATAGCTCATTTCTTTTTGTCAGGATAACATCCCATTATCTGGATGTGCCACAGTTTATTCATCCATTCACAGACTGAAGGATATCTTAGTTGCTTCTAAGTTTTGGCTGTTATGAATAAAGTTGCTTTAAACATCTGGGTGCAAGTTTTGTGTGGACATAAGTTTGGGTTCATTTGGGTAAGGAATGTGATTGCTGGATCCTATGGTGAGAGTACTAATACTCATTTAAATAAAATCTACTGTAATAATGTATTGTGAACAACGGTAGCATTTTAAATCATAGCATAACTCTAGCTCTTTGAGATATTCCTTTACTTTAGGAAAGTAGTTACTATTGGTATTTCTCTTTCAGAAGCAGAGAAACTAATGCAAAGATTAAGATACTGAAATAGTTATTTTATTGTTCTGTTTTACCAATGATCTGATATATTTTCAGCAAAGCACTTATGAGAATATGGGAAATGTGTTTTTCTATAACAGAACTCCTCTGTCTAATCATGTGCCTCGGCGCTGTTATTACCAGCCACCTAATCGAGCAGTTTCGCCTTTGACAGTGTGAGAGCCCACAGACTGGTAGCCTGGACGGTGAGGGGTTGTTCCCATCTATGATCTCAACAGTTAAGAGGCACATTTTCATCCTCTTAATATTTCCACAGAACAAATCAATGCTGGAGACTGGTTATTTAAGAAATACTTGCTAATTTGACTCTAGTACCAGAAGTGGCAGGTTATACTTTAAGGCAGAGAATACTGGAGTGGGTTGCCATTTCTGACTCCATAGGATCTTCCCAACCCAGGGATTGAACCCACGTCTCTCCATCTTCTGCAATGGCAGGCAGATTCTTTACCACTGTGCCACCTGGGAAGCCTCATTATTCTATAGATTGGGAAGCCCCATTATTCAATCATTCTCTTATCTGTTAAAAATATATTCCTTGAGCAACCATTATGTACTAGGTATTAGACTGGAGGTTCAGAAATGTGAACTTAATGCTCTTAAGAACTCAAGAATATTTTCAGGAATAGATTTCACATTTATGAAGTATCAAATCTGTGAAGTAGCAGTGAAAATACTGTCTGGCAGGAAAGTTAGTGATAATTTTCCCCAGTGATTTTATAACATACCTGTGCACACTTACTATTATTTTGGGTGCTCAGCATCTTGGTAGCTGGGCCTTGACTTTCCTCTGTAGAGATACCCTACCCTCCATTTTCAGTCCTTGTTCCCATCCCAAGCTCAGTGGTGGGCGTATGGTTCAGTTCTGGCCTCTCAGAGGATTGCTTTTCTTTGGCTTCAAGGACTGGTTCAGCAATGATAATGTAACCCAACTTGGGCCAGTGAAGGCAAGGTCCAAGGCCCAGCAGTCTTGTGCAAATAGTCAGGGCAAAGAAGTTCATCCTACATTGTTGCAATTTTACATTGAATGGTATCTAGAGTGACTGTGTGTGTTTGAAAATAAAACCCACAGAAGGGGAGCTGAGATAAGAGGTGAGTTGGGGCAACATTTTATGAACTCATTTGAGCTCTGATCCAGCACCTACATGTGTACTTTTTATTTTGTGGACAAATAAATATATATTTTAACAGACTCACCTGAGACAACTTTCTTTTTCAATTCCGACTTCCTGTCCTTCACACTTCCTTGTTGTTGGAGGGCCCACAGACATTTTTGGGACCAGTTAGGGAGGAAGTCAAGTTGGGAATATTTAGGTTGAGTTTAGTAACAGTTAGAACTGGACATGGAACAACAGACTGGTTCCAAATAGGAAAAGGAGTACGTCAAGGCTGTATATTGTCACCCTGCTTATTGAACTTCTATGCAGAGTACATCATGAGAAACGCTGGGCTGGAAGCACAGGCTGGAATCAAGATTGCCGCGAGAAATATCAATAACCTCAGATATGCAGATGACACCACCCTTATGGCAGAAAGTGAGGAGGAACTAAAAAGCCTCTTGATGAAAGTGAAAGAGGAGAATGAAAAGGTTGGCTTAAAGCTCAACATTCAGAAAACGAAGATCATGGCATCTGGTCCCATCACTTCATGGGAAATAGATGGGGAAACAGTGGAAACGGCTTCAGACTTTATTTTGGGGGGCTCCAAAATCACTGCAGATGGTGATTGCAGCCATGAAATTAAAAGACCCTTACTCCTTGGAAGGAAAGTTATGACCAACCTAGATAGCATATTCAAAAGCAGAGACATTACTTTGCCGACTAAGGTCCGTCTAGTCAAGGCTATGGTTTTTCCAGTGGTCATATATGGATGTGAGAGTTGGACTATGAAGAAAGCTGAGCGCCAAAGAATTGATGCTTTTGAAGTGTGGTGTTGGAGAAGACTCTTGAGAGTCCCTTGGACTGCAAGGAGATCCAACCAGTCCATTCTAAAGGAGATCAGCCCTGGGATTTCTTTGGAAGGAATGATGCTAAAGCTGAAACTCCAGTACTTTGGCCACCTCATGCGAAGAGTTGACTCATTGGAAAAGACTCTGATGCTGGGAGGGATTGGGGGCAGGAGGAGAAGGGGACGACAGAGGATGAGATGGCTGGATGGCATCACTGACTCGATGGACGTGAGTCTGAGTGAACTCTGGGAGTTGGTGATGGACAGGGAGGCCTGGTGTGCTGTGATTCATGGGGTCGCAAAGAGTTGGACACGACTGAACGACTGAACTGAACTGAGGGAGGAAGTCAAGTTGGGAATATTTAGGTTGAGTTTAGTAACATATGTGTATATGGTTTTCAGTCCGTTTTGTGTAAAATTGTTGCTCGGTTTACATTGTAGGGATGGCTTCCTTGAACATGCCTTCCGCCTACTCTTCCAAGTTCACTCAACACCTTGATGTGGATAGTCAGGGTCAGAGGTCACATTGTGATATGAGTATCTTCTGTAGTATGTGGCCCTGGAAGTATACACAGTGGGGGAGAAACAAGATTTGCAGTGTGTGAAGCCAGAAGCTGGTCTGTGAAAAATTCTTCCATTCATTAGTTTTGTAAAATTCGTTTTTCATAGATGCCTAGCCAAAGCAGAAGTTCCCTCCTGTCAGAGGCATACTCAGTAATGCAGCACATATAGTGATAAACACACCATGTTTGCTACATGCTAATTACTGTTAGGTGGGGATTATTGGAAATATAATCAGGATTCCTGCATCTGTAGGACACAAACCTGTACTAGTACTAAAAATAGGAATATATCCCTGGGTGAAGTTGTACGTGTTATGCATCCAAACCCTCAATATAGAAAACAAGTTTTGAGTGATCATGCTAGACTAAATTATTTTTTTGTGTGTCTATACAAAACAGTATTAAAAAAATTATCACATAGAAAGGCAGTCAAAAAACACAGTCAAAAATGTGGGGAAATTAATATAAGCATCATGCTTTTTTTCAGATGTTGTAATGGCTGTGGTATTTGTCAACTTATAAAAATGTGTAATGTATTGTGGTTTCTTACGTTATTCTAAGTAAATATTCATTTTATAACTAATTTTGGGTTCATAATTTTGTATTTTTTTTAAGGAGCTCCCTTCCCAAATGTATAAGCTTCAGGACTTACAGAATGTGAACTTACCCCTGGTAAAGACATGAGCACTTTTGAATGATCCTGTCAGCTTATTTTCTTGAGATAAATTTCTAAGAGTAGAATTTTAAGGACAAAAAGGCCTGTTCTTTTTTTTTTTTTGAAAGAGAGAATGGGGAGAAAGATCACCTTTATTAGTTAGGCCTGTTCTTTTTAAGGGCATTTGACACATTTTGCAAAATTGTTCTTCAGAAATGCTACACCAATTCATCTCCCTCAAGAGATATTTGTTTCCACATTATTATTAGTTCTGGATATTAGTTTTAATTATAATATTTTTCAATAAATAGGAGAAATGTGATACATTGCTAACTTAATTTATATTTCTTTGATAATTAGTTCGGTTCTAATTAATGTACTGAAGATTTTTTCGTATATTTTTCAGTTGTTTCTTTTTTGTGTGAATTTCTTGTTTAGTCTTTTGATCATTTTTATAAGTTTTTTTTTCAGATTGATTTGAGAGAATTCTTTTCCTATTTAGGGTATTCACAATTATCATAAACAGTGCAAATCATTTTTCTCATTTTGCCTTTTAATATTATTTTATATCTTGAGATATAAATGTTTTCATTTGCAAATGTATCCGAAGTCTCTCATAGAATTTCCACATTTTGTGTTATGGCTGGAAAGGACTTTCACAATTAAAGACTGTAAATATTTACAACATTTCTCCTATGATTTTTATAGCTTATCCTATAAACTATATTTAAAAATCCTATATTTTTATTTTTTATCTTTTCTTTAATCTCTCTGGAATTGTTTTTAAAGTTTTTCTAATATTTAGTGGTTTTTTTTTCCCCCCAGATAGTGAACTGTTTATCTCAACATGATTTGTTGACTAAATCCATCCTTTTCTCCTTGATCTGAAATGCCACCTTTGCCACATACCAACGTGCTGTTCTGGGCTTCTGCTCCATTATGTTATGTGGTCATTATGTCCCTGTGTTGTGCTGTACTTAGTTGATCAGTCATGTCTGACTCTTTGCGACCCCATGGACTGACTGTAGCCTGCCAGGCTCCTCTGTCCTTGGGGATTCTCCAGGCAAGAATACTGGAGTGGGTAGCCTATCCCTTCTCCAGGGGATCTTCCTGACCCAGGAATCGAACCTGGGTCTCCTGCATTGCAGATAGATTCTTTACCGGCTGAGCTACCAGCTACCATTATGACCCTAATACTACTCTATTTTGATCATCATATGCTTACTTACTTCTTATTTATCTTACTTCTTTTAATGTTGGTTATTATACATGTTTCAGTCCATTTAAATTTTAAAATTACTTAACTTTTCAAATTCCAAACATATCATGGCAATTTTCACTAGAATAAAATTTATAGATTAATTTGGAGGGAAAATTTATTTGTTTTTAATATTGAGCTTTTTCATTTAGAAATATGGCTTGTTTCTCCATTTAAATATCTTCTTTAATATCCTTTCTAGCTTATTAAAAATTTCATAGCAAATGATTCTTATCAAGTGACTTCTTAGAATATTAAAGTTATTCTATTTTTTCTTTACAAGTTAATATAGTTTATATTAATTGATTTTGCAGTATTGAACCATAAGTTCAGTGATGAGAGATTCTTGGTCATGTCCATTATTTTTTAATATTTGGGTAAATTCAGTTTCTTGATATACAAATATATATACAGTCATTCTTCAGTATCTGTGGGGGATTGGTCCCAAGGGCCCCATGAATGATAGGTCCATGGAGGTTGTAGTTCCTTAAGCAAAATGGTATAGTACAGTGAATACATGTATTTACTATATGAATATATATTTAATCTGCCAATATTTCATTTAGGATATTTCCTATCTGTTTTCATAAGGGACTTATTTTCTAAGTTTAATGTTCTGTGCTATTTTATTGGAATATTCTGTCAGAACTATTGTATCTTCAAAATATTTGAGGATTTTCTATATTCCTCTGGATTCTAGACTAGTTCAAATAGCAAAGGAATTGCTTTGTTCTTGAAGGTTTGAAAGAATTTGCCTATAAAACTATCCTGGCACATTTTCTAAGAGTGACTACATTACAACTCTCTCCATTCTTTATTTCCTTGGTAATTGTTTTACTCCATTTTTTTCATTCTTCTTGATTCAATTTTATTAATTTATATTTTCCTTAAAATTTACAACTTTCCATTACGTTTTCAAATATATAAGCTTTAGGATTATATGCAGAGTCCATTATAATTCTTTTATTTCTCTCCTTCAGCTGTTACTATATTTTCTTTATCATTTTTGTTTTAGTATATTTGTGGGTTTTCCACCTGTTTAAACTAGCTGGTGATTTATATGTTTTATTGATTTTCCTTACAAGAATCTTTTCTGGGATAATATTATCAGTTTTGTTGATTGTTTTCTGACTAATTTTCAGTTTTTATTTTTATTAATTCCTTCTTTCTGTTTCTTTGCATTTGTATTTTTGTTTCTTTGGCTTGCTCATATGAAATTTAGCCCTGAAAATAAATCGCTGAATTATAAAGAGAAACAGGACCTACAAGAAGCAGTGAAACCCTGTTGCTGACAGACTGAACTTGGGCGGAAGTAGGAAGTGTGGGTGGGATGGGGGAGTGAGACATTTTGCTTTTCAAGATGGCATCCTAGCTTGTCAGCTAGACTGTTGTAAGGTACAGAATGAGAGACCTTAGCTGAACTACCGGTGAACCACACAGAAAGCTTCCCCCTTGCCTCTTTGGGTGGATTTACCACTCTGGTAATAAACCATTAGCCCTTCACAAAGTTCTCTTAGAAAGTTCTCTTTGTTGTTAGGTCAAACTTTAAGCTCTCTCTGTGTTCAGTGTTATCTGTTAAGAATGTCCTGAATTTACTAGGTACCAACTCTGTGTTTTAGTTGCATAGACACAACTCATGGATCTGATCAAGGCTCTTACAATTATAATATTCATTTTAGGGTCCTATTACATTAATTAAATATTAATGCTCTAAGCATATTTTTCATAGCCTTCTCTGTTTCTTCTCTACTGGGGAATATTGCTGGAAATTAAAAAACAGTGTGGTTTATTATTCATGTCATTGGTGTTACATTTTGATGATAAATTATTTTTTGAAAATGAAAAAAAATGATAAATAAGTAGAAGAATCCCCTCTGGGTCTCATGTATTTCTCTGAATAGCAATTTTATATTTCCAGAGATTATTGCATATCTTCCATAAGCATCTATAAAATACCTAGCCATAGTCTTAAAAATTGGAGATACTTTCTGAAGAGCTTCTAATGAGATTAAAAAAAAATATTGTATGTGGTATAAAAATGCTCACACAAAAGTAGTTTTAAAAAGACATAGTTTTTACCATGTTTAGGCATTTATATAGTTTCTTATAGTTTTTACTTATGACAGCCATGCACTGGAGATGAACAGTCAGTGTGTTTAAACTCATGACTTTTCTGGATGGGAAACCTGAGGTTCATAAGTTCTTGACACATTCTAAGGGTGAGGGGGTCTTGGCTGCTGTTAAAGAATCCAGAGATGGTGATGGATGGCAGTGCTGGGCCAGAGAAGCTCAATGGCATGGTGATAGAGGCTTCAAAAACTGCTGACTTGCTGTGATGTGCTTATGCCTATTTATGGACAACAGTTGAATAGGACTTCAAGGGTTTGGAACTGGGTGATGAAGTCGTTAATGATTCTTTTGGCATGTAGGGCCTTTTAGAGGAGGAAACTTTTTCTTCAGGAGGACAGGGGGGTTGAAATGACAAGCTTGGTTTTGAAACGCTGAGTTTAAGGCAGTAAATGGACTTCCAGGGTGAAATGTCTTATAGGCAACTGGTGAGGCAGAGCTAG
Source organism: Oryx dammah (assembly GCF_014754425.2). Classification (NCBI taxonomy): domain Eukaryota; kingdom Metazoa; phylum Chordata; class Mammalia; order Artiodactyla; family Bovidae; genus Oryx; species Oryx dammah. The sequence continues at coordinate 116,856,283 of NW_024070211.1, read as the reverse complement.
AGCACAGAGAAAGGTCAGCACCAGAGTGCCAACTTTGAGTATCGTCCCAGAAGTTACCTTGAGACACACACAAGAGAAAGAGACTTTGGCACCTGTTTAGTTAATATGGTTGAATTCAGAGTTGAGTTCAGCCTAGGACCAGGAATGCTAAAATTAGACTGTAAGATAGAGGAAGCAAAGGTTTTCAGAACTCACACTGGTGAATTGGGATCAGAAACTCTGAAGCCTAAATCTGAAAAACAGCAGAGGAGGGCTGAGAAGAAAAGGGGTGGGAAAATCGGAGAGCAAAGTCAGAGGCAAAATAAATTAACAACAGATCAAAGGAGAAGTGAGGCAGGAAAAGCAAGTGAGCAGAAGGAAGTTTCTCAGCTACCTTCAATATCTGGCTGCATCAAGTTCATCATCTTTTCTTACTGACCTTGCGTGGCCAACCCACCTTATTTTGTAGGATTCTTACATTGTAAGAGTAAGTCAATCCTTAGAGGGAGATTTTAAAAAAAGAGAATTAGAAGGGCGAAGACCGCATCCAGAATTACAACTTAAATGGGGAATCAGAAACACAGAAATAGAAATAGGAGTTTATAGGGCAGGGAAACCAAGATTTTAATATCTTGCTGGTGTTTGAGTGTTAAAGGCTTCAAAGAGGACTTAGAATAACTGATGGATCTTGTGATCTGGTGATTGGAAAGTTATAGACAAGCTTCCTTTAGACTGAAGATTGTAAGCTGGGTGGTAGAATGTGAGGACTTGAAGCTGAGCAGATGTAGGTCACATAGTGAAGATGGAAACAGCAATGCCAGGGGAGGGGGATACGTTCCTCTTTGAAGGGGAAGGAAAGCAGCTGGACACAGGAGACAGAAATGATGATGATAGAGAGGAAGATTCTTCAGAAAGGACAGAATGAAAAACTCCGGCAAATGCCTTGTCTCCGTAGACAAGCCATGCTTTTTTCCTTGGGCCTAGAAAAAAAGATATTGTCTTGGGTGGACTTGAGATATTGAGATAAGGTTGAGAGTAGATGAGAAAATATGTTAAAACTTTGTATTAAGCCTAAATTTATCTGGAATCAGAATACAAACAAAAAAATCTGATTAAGCTTTATACAAAAATAACCTGTGATATAACTGTGAATAACAATTAGAACTGGACATGGAACAACAGACTAGTTCCAAATAGGAAAAGGAGTACATCAAGGCTGTATCTTGTCACCCTGCTTATTTAACTTATATGCAGAGTACATCATGAAAAACGCTGGGCTGGAAGAAGCACAAGCTGGAATCAAGATTGCCGGGAGAAATATCAATAAGCTCAGATATGCAGATGATACCACCCTTATGGCAGAAATTGAAGAAGAACTAAAGAGCTTCTTGATGAAAGTGAAAGAGGAGAGTAAAAAAGTTGGCTTAAAGCTCAACATTCAGAATACTAAGATCATGGCATCCGGTCCCATCACTTCATGACAAATAGATGGGGAAACAGTGGAAACAATGGCTGACTTTATTTTTCTGGGCTCCAAAATCACTGCAGATGGTGATTGCAGCCATGAAATTAAAAGACCCTTACTCCTTGGAAGGAAAGTTATGACTAACCCAGACAGCATATTGAAAAGCAGAGACATTACTTTGCCAACAAAGGTCCGTCTAGTCAAGGCTATGGTTTTTCCATGTATGGATCTGAGAGTTGGACTATAAAGAAAGCTGAGCACCGAAGAATTGATGCTTTTGAAGTGTGGTGTTGGAGAAGACTCTTGAGAGTCCCTTGGACTGCAAGGAGATCCAACCAGTCCAGCCTAAAGGAAATCAGTCCTGGGTGTTCATTGGAAGGGCTGTTACTGAAGCTGAAACTCCAATCCTTTGGCCACCTGATGGGAAAAACTAACTCCTTGGAAAAGACTCTGATGCTGGGAAAGATTGAAGGCAGGAGAAGGGGATGACAGAGGATGAGATGGTTGGATGGCATCACCTACTCAATGGACATGGGTTTGGGTACACTCTGGCGGTGATGGACAAGGAGGCCTGGTGTGCTGTGGTTCATGGGGTCACAAAGAGTTGGACACGACTGAGCAACTGAACTGAACTGAACTGAAAACTGCTCTAAAAATAAAATCTGTTAATTAAAACAATTTTTAAAGGGATTAAGTACTGATGCATGTTATAACATGGGTGAAGCTTTTTAACAGAATACTACCTGAAATCAGTCAGCCAGACACAAAAGGCCAAGTGCTCATGATTCCATTTATATGAAATGTGCACTGCTTTAAGAACCATGAGTTTTTTTTTTTTAAGGTGCTAAATAAATAAATGAGATGGGAAAAGGAAGGTGTCAACTAAAAAGACGCACAACATGAGAGCTGTGAGTTAAGTTTTATTGGAGGTAGAATGAGGACTGCAGCCCAGGAGACAGCACCTTAGATAGTTCTGAGAGACTGCTCCAAAGAGGCAGTGGGGAAAGGTCATTATATAAGATTTTGGTGAAGGAGGAGTTCATTGCAATCGAGCATTTACGTGAGGAGCTAACTCTGTTAGCTCCTTTATGTTAGTCACCATGAAGGGATTTTAGTGCTTTTCCAGACATGAAGAGATGCAAAGATTGGGATCGTGAAATCAGATCCTGAAAATATATTTCTAAAGATCCTTTCCACCAGTGTGGAACAGAGTGCCTCACCCTCCACCCTTGAAGGTCAGCAGTTGCAGCAGCTCAGGGCTCAGTTTCCGCAGAGGCAGATGGCAAATGCCCTTGTTGCTATTGTTCAGTCGCTGGCAAATGCTCTTGGCAAGTGCCAATTCACAATTGACTGACAAGTGCCAATTTGTGGTTGACAAAGGATGGTGCTACTAATGTGAAGAAATCATGTGAATATGTTTCAAATATTTAAAAAATATGTATTTCTCATCAGAAAATAACCTAAAAGGAATTTTTCTGTTCATACATTGATTGCAATACAATAGAAATTTTCTAGCATCAGGATGTTGAAACCATGACTAAATTACTGTGTAGTATAGCTCCCTGCATTTATACCTTTCCTTGATAAGTGAAAAGATCATAACGATGTTAATAGCTAAGACTCAAGAATGCCTGGATCAAACTGTACCTCAAACTAATTTCTTATAGGAGCTTTTGAGTTACAAAAATGAACAGAGAAACTGGGAAGGCTGAGATATGTAGGTCAACCTACTTACAAAAATAACCTTGATGGAGTTACATAGGTGGATATTATTGTAAAATTTCTTCACACAGTGAGAGGGAGTTGGCCAGACTTACTGAGCCATATTATCTATTCATCTCAGACAAAGCAATCATATCTTGTAGACCCATTGGACTATATCGCATAGATGACAGTTGCTAATTATCAAGAAGAGTCATGATTTTCAAAAATCAAAGATGGTTAATATTCTTAGAATATAAAGAGTCCTTATGAAGCAATAAAAATAGATAAATTTCCAATAAAAAAGGAAGATAAATAGGCCACAATAAAAAATATAGATAGCCAACAAATTATGAAAATTGTTCAATATCATTAATAATCTAATAAATATAAGTCAATGCAAAAATGAGTATTGATTTAATCAACAATATAGACATAATTTTAAAAGAATGATAATATCCAGTGTTCCATGAGTAGGGCATTACTGTTAGTGGTATATAAATTGATAGCACTCTTTTGGAGGCTGATTTGGCAGTAACTAGCAACTTTCTTTTAAATGCACATATTCTGCAACCTTAAAATTTTAATTCTAGGAATCTGTCCAACAGAAGTATTGTCCAGGTGCACAAAGATATATTTGTAAGAAAGTTCATGGCAGTGTTATTTGTAATAGGGAAAAAATGGAAACAATGTGAATGTCTACTAATAGGCACATCTACCCCCTAGAATATTTGGCAGAGATTAAAAAGAATTAAGCGGATATCTTTGGAACTGACATTAATGATTTCCAAGATTTATTGCCAAGTAATAAGAAGGTGTAGAACATAACTTGCAGTCTGATCCCTCTTGTGTTTACCACCACTCCTGAAACTAAATGATATATGCATGTGGTTCATAAAAAGGGATCCAGAAGAATGCACTGTAAATGCTAATGGGGTTTCTCCTTGGGAGAGGAGAGGGTGGCAAGACAGGAAATGAAAGGGGATCTGTGGTTATTTTATTGTATGCACTGCTATACTGTTGGATGTTTTTGAACAAAAGCTAAAATTTTGTTTCTTGTTAGGAGTTATTTACAAGTGTACACATGTCAATGAATGAATACTAATACTAGTATTAATATTACAAATCATTTAGAATATTGCTGGGTACAGAGGAAGTATTGATGCCATTAGATGTGTGTTAAATTAAATGCATTCAAATATTCCTGCTGCTGCTGCTGCTAAGTCGCTTTAGTCATGTCCGACTCTGTGTGACCCCACAGATGGCAGCCCACCAGGCTTCCCCGTCCCTGGGATTCTCCAGGCAAGAACACTGGAGTGGGTTGCCATTTCCTTCTCCAATGCATAAAAGTGAAAAGTGAAAGTGAAGTTGCTCAGTCGTGGCTGACTCTTCGCAACCCCATGGACTGCAGCCCTCCAGGCAAGAGTACTGGACTGGGGTGCCATTGCCTTTAGGGCTCTATTTTAAGAAAATAATCATGGGATGTGCAAAGATTTAATTGCAAGGCAACCACTAATCTACTTTTTTTCTCTATACATTTTCTTTTTCTAGACTAAACAATGGAATATTTTGCATTAATAAAAATTGGTTATAATAAGTTATAGCTGGTTATAAAAAGTACAGAAATGCAGATATTACATGTAGGATTTTTATTATTATATAATAGGCCTATTTTAGTTTATGTGAAGAGAGAGAGAGAAGAAAACTTGAATGATGGTTTCTAAAATGTTAATAGTGGTTACCTCTGAGTGGTGGAAATATGAGTACTTTTATTTTCTGTTGAAATATTGTGACAATCCAAATTATCTTAGAAAGGACATGGCTCCCAAAATGGGATCTTTCAGGGTTTTCCCTTCAATGTCTGTGAGAGGGTGGAAATGTAGAAATGCCACAAGAGGATTATTTTTCCAAAGTCTGGAGAGTGGGGAATGGCGTCACATAGAGATAAGGGCTTCTCTGGTAGCTCAGATGGTAAAGAATCCGCCTGCAATGCGGAAGACCTGGATTCCGTCCCTGGGTTGGGAAGATCCCCTGGAGGAGGGCATGGCAACCCACTCCAGCCTGGAGAATCCCCATGGACAGAGGAGCCTGGTGGGCTATAGTCCAAGGGGTTGCAAAAAGTTGGACATGACTAAGCAACTAAGTCATGCACAACTCAGCAGAGAGATAAGGCTGTTGGTTAATGTGACTGGTACCTGCATAATTCAAGTGCACAGCAGACTAGAGCCTCTAAAAAGTCCAAGAGATTAGGTATTTGATACTGAACTGCAACTTGCCAGGAATTGAACTCAGCCTGTCTATCATGGAAAAGCTTGGAATATCCATACTCTTTGGAATATTTTAGCCAATACTAGCTTCAAGGAGAGAGCTGAGAATAGTGGAAGGGTCCTCACTCCAATTCTTCTGGGGGCCCAGCCTTAATACCCAGGGCAGAGGCAGAATCTCTAACATCCCCCCTCTGCTAAGAAGGGGAAGTGGAGGAATAGTGACCTTTTCCTTCCTTATTTGCTGTCTTGTTCTCTCTCATCTTTTGTGAGTAAAATTCTCCTTCCACCCATTCTCAAAGTGGGCAGTTTCAAAAAGTGTGTAATTGGATCATCTATGCCAGATGCCAGTGTTTTATTTAAACAAATTTGTACTTTATGCCTCTGTGTATTTTTTGGAGACTTTTCTTCACAGAGGGCACAGCTCTGAGAGGAAAAGGCATGCTTCAGCCAAAAGTATATACTTTAGTTTGATCTGATAAGATACATTTATTATTCTGATTCTTGAAATAAAAACTCGACCTATTGTAGTTACTGAATTTGCATAGAAAGATTACAGTGAACTAAACTATGCCTCTGGAAGCAGGATTTTTTTTCTGGAACTTCCAGAAAGCTTCAAACTAATTTTTCACTATTTCAAGTATTCTATTTCTAAAAGATGTGGAAAGTGTTTCATATGTGAAAATCCTGTGACTGGTTCCTATTTTGATGCTTAATTTTCCAAATTACTCTATTTGAAGAGTTTATTTAGCTTTTGAATTACAACAGTTAGAACACCCCCAGTTCCAAATCAGCAGGGCTTGAATCAGCGAAGTGCCTTATAGTTAATGCCTCAAGGCAGATCTCAGGATCTGTACAGAAAAGCAAGGTGTAGGTCAGAAACCCCCCCCCCCCCCCGCTCCCCATTAATTTGGCTGACAGTGATGGGACACCTCCAGCTGTGTTGCCTCCAGGAGTGGGGTTCATAAAGGGGATGGCCCCAGGCCTCTCACTCCAAGCATCCAGTGTAGACCCCCAGTGTTCTTTAATGATGTGTAATTGGGCCAGACCAGACCATGGGGCTTGAATGGCCTTTCTCTGCAGTCAAAGGGCTCAGTACCTACTGTCTTTCTTTAGGACGTTGATGGAAGGTCCCAGTGCTCAGATTTTATGTTTATTAGTGATACTTTTCATGAGTTTCCAGGGCTAAAGTGACTTTTTCACACTGTTTAATGATTTTCAGTTTAACTCCCTTTCTGAGTGGGATGTTGTAAAGATTAATTAGCCAGTGTTCATAAAGTGCTTTCAAGCTGAAAAGTGCTGCACAAGGGTGTACAGACTCATTAGCTTCTAAGTCGTTAAGGCTTTTTAGACCTTTTGGCCTTCAGAAACTAGATGGTGAAGACCAAATTAGTATTTTTTTCTTGGAGGAGGGGGACTTCAGAAAGAGCAGGATAAAACAGTATTTCTTTTTCTAAAAAAGACATGTTTTGCACTGGAACTGAAAAAGGATATAAAAATTTTTTTTCATCATCTCCTATTTCCATAATGTTTCAGCTCCTTCTTACTCCCTTCTTTCAAATTGTATTTGACTGTTTCTCTTGCATATGTATTAAGAAATTCTATACATTGTCGTATAGGGATGGTGGTGGGGGGGGTAGAGGTCGGGGGGACAGGGAGGCCTGGCATTCTGCTGTCTATGGGGTCACAAAGGGTTGGACGTGACTGAACAACAATGGACTCCAGTCTGACTCCAGAAAGTGTTGAATTGTTGCGCCAGCGAATGGCACAGTATAGATTGTTCCCTTTGTAAGTAAAGACCCCCTTTTAGTCTATAGTGTTTCAAGAAGGTATGGTATTGCCTCCATCCATAGTAATCTTTAGATATATAATATATAGGATTTTATATATATATATGTCATTGTTATTTGGTTGCTAAATCATGTCTGACTTTTTGCAACCCCATGGACTGCAGGGCAGCAGGCTTCCCTGTCCTTCACTGTCTCCCAGAGTTTGCTCAAATTCATGTCCATTGAGTTGGTGATGCTATCTAACCATCTAGATATACACATATGTATGAGTTCTGTATAATTAAATTAAAAGCATTTTATTGAGTATGGAAAAGTACAAAAAGACATAAAAAGATTCTTTAAAAAAAAAAAGACAGAGATGCATAATTTACCAAGAATTAGATTGACATTTGACTTTTCAACAGCATTAACTGTACATAATGGAGGAATATCTTCTAAGTACTGAGAGAAAACAGCTGTCAACTCAGAATTGTATACTCAAATAAAGTAATTTTTAAGTTCATGAAATAAAAACATTTTAATACAAAACAAAGCATTTACCACCAATGCTGAAGAATGTTCTAAAGGATTGTCTTCACAAAGAAAGAAAATTATCCTAGAGGGGAAGAAGGAGATACTGGAAGAAATAAACAGGGAAAAACTGGTAAACATGTGGACAAATCAAAATAAGCACTGCCTAATAACAATAACAAAATAATGTCCAATTTGTAGTAGCAAAATAAGATAGAACTAGAAAAAAAGGTAACAGGAAAAAAAAGTATATCAGGAAGTAGTATTGAAAGTTAAAGCATTCCAAAGTCCCTACCTTATTTGTGAGGAGATTAAAGATGTTAAATTTAGATTTTATCAAGTGCGTACATAAAATTTCTCTTAAATAAAGGAAGTGTAATGTAGTAAAGGGGAAAATCAATGGAATGAGGAAATAAAATCAGTAGCAACTGACTCAGTAAAAAAGAGAGTAAGGAAATTTAATATTGACTTTAGTAATTGTTTGTGAATCTCTTGCCTTAACATGACATATACTAAGTAACTATGTGTGAACTTCATACACACACGCACACACACACAAATACCCCTACAGGGGGAAAAAAATAGTGATATGTGAATAGGTGGTTCTGGCTTGGGATAAGATGTTTAATAACAGCATCATACAGATTACATAAGGCAGGCATCACAGGAGAAGAACCCGAAATGTAGGGAACCAAAATCTTTTATAATAGACAGTAAACCTGCCTGACCTCTGCCTCAGAGAGAGGCATTATCTTCATTATACTGCATAGTAAACATTTCTGCTCTTTGTTCTATTTTACAAGACTGTTAACTATATAAACACTCTGGAAAGATGAGCCGTTGCCTTTGTTTGCAAGATGTGCAGAAATGTGAGAAATACATGGAGAATATTTCCCAACAACTTTGATAAATTTGTGAAGCCTCAGTTTTCTCTTCTAAAAAGTAGAATGAATAGTGTGAGTATGTAGTTGTGAGGATCAAATAATACAGTGCATATAAAATGCTTAACATCATATCCAAGGACTTTGTCAATATAAGCTATTATAAATGACTATTTTTTAATAAGATGTGAGTGTGTTTATTGAATTCTTTGTTTTCTCTAATAAATTGTGAATCACTGTGTTGTATATCTGAAACATATAATACTCTACATCAACTATATCTCAGTAAAAGCAATCAGGGTCTCAGCATTAGCTTCTACAGCCTTCTGAATTATTAATACTTTTAGGGACACTCTTGTCAGAGTTGAGAATGCCCAAGTAGCCAAAGCAAGATTTTAATAGCAAAGAAATGATAGGAATTGTGAAGTTCCCTTCATCTTTAGACCACTTCCAGCCCTCTACAAAAGCACCTCCCACTCCAAGTAGTTTCATTCTGGGTGTCCCAGTGTTGCCGAAATCCTGGGCTCTGTTCTCTGGTACCAAACTGAAACAGAGACAGCGTTTTGGGTGAAGTGGAAAGAGTAGCTTTTATTGCTTTGCCAGGCAAAAGAGGCCACAGTAGGCTAGTGCCCTCAAGACTGTGCCCTCCCTTGGGAAAAATAGGAAGGGATCTTAGAGTTCAGGACGGGAAGGGAGTGTTGCAGATAAGTAGGGCAGATGCAAGCTTGCATTCTTCCTTCCTGTTGGAAAGCCTTTATGTGGTCAAAGTTGGGGTCAGGAGGTCTTGGGAGGGTTCCGGCAGTCCTTGAGGGTATCACATCTTGACTTTTTTTCTGGAATAAAGAATTCTCACAAAAGAAGAGAGTGTTCGAGAGTGCTTCCTCAGAGAAGCAACCACCACGTGCACTGTAGAGCTCTGATTAGAAAGTAATTGTTTTCAAAATGTAATTAAGTAAGCAAGAGAAACATTTCAGAGAAAATGGCTGAGTGGGCTTAAAAGAATAAGGCCTAGCATATTGGAGGCAACCTTAACCAATTTCTACTAACACCATGAGTGTCTCACACCTGCTGCTGGGTGGATCCTTCCTTGCTGTTTTCATACCTCCTCAGGGAGCTCTGCACTGCTCTCTTCTGGGCATGGAAGGAGCTGCTCGGTTTTGCTACTGTTCTGTACCTCTTGATATGGCATCATATGTGTGTGTGTGTGAGAGAGAGAGAGACTGACTGTCATATAAAACATGCCCACATGCCCTTTTGCCTCTACTTCAGAGAAATCCCAAAGCATTGTCTCTTGTACAATGCCCTACATTGTAAAGAGTTTAGGGAAATAATTATTTAGGCTTTTACTTGAGACATTTCCTCTCTCATAGAATCAAAGATTCTGGAGATGAATTTGAGTATTAATAATTCAGAAGTACTGGAAATCATGAGACCTAGACCCCCTGTAATAAGAAAATTTTTGTTAGGATCAGGCCTGTCGCATGTGGCCGTTTGTTCCCATAGGAAGAGGGCTCACCTAAAGGATCCCCAGCCTCTCCTCAAACCAACTTCTGTAGCACCAGCCCACTGACTTGCATTCATGTCTAGTTATGTCAACAGAACAGTGGGTTCAATTTGAACTCTTCTACGTGAGGCTCCTAGGCCCCCTGGCTCCTCAGTTCCTACCGGGCCCATCCTAACAGTCATATTCAAGCCTGAAGCTGGCAGGGTTCTAGGGTCAAGCTGAGATCCCTGCTACTGATACATATGTACAAAGAAGTTGGCTTATATCCTGCCTACTTCCAAGTGTGAGTATGTGCTTTGCCTTAAAATTTAAATATATCAGACTTCCTCCATTTACTCATTTTTCATTGATCAAGGAAGGCATCAAGATCCCTTTTATACACAGTTCCTGGATCATAGCCATCCCAGTCTGTTTCGCATTTTATGTCTTCACAGATGTGACTGTCCCTAGTTAAAACTTGAGACTACACTATAGTTAACTCTGAAGAATATTCTTTCTGAAGTTAAGATATTAGCATCAACAACACTATATTCTGCCTCTGTGGTTGAAAAAAAGTATTAAAATCAGGCGTATGAAGGAAATGTGGAATCTGGCTCCGTAGTTTTATGATTTAATGTTTTTAACACTCTCTTTGCCCGCAGGTCATGCAGATGTATCTTCCATTTTGTGGAATTGCCATATCTAATGCTCAGCTCTTTGCTGCCTCAAGGAAAGAATATGAAAGAAGCAGGGTGAGTAGAAAGAAGCACTGCTGACAACCCTCAGAGCTCTTTGTCTTTCAAGTGTCTGGGAGTCATTATGTCTTTTAAAAACAGTAGATGATCTTTGAATAGTACAGAAACATTTTTTTTTAAATCTGTATAATCCTTCAGGTCTGTGGTTGATGATCCCCTTTAAGCAATAAACCCAAATGGAAGTGGATATAAATCCTCTGTTGTTGTGTGGGAGAAAGAGCTTTTTCTAAAAAGGAAATTAATTTCATATCTATACTACAAGGCAATAGATATATTCTAGCTTACTTATAGTTTTGAAACAATAACACAAATTACTGACCTTTTTACAATTTAGTTCCTTTAAGAAGCAAGGTATGTTATAGATGATTTCACCCCAACTCACAAATTATGTTTGTGAATTGAAAGTTTTCCTGGAAGAGGATGATAATGCTGCAAACACCAGCTTATAGGATTATAAAGAAACATAGATATAGGGATTACTGTCATATACCTTCACCAGTTGTAGGGCTAAATAGTAAAGAACAAAACAAAAACAAAGACTGGTACTCAAAAAATTGCTAAACAATCAAGAAGAGGTTAAATATATTAGACTCACTCTATTTTTAAATATAGGGACATTACTGTCACAATTTAGAAATATATTTAACAAGAAGATGTTCAGAAAGGTTGGAAACCCTCAGCTGATTAGTAATCAAATTGATAAAAGTTTCATTTACTAAACATTATGATTTATGAATATTTCACAGGAAACAATTTACAACTAGAGCCATCTTCTTTAGCACAGCATATGACGCCTTTTCTTTGATCTGGATCCTGTTTTCATCTTTAGCTGCATGTCTTACCATTCTCCTCCTTTCACTGGGTGTTGAGGTCCTTTAATGGACCAGAACCTGGTGGTCTGGAGTCGACTGATAAGAAAGTAAAGGAGAGAGAAAGAGGCTGATATTCCTTGGTTTACGCAGAAAGCCAATAAAGTCCCTGATACGGAGCTTGCTCTGTTCACGGAGGCCTCAGGTGCCCTCTCGATGGGATGAAGGCACAGAGCACCTTCTCAAGAGGGTCTTAGAAGCCCGGGCAGGAAAGTGAACTCAGAGAGCCTCTGTGCTCCAGGGGCTCAGCCTGAAAAAGAGAGAGAGGGAGAGGGAGAGAGAGGAGGAGAGAGAGAGGGAGAGAGAAAGCAAGACATGGGGACCAAAGCTCTGATGGAGCAAAGGTGTTTTATTCAACATTGTGTAGGTATTTATACTCTTACAAGATAGCTATATTCAGCAGAGATAAAATCAAAACTTACAAGTTATCAAGGAAACATGAGGTCATCCATATGAAAGAGAAAGCGTTGTAAATAATCACTTTTACCATATGGTTCATAAAAAGGAAGAGGGTACTTATCACCGTATAGAAAAACTAACGAAGGAAATGCCTGGATTCCTCAGCCCCCGGGAGAGGCTTGCCTCTCCACTTAATTCCTGAATATTCAGGAATTAATAAGGAACAGAGGATTCCTGACAGATCCAAAACAGCACACAGGAAGCCTTCTGTTAAATGCTTCCTGACAATTGGGCACTCTAGCAGTATAGGTCCCAATTTTCAGAAAACAGTCTGTTTCACTTTCTCATTCTCTTAGTAATATTTCTCCCTCTGCTTTCAATGCCTCATGTCCACCTTTGTCTCCCACTGCTTTCGCCTTGCATTTCCCTGAAGACCTAGCTCAGTGTTCCACTTAATCTTTCCTTCTTTACTTATTATTTTGTCTTTATTTACTGCCATTGTTTTACTGTCGACACTTATCACACTGTATAATATTTATCAATGGCCCTCCTCTCTAACTACATTTTGAATTCCTTAAGGAACACTTCATGCATTATGAATCTTTGCATCCTCATGTATTAATTTACTCACTCAACAAATATTTATTTTGTGGTCCTCTTCAGACACTGTCCATCGAAGTCCCTGCCTTCATAGAACTTTATCATTTAGATGAAACAATATATTATAGACAAACAAGCAAATAAAAAATAATATAGTATCAGGTGGTGGTAAGTGCTATAAAAAAAGAACAAAGTGAGATAATGGAATACAGACTGGTTGCTGAAGGGTAGTTTAGGATGATGTTTATTTCAGAAGGTGATCAAGAAGGTCTCTATGAAGAGGTAATATCTGAGCAGAGACCTAAACGAAGTGAAGGCGCAAAGCCACACAAAGATCTAGGAAGAAGATTCCAAGCAGTGGAAATATCAAGTGCAAAGGCCCAGTGGTAGGAGAAGCTCTGGTCCATGTATCTAAAGAGCAGATAAGAAAGACCTCAGATAGCCAAAACAATCCTAAGGAAGAAGAACAAAGCTGGGGGGCATCACACTTCTTGAGTTAAAACTATTTTTCAAAGCTATAGTAATCAAAATAACATTCATTGTACTGGTATTAAAAAGAGACATATAGACCAATGGAATAGAATTGAAGTGAAGTGAAGCCACTCAGCCGTGTCTGACTCTTTGTGACCCCATGGATTGTAGCCTACAAGGCTCCTCTGTCTATGGACTTTTTCAGGCATGAGTACTGGAGTGGGTTGCCATTTCTTTCTCCAGGGGATCTTCTGAAGCCAGGGATCGAACCCAGGTCTCCTGCATGGCAAGCAGATGCTTTACTGTCTGAGCCAGTAAAATTAACCTGAGCCAGGTTAATTCCTGGTATAGAATTAAGAGCCCAGAAATATACCCATACATATAGAGTCAACATCTATTTGACTAGGGAGCCAAGAATACTCAGTGGGGAAAAAGTAGTTTTTTTCAATAAATGGTTTGGGAAAACTGGATATTCACATGCAAAAGAATGAGATTAGATTAGACCTCTATCTTACATCACTCACAAAAATTAACTTGAAATAGATTAAAAACTTAAACTTGAGATGTGAAACTGTGAAACTCCTAGAAGAAAATATGGGTGAAAGCTCCAGTGATTTTTTTGGGGGGTCTGATATAAAAGCTCAAGCAACAAAAGCAAAAATAAACAAGTGAGACTACCTCAAACAAAATAACTTCTTCACAGCAAAAGAAACAATCAAAAAATTCAGAAGTAAACTATGGAATGGGAGAAAATGTTTGCAAATTATCTGTATTGATAAGGGGTTAATCTCCAAAATATATAAGGAACTCATACAACTCAACAGCAAAAAAAAAAAAAAACAAAACAAAAAAAAAAAACCAAAAAACCACCCAAATCATCCAATTAAAAAATAGAGGATTTGAAAAGACATTTTTCCAAAGAAGACATACAAATGGCCAATAGACACATGAAAAGATGCTCAACATCATCAGGGAAATGCAAATTAAAACTATAATGAGATATCACTTCCTATCTCTTAGAATGGCTGTTATCAAAAAAAATAAGAGATAATAAGTGTTGGTAAGGATGTGGAGAAAATGGAACCCTTTGTACACTGTTGATGGGAATATAAATTGGTGCAGCTACTATGGAAAACAATATGGAGGTTCCTCAAAAAATCAAAAATAGAACTATCATATGATCCAGCAGCTTCACTTCTGAGTATATATCCAAAGGAAATTAAATTGCTAGCTCAAAAAGATATCTGCACTCCCATGTTCATTGCAATATTATTTACAATAGCCAAGATAGTATCCATTAATAGATGAATGGATAAAGAAATTGTGATACCCACATGCACACACAAATTGGAGCATTATTTAGCCATAAGACAGAAGAAAATCCTGCCATTTGTGACAAAATGGATGAAACTTGAGGGCACTGTGTTAAGTGAAATAAGTTCAGTTCGGTTCAGTCGCTCGGTTGTGTCTGACTCTTTGCAACCCCATGAACCATAGCACGCCAGCCCTCTCTGACCATCACCAACTGCTAGAGTTCACCCAGCCTCATGTCCACTGAGTCAGCGACGCCATCCAACCATCTCATCCTCTGTCGTCCCCTTCTCCTCTTGCCTTCAATCTTTTCCAGAATCAGGGTCTTTTCAAATGAGTCAGCTCTTCGCATCAGGTGGCCAAAGGATTGGAGTTTCAGCTTCAACATCAGTCCTTTCAAAGAACACCCAGGACTGATCTCCTCTAGGATGGACTGGTTGGATCTCCTTGCAGTCAAAGGGACTCTCAAGAGTCTTCTCCAACACCACAGTTCAAAAGCATCAATTGTTCTGTGCTTAGCTTTCTTTATAGTCCAATTCTTACATCCATACATGACTACTGGAAAAACCATAGCCTTGAATAGACAGACCTTTGTTGACAAAGTAATGTCTTTGCCTTTTAATAAGCTGTCTAGGTTGGTCATAACTTTCCTTCCAAAGAGTAAGCGTCTTTTAATTTCATGGCTGCAGTCACCATCTGCAATGATTTTGGAGCCCCGCAATATAAAGTCAGCCACTGTTTCCACATCTATTTGCAATGAAGTGATGGGACCGGATGCCATGATCTTAGTTTTCTGAATGTTGAGCTTTAAGCCAACTTTTTCACTCTACTCTTTCACTTTCATCTAGAAGCTCTTTAGTTCTTCCTCAGTTTCTGCCATAAGGGTGGTATATCTGAGGTTATTGATATTTCTCCCAGCAATCTTGATTCCAGCTTGTGCTTCTTCCAGCCCAGCATTTCTCACGATGTACTCTGCATAGAAGTTAAATAAGCAAGGTGACAATATACAGCCTTGACGTATTCCTTTTCCTATTTGGAACCAGTCTGTTGTTCCATGTCCAGTTCTAACTGTTGCTTCCTGACCTGCATACAGGTTTCTCAAAAGCCAAGTCAGGTGGTCTGGTATTCCCATCTCTTTCAGAATTTTCCACAGTTTATTGTGATCCACACAGTCTAAGGCTTTCGCATAGTCAATAAAGTAGAAATAGATGTTTTTCTGGAACTCTTGCTTTTTTGATGATCCAGCCTGTATTATTTCACATATATATTGGATCTATGAAAGTGAAACTCAAAGAAGCAGAAGGTAGTATGGTGGTTTCCAGGAGCTAGAATGTCCAGGAAAAGGAGAGATATTGGTCAAAGTATATAGACTTCTAGTTATAAGATGAGTAAGTTCTGGAGATCTAGTGTTCAGTGTGATTACTATAATTAATGATACTGTATTATGTACTTGAATATTGCTGAGAAAACAAATCTTAATGTTCTTACCACAAAAAAATGTAATTATGTAAGGTGATGGATGTGCTAACTAACCTTAGTGCAGTAATCATTTTGCAATATATAGGTGTATTAAATCATCACGTTGTACACCTTAAACTCACACAAAGTTTTATGTCAATTATATCTCAATAAAGCTGGGGGTGGGGAGAAATAATGTAGCTGAACAATGAGAAGTGAGAGATTTTCCAAAAAATTTAGCCGTGAAATATAGAAGTCCTACTGATATGGGAAATGAATGAAAATGACTTTAGGCCTTACAGGTGGCAAATAAACAGTTGGATATGGGAGTCTAGAGTTTTGGAGAGATGTGACGACTTGAGATTACTATTTGGGAACCATCAGCATATAGATGGTATTTAAAACTAGGGTACAGGTGGGAAAAATATATGGCTAAGAGAAGGGAAAAGGTCCAAGGATGAGTCCAGTAGCAAAAGAAGGTCTGAAGAAGGAGCTGGGGACATGCAAATGACATCGAGAAACAGGGAGTGTTCAACTGTGTGCAGAGCTTCCGTGTCTGTCGCATTGCTTGTCATCCTAGATTTTCTTCTCTTTTTTTTTTCTCCTATTTTGGAGCCAGTCTGCATTGTTATTTGTGAAACTTTTATCACTTGTTAGTAAAGCAGCAATTTTTAATTAGAAACAATAAAATTACTATAATGTGATTTGTCAGTACAAAACTCAAGGCACAATTAGTTTTTCCTCTGAGATAAATGTTCCTGTATAAGGGTCCCAGAAGCCCCATCCATGCAGTCACAACAAATTGAAAAGTTAAATAATTGTTCAGTTAATATGATCCATCTGAAGAACTAGTCTGGATGATTAAAGAAATAATGTCCCCTCCCTTAATAACAGGGGATTTTGTTGGTAATTATGCAGACAGTTGCCTCATTTTTAATATTATATTTGCACATGAAATTGCCACACATTGACCTCTTACAGCGATTTGCTGTCCAAATGCCAAATGGACAGAATGCACTTAAAACTTTTTTCAACTCATAGTGTTTCTCTTTGCTTTGGAATCATAGAGCAATGCATAGCCCTTAGCCACAGTCACAAAAGCTCTCTTTAGAGAAAACGCTGTCCAGCTTTAGACTCATTTCATGGATCCCTTAACTCATTCAAATATTTTTCTACCTCAATAGACTCAGAGAAGAAATTCTCATGTTTCAAATGGTTTCAGGACAAATAAATACCAAAGTTGAAAATTAGTCAACACCACCTATCAGAATAGATGTGAATTTGAAAACCCATGAAATCCTTTTGTGACAGGTCAGACTGGAGACATCATATTAAATTCTATTGAACAAAGCATCCTCTGGCCAATTCACTGGCTATGTAATTTTCTGATTGCGCTCTGATAAAGGCAAAATATCTACTACCTGTAAATAGCTCACTGTTCTTCAGTCTCTGGACATATCCATGTAATTAAAAATTCTAAATAAATATTATTTCAGTGTATAAATTGCAAGCTATCTTAGCTGGATAAAAATGACATGTTATCACAATTTCATTTTTAAATGAGTATACAGTTTTCAAGTTAGAATTTAAGTTTTTTCTTT
Source organism: Oryx dammah (assembly GCF_014754425.2). Classification (NCBI taxonomy): domain Eukaryota; kingdom Metazoa; phylum Chordata; class Mammalia; order Artiodactyla; family Bovidae; genus Oryx; species Oryx dammah. The sequence goes on along the minus strand of NW_024070211.1, from coordinate 116,838,746 downwards.
AATTTTTATGCTTTGTATTTTATTACTTTGATAAATTTTTAATGATGTTTTCTTTTTGAGATGTATAATGGCATTTAAATGTTCTCCTGGACAAATTTCCTGTGTAGAGGGATTAATAGGGGTTTTATATATATATGTATTTGAAGGTTTTGAAACTTAACTAGCATCCACTACTATAATTCTTTAATAGTTCTGTGAGAGATATATATTAATGAAAATAAGTCTTGAGTCTGACCATGAGGCTGTTTCTTCCAGATGGTGAGGAAGAGATACTTTGTAATTTTCTGAAATAAATATGCCTTGGAGAGAACCAAGTATTTGGTATTCATAAAATGTTGATTTTTAAACCCAGTCATGTTTCTTAAAACATTGCAGAAAAACTACTGTAGGAGCAGAAAAGCCTGTCAGTAATGATTATATGAGATCATGTAGTCATTAACTGTATGGAATATAGTCATATAGCTATATGAGGAATTTATGTGGGATTATATGGACTGGTGGGCTACTGTCCATGGGATCATAAAGAGTTGGACATGACTGAGCGACTAAGCGCGCACACACACACACAGACTGGCACCATTCTCAAGTTATATTTTATAATTCAAGACTGTGTTATGAAATGAAACTACGGAAATATGTCAAAACAACCATAAACACTTAAAAATTTAGCCACACAAAAATATTTATATTTTTATAGCAAAGACGAAATGGAATTTTTGAGAGACAAATTTTAATTCAGTCCCTTAGCCACCTAAATACATCCATTTTCTCTTTCCTAGGCTTTGCTAGAGGTGGTTAATGACCTCTTTGAAGAACAGACCGACCTGGAGAAAATTGTCAAGAAAATAATGCATCGGGCCCAAACGCTGTTGAAATGTGAACGCTGTTCTGTTTTACTCCTGGAGGACATCGAATCACCAGTAAGCCATCTTTTATCTGTCATCTGTGTTAAGGAAGTAAAGTTTAGTTTAGTTGTAACTAAGTTCGTGAAAACGCGACTGGAACCACTCTTTTGTGACTCTTCTAACATGAGGTGACTTTTTATAAAAGTAAAGTTTTTATTTCCTGTATGTGTTTTTTCAGTCTTGATCTGCTGTCATCTGAGAAACTCTGACGACCCTGAGGTCTAGGGGAGCTCTGTGTACACAGAAGAGGCAGCTAAGGGATGGGAAAATGAAAGTCGCTCAGTACTGTCAGACTCTTTGCAACCCCATGGACTCTACAGTCCATGGAATTCTCCAGGCCAGAATACTGGAGTGGGTAGCCTTTCCCTTCTCCAGGGCATCTGCCCAACCCAGGGATGGAACCCAGGTCCCCTGCATTGCAGGCGGATTCTTCACCAGCTGAGCCACCAGGGAAGGCCAAGGGATGGAAGGGGTTGCCCAAACTCACACAGCTGAAGAGAAGAGAAGCTAGGCTGCCAGCCTCCCACTGAACCCACACAGCAAGGGAAGGCCCTCCGCACGTGTGAGCATGGGCTGCAGTCCACACAATACTCCACAGCCCTCTTCTGGGGATGTGGGTTGGGGAGTGGGAAGGAGGGCTCCCTGCGCTTGCGCCCAGTGGAGTCACCCCAGCCTCAGTGGGGCGGCACTCTCCAGCAGAGGTTTGTTCTGTTGCTTCCCACGTTTCCGCCTTCTTCTACTGCTGCCTCGGGCCTGTGGACACTAACTCAGTGAGCGCCAGTCAGGAGGCAGAGGCTCCTTCCCTCCTCTCGCAGGGGCTACTTACTCTCACCTCAGGGGCAAGTAGCCCTTGGCCTCGGCCTCGGGCCTGCCTTATCTTGGCTTTCAGGATCTTTTAGGTCCTCTGGCTCTTTGTGGGAAGTCTGCTGGGTACATACACAGCAATATTGAAAATAATGACCATCATCCATCTAACTTCTTGAAAGCTAAATGTCTACACCCTCAGCAGCAGTTTAATATCTTTGCCGTGAACTCTTTTCAAAGACCAGGAATTGTCTAGCAATGAAGTGCCGTTTTAATACCCCAGAGAATGATGTTTTACTGTAGTTACTTAGAAAGGTTATTGTCTTTGCCTTTAGGTTTGAGTTCCCCCAAAAAACAAGAACCTTGGGTAAATTTTGGAGATTTAATAATAAATATTGTAGAACATAAAATATTTTAAGTTTTTAAAAACATTTTGTTGATAGTTGATTTACAATGTTGTGTTAGTTTCAGGCGTTCAGCAAAGTCATTCAGTTATATATATATCCTTTTTGGAATTCTTTTCCATTATAGATTATTACAAGATATTGAGTATAGTTCCCTATACTATACTATAGGACCTTGTCGGTTATCTATTTAGCATTAAGCTTTCAAAAATCTATATACGTTTAAAATGTTTAGGAGTATTTCCCCATATCTTAGCAGTTCAGTTCAGTTCAGTTGCTCAGTCATGTCTGATTCTTTGCGACCCCATGGACTGCAGCATGCCAGGCTTCCCTGTCCATCACCAACTCCTGGAGTTTACCCAAACTGATTTCCATTGAGTTGGTGATGCCATCTAACCATCTCATCTTCTGTTGTCCCCTTCTCCTCCTGCCCTCAATCTTTCCCAGCATCAGGGTCTTTTCAAATGAGTCAGCTCTTCACTTCAGATGGCCAAAGGATTGGAGTTTCAGCTTCAACATCAGTCCTTCCAATGAACACTCAGGACTAATCTCCTTTAGGATGGACTGCTTGGATTTTGCACTCCAAGGGACTCTTAAGAGTCTTCTCCAACACTACAGTTTAAAAGCATCCATTCTTCTGTGCTCAGCTTTCTTTATAGTCCAACTCTAGAGTTTGGTGTTATTTTTACTCAATAAATGTGGTTTAAACAAACAATAGCCTTGCAATTATCCTGTGGTTGTGTAAAACTCAGTAGATCCTGGGTTTCCCAGATGGTACTAGTGGTAAAGAACCTGTCTGCCAATGCAGGAGACATAAGAGACACAGGTTCGCACCCTGAGTCAGGAAGATGCCCTGGAGGAGGGCATGGCAGCCCACTGCAGTATTCTTGCCTGGAGAATCCCATGCACAGAGGAGCCTGGAGGGCTGCAGTCCATAGAATCTCAAAGAGTCAGACACAACTGAAGCGGCTTAGCACACACAGCAGAACAGACCCTTGGGAGAACACACACACGTACAGAGCCCATATCTGTGAAGTGCCTCTGGATGCTTCATGAAGCATTCTGGCTCATTTAATACTTACTGCATCCTTATGAGGTAAATAGTATTATAATCCTCATTCACTGATGAGGAATTCAGGCTCCAAGAAAGAGTCGACTGACCTGCAAGAGTATTCCCCACCACCTGTCAGGAAAGCCTCCGAAAGGAGTGGGAAGATGTGGGATGCTAGTGGGCGCCTGCCTGGCTGTGGGCTCCCCTTGAGCAAAGGCAGGAAGGGGAAACTGTTTGGGCTTGATTCCAGGGTTTGCGAGCCACTCCCACGTCCCCAAGAGGGCAGGTGGCTGGGGGCCCAGGTGGAATCTGAATAGGGGCAGACTCACTGTTTGCTTGGTCAGTTAACAGGCATGGACGTAATTTAAACCGGCTTTGGGTGATCATTTTTTGCAAATCTTCTAACATGGACTAACTTTTACCCTGTAGTCTTGCTCTTTGGCAAGTGAGATGAAAAAGTACAGTTGACAGAAGATAATATGGAAGGTGGGGGCAGAGCTGGAGAGGATAACAGTGACAGTAAGAACTTCAGGATATAAAGTAGAGAGGGGGTCAGGAACCACTCCCTAGACTAGATGGCTTGTGTGTGTTCAGTTGCTCAGTCATGTCCGACTCTTTGAGACCCTTTGGACTATAGCCCACCAGGTTTCTCTGTCTAAGGGACTTTTCAGGCAAGAATACTGGAGTGGGTTGACATTCCCTCCACCAGGGGATCTTCCCAACCCAGGGATTGAACCTTTGTCTCCTGGGTCTCCTGCATTGCAGGTGAATTCTTTATCTGCTAAGCCACTGGGGAAGCCAGACTAGATGGTAACAGGAGGTAAAGGTGTTGGTGTAGTCGTGAAGGTTAAAAAGACCTTTTCCCTATCACAGCTGAACATTTCAAGATTTTCCAGAATGGCAGAGTCAGGGCAGAAAACCTGGGGTCAGTCTATCATTTCTTCTTTTTGCCCATCTCCTCCCTCTCAGAGTGAGAATGAACTCCTTCAATCCAGAAGGGCAAGGTCAGGGGTAAAAGTGAACTGTGTGCAGAAAGAGGAGACCCATCTGTTTGGTACCATTTGAGAAGCTGTAAAGAATTTTTATCAAGGTTGCTAAGGCAGGTGGTGGTGGAGCTAAGTGTGGGGGCTGGCTTATATATGTGGCATCACCACGCAGAAAAGTCATAATGCCCTGCTTTCCTTTAACATGCTTCTCACCAAAAGTTTCTTGAAACTTCAGACTTAAAGGGACTGATCACTGTTCTGTGCACTACCCTGATTGTCAGGTAGAAAGGATGGGAAGGAAACCATATACAGTCGCATCATGTATAAGAGGAGAAGCCAGCTGAACAGGACACCAGGCGGCAAAAGCTAACGCTGGCACAGAGGTTTCAACAAACAGAAAGTCCTGCCGAGATGAAGTTCTCTGGCTGAGACTTCCTCACCTCAGAATGGATGGATTGATAGTAAATTTTTTAGGCTTTGCAAGTCACATGATCTCTCTTGCAGCTACTCATGGTAGCATGAAAGCAGTCTCAGTATGGCTGTGTTCCAATAAAGCATTATTTATAAAAGTAGGTGGTGGGCCAGATTTGGTTGCAGGCAGTAGTTTTCAGATCTCCATCCTAGATAATCCTTGGGTGGCCTTTACTTTCCTATGAGACTGAAAAATGAGCTGCCCACTTTTTTGTCTTGTTTCTGTGAAGTCAGTATAAATTTCAGATGGAGCAAAGATTTGAGTAAAAAAAGAACTTAAAAATACTGATGAGAATTGTTTTATAGTCATTAGGTGGGGAAAGGTTTTCTAAAACATTCACATAATTCCTTAGAGAATATAAGCACATTAAAACACTTCTATGATTACCATCTTTACCAGCCATCAGACTGGTAAAGATTTAAGAGAATTATAACAGCAAGTGTGAGTGTGGGTATAAGATAATGAACATTCTTATTACTAATGATGAGATTTTAAACTGGGGTAGCCTTTATGGATATAAGCTTGGTAAAATATGCTTCAGTTTTAAAAGAGCATAGCCTTTGCATTCAGCAATTACTCTTCTTAAAATTTAACATAGTGAAAGAGATAGAGAAGAATAAGAGAGCAAAATCAGTATATAAGAAGTTTTACTGCAGTATTTATAGTTGTAAGAATATAAATCAAATAGCAACAGAAGTTTTATATAATGAAATGCTATATATATATCCTTTAAAATAATGATGTTTATCTATATGTATAGGAACAGTATCCTTGATATATTTTTAAGTAAGTAATAAAGGAGGAAAAACAAATGTAAAAGGAAGTGATTTTTACCAAAATATGGGTACATAAATGAGATCATATTTTCACAGTTATTAAATTGATGGAGTCTTAATTTTCTCCCTTGGAGTTATGTTATCTTGCATCTTACCCTCCCAAGCAGAGTTAGAATTTATCATCTCATGGAGAAAGGGGGCAGGTACTGGACTTTGCAGTGAGAGAGTGAACTTGAAAGTCAAGGCGTCATGAGAAGGCATCTGCTAAATGGATTTTTATTACCTTCTGCCAGTTAAGGACCAACCTAAAAGCACCAAGGACAAGAAATAAAACTATAATTCACAGGAGAAAAAGCGTTCATAACTCTACTCCAATCATCACCCCCACACACAGCTCGCATAGCATTGTGAAAATTGGGCGGGGTACGGTAGAAAGCTGACTGCCTTGCCTGCATCTAGCCTTCTTGGACAGAGTACAGTGTTCATCACAACAAGGAGAGCATAGCTCACCTGCCTGGAGCAGTATGGATGGGTGCCTGGGCAGGCTCAGAATGTTTCTTGAGTCCTCCTTGCTGCCATAGAGTGGCGGGAGAGGTGGGGTGGAACAAGAAAATTTCAGACAAGCTATCCTGGAAACAAGGCTGTCAGGAGGGTTGACAATGTGACTGGCAAGTCACCCTGCAGCTGCTAATCTTGGTCTCCTGGAGAGCATTTAAGGCTTTCATCACACAAAAATATCTATGTCGTGTAGGACTTCATAGTAAGCAAGGGCGGCCTCTGTTAGGCAGGAGTTGCCTGGAAGAGTGTGTTGTTGAAGAAGCACTCAAAGACAATAGACCAAAATTCAAGTGCAGTCATCCTTACCCACTGTCCCGATGTCACCCCTTCTCCATTATTTACTTAAAGATGTGGTGTGTGTGGGTGCTCAATGTCCAACTCTTTGCGACCGCATGGGCTGTAACCCACCAGGCTTCTCTGTCCATGGAGTTTTCCAGGCAAGGATACTGGAGCAGGTTGCCATTTCCATCTCCATGGGATCTTCCCGACCCAGGGATAGAAACTGCATCTCCTGCGTTGGCAGGTGGATTCTTTACCACTGTATCAGCCAAAACAAAAAGCCACCAGCCTGGAGCTTATGCAAAAGTATCAAAAGAAAAAAGGAGGAAAACAATGTAAAAACAAACACCAGTTGAGAAACACATACCAGAAAAATTGCTAAAATTCTCCATGGAATGAATTCAAGATAGTGTGATCTCTCAGGGGAAAAAAGTGTTCAAAGAAGAGATACAAGGACTCAAGGAATAAAAGATAAACAGTAAACAGATAAGAAAACTGAGTTGGCAGAGCTTAGAAAGAAAGAGAAGAAAATATGTAACCATACAGAAATGAACATTACATTAAAAACAGAAGAAAGAATGTCTAACATATTTTCAGAGGCATGGAGGATAAAATTAGAAGTGAAATGGAAAATAATACAGTATAAAAAGATAAGATAGAATGATAAATATGGAGTAAAAAGAAAGTCCAAAATAAGGATACTTGGTATCTCTGAAGAGAACATGAGAAATGAGACAGGAGGAAAAAAAGAAAACTGTATGCGGTTAGAACCAGGCATGGAACAACAGACAGGTTCAAAATTGAAAAAGGAGTACGTCAAGGCTGTATATTGTCACCCTGCTTATTTAACTTCTATGCAGAGTACACCATGAGAAATGCTGGGCTGGAAGAAGCACAAGCTGGAATCAAGATTGCCGGGATAAATATCAATAACCTCAGATAAGCAGATGACACCACCCTTATGGAAGAAAGTGAAGAGAAACTAAAAAGCCTCTTGATGAAGGTGAAAGAGGAGAGTGAAAAAGCTGGCCTAAACTCAACATTCAAAAAAAATAAGATAATGGCATCCAGTTCCATCACTTCATGGCAAATAGATGGGAAAAAAATGGAAACAGTGACAGACTTTATTTCGAGGGGGTTCCAAAATCACTGCTAATAGTGACTGCAGCCCTGAAATTAAAAGACACTTCCTCCTTGGAAGGAAAGCTATGACAAATCTAGACAGCATATTAAAAAGCAGAGACATTACTTTGCTGACAAAGATCTGTATAATCAAAGCGATGGTCTTTCTGGTAGTCATGTACAGATGTGAGAGTTGGACCATAAAAAAGCCTGAGCACCGAAGAAGTGATGCTTTTGAACTGTGGTGCTGGAGAAGACTCGAGAATTCCTTGGATGGCAAGGAGATCCAACCTGTCAATCCTAAAGGAAATCAACCCTGAATCCTCACTGAAAGGACTGATGCTGAAGCTGAAGCTCCAATACTTTGGCTACCTGATATGAAGAACTGACTCATTGGAAAAGACCCTGATGCTGGTTAAGATCGAGAGCCGGAGGAGAAGGGGACGACAGAATGAGATGGTTGGATGGCATCACCAACTTAATGGATGTGAGTTCAAACAAACTCCAGGAGACAGTGAAGGATGGGGAAGCCTGGCATGCTGCAGTCCATGGGGTCACAAAGAGTCAGACAGGACTGAGTGACTGACCAACAATAGTAAAAATAGGACATTTTACTGAAATGAAAGCAAACTTGACTATACAGACTGAAAGAACACATCATTTCAGGAAAAGCTGATGCTCACTGCTTAGTATTGAAACACATCCAGTGCTTATGGACTTCAAAGATAATGAAAAAATCCTGTGGGCATCTAGACAACATCAAGTTACCTATTGAAGGAAAGTTCATTCTGGTGTTAGTCCTCCTGGTAGCACTCTCCAGTGCAAGAACACTGTAGAGGAACAAATATCAAGTCCTCAGGGAAAGAAAATATGACTCTTTAATTTAAAACCCAGCCAAATTCACATTCAATTACATAAGCCCCAGATAGACATTTTAAATATGCAAAGGAGAGTGTGGGAAACTTAGTTCCCAGAAGCCTGTCCTGAAAAATATGACAGGTTGAAATCAAGCCAAGCAAGCAATGGAGAAGACATAAGGATAGTATTGAGTACTGAATACACAGAGCTAAGGCTAAAAAGCTGTGGGTGTATGTTATCCTTATAGAGGAACACTGTACTTGGAGAATAGATGCCTTTTACACTGAGTGGTATCTAACCTACTGTTTGGGGAGAGATGATACCTCATGGCTCAGATGTTCCTGGTAAACACAATCCTGAGAAATGAACCGGGCAGAAAGTAGGACGTTATGGGTTTGGCGTACACAGCCAAGACTGCACTTGGTGCTATTCCTCTTCCAACAGGTATCTTAGTTGCGTGGACTATTTTAATTTTAATGTCTCAAATTTATCAATCTTCCTTTTTGATATGTGACTTACAGGTTTTGTTTCTTAAAATTCTTTATGTACCTCCATGCTATAATGACATTCTCTTTAATCTATCTGATATTTACGGGCTTTTATGTCCATCTAGAATTTATTTTTGTGTATAGTGTAAAGCTGTGTAAGTATAACCAGTTATCTCAGAACCACCGCCCCCTCTGTATCATATCAGGTTTCCATATATAACTGTGTGTGTTTCTGAGCTCACTGTTTTGTCCCACTGCTCTATTTCTGCACCAGTATCACATTTTCTCAGTTTCTATAATTTTATCACCCTCTTTGATATTTGATAGGGATATAAATTTTAAGAGCAGCTTATCCAGTTTCATGAACAACTGTAGATTTTGATTAAAATGGCTTTAATCTATATATCAGTTTAAGAGATTTCTGCAAATAAGAGACTCCACAAGGGAAAATGTTTTGAACAATAAGAACATTTGTATCTTACATGATAAGAAGGTTCTGGGAATGGAGCAGCAGCAGATGATGTAATCGATGACCCAGACTCTGTCCATTTTCCTGTCTTAGTGGTTAGCCTTCCCTAGCTGGCTTCCACCTTCAGGGTCCAGGAACCTGGTACAGATCCAGATAGCATGTCATCCTATAAATGTATTCCAGGAGAAGAAGGGAAACTTCTTTTTACATATTCTTCTTTTCTTCAAGGAGGAAAGTCTTTTCCAAAAGAATTTTTTCTAGCTGACTTTTACTCCAGACCCATAATCAAGAACAAGATGTTCAAATCATTTATATTCTTAGCATTTTTTGTTATCCATCTGTCATTCTCTGATAGATGTTCAAATCTTCAGGGTAACTATCACTGTCGTCTTATCCAGTTCTTTGGGTTGTTGATTCAGTTAGCTATATTAATACTAATTGTTTGTTTTTTCATTTGGGATTGGAGCTCAACTTAATGGGAGGTATTTTATTTATACCATTGTTTCCTTTCATTCTCTCTTGTACTCTTCCCTCCCTGTCTAATAGTTTGCACAGGTCCTTAGCCCCTAATCAAGAACCAGGTCCTTATTTATACTGGTGGCTTGGATCTCCTGTTGTGTGGCAATATTACATTAGGCCAGAAGCAGATGGTTCAGTCTCTGGGGGTGAAACTAGGCCACCTGTCTCAAGGAGGTACTTTTAGTTCCCAAAGCCCAGTAGTAGATGCCTGCCTGTTTCTGGACTTGGAGCACAGTAGGTCTGAATCTTCATGTTTGTGACCTTAGAGATATTTTTTCTCTCTCCTATTCTCCCCTTATCTTTTCTCTGCCTTTAAATTTCTATATGTCTTTCTGACTTTCTGTATTTTATTAATCTTTGTTTTTGGAAGAGAGCAGAAGAATCATAGCATTAACTTATAGCACCATCTCTACAGGCATTCCATACACTACTTTTTACAATCAGAAAAAAAGTATCATTTTAGGGAAAAAAGAATCTCCTCAGTTTCTGTCCTCTGAATATAACTTTTGCTCTTCTCTATTTTATTAGAATCATTTCTGGAAACAAAACCTTCTGATTTTTTTTTTTTTTTTTTGAGTGTGTGATTTGAATACTCTTAAAGGCTGGTTATTGAGAGGAAGAGGGAGAAACAACATTTAAATCTAGTTTGTAGAAACTCTGATTTGTCAAGCTCTTAACTCAGTGTTAAGCCTGCATTTGTCCTCTTTAAACTGGGCAGTCAGGTATAAACTGACCGGTTTACTCAGTGGATGGCAAAAATAGGAACGAGGAATGCCTTATTAGCCCATCTCTCCTGCCAAAGTTAATATTTTACCCTCCTTTGCTTTTCTTTAGTGTTTCAGTCAATCAATCTTAAGTGACTTTGTCAATGGCATTTTCCACTAGACTGAAAAAATAAGAAGATTGTTCCATAGCTAGCTGCTGTCAACATTAGGAACTACTTAGTCCTATGAATTGAATATTCCCTGCTTAATGTTATTCCATTCCATGAACCTGTCTAAGCAATTCCTATCACTTCCCTGGGTTCTTTTCTTTTCAAGCCCATATACTTACTATTATCTCTATTTCTTGGTGTGCTTAGTCGAGGAAAGCAAGAATGTAGACATTTTAATCTTCTGTCCTGAGGCGCTGTCTCAGCACTGGTGTTTCCGTGTGTTCTCGTTTCATGGATTATCCCAATGGCTGGCAGCTATTTCGTGTTCAGAACACCATGAAGTACTTTACAGCTGAGCTTATCAGTATGAGGCTGGCTTATTTTCTAAACCATGAAGCACAAGCTCCACTTGTTTTCTAATGTGTTCCTTAACTTCTTGCTTCTTATGTGAATACACATACAATTAAGCCTTTGAATTAGGTGATCTTCCTGAATCCAGCACTTGAGAGGAAGAGATGAAAGTAGTAATGGTCATTGGATAGTTCTGAAACAGCCTCAAAGTGGATGGTAACAATTGCTTCAGGCTTTCCTTTCTGTTTCACTTTCTTTTCCATTTCCCCATCTTGCTTTCTTTAACTTTCCTTCTCCCTATAAGGAAACCAACTTAAAGCCTATTTGATTTTTGTTCCCAGTTCTTTTTTCTAGAGTGCAAAATGAAAGGCATCTAAAAGAATTCTGGTTATTACCCCAACAATCATTGTTTTGTATATATGTACGTATATACATATGTATATACTCACTTCAGTTCAGTTCAGCTCATTTCAGTCGCTCAGTCGTGTCCGACTCTTTGCAACCCCATGAATCACAGCACTCCAGGCCTCCCTGTCCATCACCAACTCCCAGAGTTCACTCAGACTCATGTCCATCGAGTTGGTGATGCCATCCAGCCATCTCATCCTCTGTCGTCCCCTTCTCCTCCTGCCCCCAATCCCTCCCAGCATCAGAGTCTTTTCCAATGAGTCAACTCTTCGCATGAGGTGGCCAAAGTACTGGAGTTTCAGCTTTAGCATCATTCCTTCCAAAGAAATCCCAGGGCTGATCTCCTTCAGAATTGACTGGTTGGATCTCCTTGCAGGCCAAGGGACTCGCAAGAGTCTTCTGCAACACCACAGTTCAAAAGCATCAATTCTTCGGCGCTCAGCCTTCTTCACAGTCCAACTCTCACATCCATACATGACTACTGGAAAAACTATAGCCTTGACTAGACGGACCTTAGTCAGCAAAGTAATGTCTTTGCTTTTGAATATGCTATCCAGGTTGGTCATAACTTTCGTTCCAAGGAGTAAGCGTCTTTTAATTTCATGGCTGCAGTCACCATCTGCAGTGATTTTGGAGCCCCCAAAAATAAAGTCTGACACTGTTTCCACTGTTTGCCCATCTATTTCCCATGAAGTGATGGGACCAGATGCCATGATCTTCGTTTTCTGAATGTTGAGCTTTAAGCCAACTTTTTCACTCTCCTCTTTCACTTTCATCAAGTGGCTTTGGAGTTCCTCTTCACTTTAAGGGTGGTGTCATCGGCATATCTGGTGTTATTGATCTTTCTCCCAGCAATCTTGATTCCAGCTTGTTAGATCAGTTGTATTTTCTTTTTGGTAGCAGGAATATCTATTTGAGCCTAGCATTTTTTAAAAGTTGTTTTTAAATTAAAAGAAAAAAGGAAAACAGAGAAACCAGGCCAACTAGTGCTTGATAAATATGCAAATCAAAAAGACTTCTGTCCATGGAGCTTTTCCAAAGAACAGTCAGAGATGCTTGGGGATATTTTGTTCACTTCCCTATTGCGTGTGTAATGCCTTCCCCAGGGGGGTGTAATGCCTAGGGCTGATCAACAGCCAGAGGAACTTGGAACTGTTTGTTCAATTTCATTGACCTGTAAGCCACTTCTGATGTTTCTCTTGTAAGATTCCCTTTTTACTTAGTGTATGTGTGCATTTATATATTTATTTAATCTGCATTCATTTAGTGCATCTATAATAAAAATCAAAATTGGAATTAGAGAATAGATTTTTAAAATTTAGAAACTAAGAACCATTCGAATTGTCCAAGTCAAGAATAAAACATGTACTTTATTCCCATTTGTTTGCACTTTCATCTATTTTTTATTGGTCATAACCTCCGTGGTGACACTACATATCCCATTAGATTGCATCAAAAATTTTAGCTGTTTTTTCTATTTCAGTTTTTTAACCCAGGTGTCTGACTAAATAATTTTCAACTTGGGCACATTATATTTTTAACAAATTCCTCTTAAAAATATAAGTTGTTTGAGCCATGGCTGCCTAGAGGTTTGCTTTCAAACAAAGATATTTTTGAAAGTAAAAGGGGCTATTTTTAATAATTTTCCCATCACAACAAGTTCAATTAGAGTGGGATGGTCCCATGACAACTGGGACACATGCGTGTCCTCAGTTATACTCCCCAACACTCATCCTGGTGCCTAAAATTTCTATCATTACAGTATTGTTTCAAATGAAAAGATTTTGACTCCAGGAATCTTCTTTCTGAACTATAGATAAATTACATGGGAACGCAGATACATTAATCTATCATTAGCCATTAACAGCTTGGCAGAAAATAACTAGCTAACTTGTTTCAGAGATCACTCTGGACCAGAAATAAGCAATTTTTTTTTCTGTAAAGAGCTAGCTGGTAAATATTGTCGACTTTGTGGCCCATGGGGTCTCTGCTCAACCCTACTGTCATAGCAAAAAGCAGCCATAGGTAATATTTAAACTAATGAGTGGGCTCCGTTAAAATAAAACTCTATTTTTAAAAACAGATAGGAACCAGATTTGGCTTACAGTGTTTTTTTGCCTCCTGCGGCTCTGGAGGAATGGGAAGCAAGCAAGTGAGTTTATTGCTATATAAAACTGTATATATACAGAACTATAAAACATCTTTGCCATTTATCTTGCTGTCCTCAAGGCCAAAGCCCATGTGTATGTTGCCTTAAGGGCTCAGTATTCTGGTAACTTTGAGAGTATAAGCTTAATCTCAGATTGCCCTAAATTCAGAAAATTTGTGAGGGAATTCCACTGGCAATCTTGTGTTCTTGAATATGTGATTTAGACAATCTTAAGATTTACTCCAGAATGTTCTTGGAGCCCTTCGTGGACTGATGGTTTGGAGCCTTTATGCACCTTATGGAGTCAAGGATGGTGTTTTGCCACATCCTTGATCAAATGTGGCTGACAGTCAACAGTGGGTTTATCATCAAAGCTTCGTTGCTCTGCTTATATTTTATTACTCTCTTGATGGAACTCAAGCCTTCTCTTTTATTCTTGCATTGTTTGCTATCAGCTACTTGTTGTATTTCTCTTACCCACTATTTCAGATTCTCATCTATACCTCTGAAAAATATACTCTTTACACAAATTATTGGGGGTTCCCAGTTGGCTCAGTGGTAAAGAATCTGCCTGCCAATCACAAGAGACTCAGGTTCAATCCCTGGGGTCAGAAGATCCTCTGCAGTAGGAAGTGGCAATCAGCTCCAATATTCTTGCCTGTAAAATTCCATAGACAGAGGAGCCTGGCGGGCTATAGTCCATGGGGTGGCAAAGAGTTGGTGGACTGAGCATGCACACACACACAATGGCCCATAATAGCTTTGTTCAGCTGTAGTTAATTTTACATAAGCAAATTTATGTTATATCATGTGTAAAAGTATTTTTATATACTTCATACATTTTCCAAGTATGTAAGTACTTCATCTCCTTTTTGCTTATAGTTTTACTCAATTAATTGCCAAAAGCATTTAAGGCAACCTTCAGCAAAAATACAAAAATTCATAGTGAACAAATATTTTCTGAGTGCTTACTGTATGCCAAACACATACCAGAATGAAAGGCAAACTTTCAAATCAAAAGAAAGAAAGAGAAAGTAGATGTAAGTAAAACAAAACCAAGTCAACAAACTGAAAACCAAATTGTGCTGCAAGAAATGATATAACTTTGAACCTAGGGATTTTTTCTGAGCTTCTCAAAAGCCAAAGTAAACAGTAAAAATGAATAGATTTTATAATTCCTTTGGCTTAGTAAAAGGAACACATCAAGATGTTTTCCTCTGCTGTTTTTCAGAATTAGGTTTCAGAGTGTCTGATCCCGATTCACCAGTGTGAGTTCTGAAAACATTTGCTTTCTCTATCTTACAGTCTAATTTTCACTCTTAAGTTTAATTTTTTTTCCTCTTTAAAATATTAATTCTTGGGAACTCCCTGGCTGTCCAGTGGTCAGAGCTGCATGCTGTCATTGCTGAGGGTCATGGTTCCATCCCTGATCAGGAAACTAAGATCCCGTAAGCCATATGGCACAGCCAGATGTTTTTAAGAAATTAGTTCTTTTAAGTTTAGAGACCTTATTTTAAGTTTAGAGACCTCTATCTTTGCTATGATACACATTGGACAATCAATATTTAGCCAAAGATGCATCAAAATTAGTATTATCCTCATTTTTCTTCTAAAGACATGATAACCTAAAATTATAAAAGATGTGACGTTAGGGAACATAATCTATAATACTGCCCTCACTTCTGATACCAATTACAAGCTCAGGAATTCTCAAGACCATGCTCAAACTCCATAATTTGCTAGAAGGGCTCACAGAATTCACTGGAAGCTGTTACACATATGGTCATGGTTTATTATGAGGAAAAAATTACAAATTGAAGTCAACCAAGGGAGAGACGCATAGGCAGAGCCCGGAAAAGTCCAAAAGTGGTGCTTCCATTTGTCATCTCTCCATGGAGTCATGGAGAACATTAACTTCCCAGCAGTGATGTGAAACAACATGCGTGAAATATTGCCAGCCAGGGCAGGTCACTCGAGCCTTGGCATCCAGAGTCTTAGCTGGGGCTTGGTCACTAAAACCTATTTGGCCACCCAAATGGCTGCCCTCTGTCTCCATGCCCTCTGGAGGTCAACTGATATCATGTGACCCAAAGCCTCCACCCTAAATCCCATTGTTGATGTGGCTCAAAGCCACTAGGCTGTTACGTGGTTATTGTCTGGCTGGCCCAGGGCACCCAAGTAAGCAAAGACACTTTTATCAAGGCTGGACATTCCAAGGACTTAGAGGTTACCTCCCAAGAGACAAGAGCAAAGACCAGACCTTTCTTTGGGTGAGCTTACTTCTTTCCTACACACAAGGTCAACACCATGGTTAATGAATCCAATATCTGATACTGACCAGGACACCATGGGCTGGTTTATTGGGGAACACAACTAGTACTTTCCATGATATAGAGTGCTAAAGTTGAAATAAGCATACTCCTTGACTTTCCCTTTACTCTTTAAACATGAATTTAGAAAATAAAACCCCAAAATAAAATAAAATAATTGACCCTGCTTTTCTTTTGAGCGCGTGATTTATGTTAGAATAAAAAGTTCAAGCATCTTAGAAAAAAATTATTTCTTCCTTTTGGTAGTTTTAAAAAGCCCTCTTTTACATTTCAAGAGTTCTGACATTTCACTGAGGTCCTTGTTTATCTTAGGCATTCTCTTTATGATTCTAAAGCTATAAGTTATATAGCTTTAAGATTTCAGGATTTCTTGTTACATTTCTTGTAAGCTTCTACCCCTCAGAGGGTTTTTTTTTTTAATTCTTAAAAGATCTTTATTCTTTTTTAATCTCTGGACATTTTTCAGGTTTGTTTCTTAAGGTATCAAAAGCAGAAGTTCACTTTTTATTCCAGGGAGCACTAATTTTGATGATTAAGGGCAAACTTAGCTCCCTCTGTAAAGTAAGCTCCGTGCATGCAGGAATTTTTTTTTTCTTTTACTTTCACATGTGTAGCCCTGGTGCCTATTTCACGACTTAACAAATGCACTCAGTATATATTTGTTGTGTCAAATAACAGTTTTCAAAAAGTTGAAAACCTAATCCTTGCAAAAAGCTAAAACAAGCATGTATCAAAGATGTAGTTAACTCACTAATGAGAGAAGTCAACAAAGCAGTGGTCAGTTCTAAAACAGGCACTGCAAGAATGTAGGCACAAGATTGCTGTGTGTGGTTGCTTACTAAGTTGCTTCAGTCGTGTCTGACTGTGACCTGCCAGGCTCCTCTGTCCATGGGATTCTCCAGGCAAGAATACTGGGGTGGGTTGCCACGCCCTCTTCTGGGGGATTTTCCTGATCCAGGGATCAAACCCCCATCTATTACTTCTCCTGCACTGGCAGGCAGGTTCTTTACCACCTGTATCTTCCAGGGCTTCCCTGGTGGTTGAGATGATAAAGAATCTGCCTGTAATGCACGAGACCAGAATTCAATTCCTAGATCAGGAAGATCCCCTGGAAGAGGGAATGGTTATACACTCTCCAGTATTCTTGCCTGAAGAATCCCGTGGATAGAGGAGCCTGGCAGACTATAGTCCATGGGGTTGCAAAGAATCAGACATAACTAACACTTTCACTGTCTTCCAGGACAATAAAATTTTAAATTATGGGCTTATCTTTTTTTCTGCACAGAAGCCATTCCCATTTCTACTTGAATAAAATGCATTTGCATTGCCACAGGACACAAATCATTTTCATAATGTCAAGCTATTCTTTCTTGCCCCAGTGACTTCCTGAGTGACAGCATTCACCCTCCTTGTTTTGAACTTCAATTATTGCCCAGTTATTACTGGGTACCCATCCTTAGCATATGTGTTCAAACCACAAGCCTTATGATGACTTCCCTGTGTTTACTCCTTATTTCCTTTCCATGTAGGCCAGTCACATTCAGATTACAAGGGGCAAGCGTCCTGAGGGCCACAAGTTACCCTCCGTATAACTCTCAATAAAAACCCTTATCCAGGGGTCCTTGGTCTGCTCTCCATAGTGACCAAACTTTGAGCTTTGGGTGGCTTTCTGTGGGTTTTTTGGGCATGCTGTGCCCTCCTCTCCAGGACCTGCATGACACATCATTTAGTTTCACATGCCTGTAGTTTCTGTAGCCATGTTTAGAGTGAGCCTCAAACACCCCACAAAGGGGACTTACCCCCGCCCCGCATTTACAATCCAGTTGATATCACTTTTTCAGAAATTAACCTCTATCCTTTCAGAATTGTAAAGTATTCTAATCAGTAGTAAAAATTAAGCCAAGTAAAGTTCAGGTATGACCTAAATCAAATCTGTTATGATTATACAGTGCAAGTAACAAATAGAGTCAAGAAATTAGATCTGATAGAGTGCCTGAAGAACTATGGATGGAGACTCGTGACACTGTACAGGGGGCAAAACCATCCCAAAGAAAGAGAAATGTGAGAAGGCATAGTGATTGTCTGAGGAGGCTTTACAAAGAGCTGAGGAAAGAAAAGAAGTGAAAGGTAAGGGGGAAAGAGAAAGATATACCCACCTGAATGCAGAATTGCAGAGAGAGCAAGGAGAGATAAGAAAGCCTTCTTAAGTGAACAGGGATTCTTGCCACTTCTACCTAATCTCTTCTGCTTCTGTTAAGTCGTTACTCTTTCTGTCCTTTATTGTGCCCATCCTTGCATAATCCTTGTATCATCCTTGGTATTTCCAACTTTCTTGAAGAGATTTCTAGTCTTTCCTATTCTGTTATTTTCCTCTATTTCTTTGCATTGTTCCCTTAAGAAGGCTTTCGTATCTCTCCTTGCTCTCTCTGCAGTTCTGCATTCAGTTGGGTATATCTTTCTCTTTCTCCCGTGCCTTTCACTTCTCTTCTTTCCTCAGCTATTTGTAAAGCCTCCTCAGAGAACCACTTTGTCTTCTTATATTTCTTTTTCTTTGGGATGGTTTTGGTCACTGCCTCCTGTACAGTGTCACAAACCTCCATTCATAGTTCTTCAAACACTTTGCCTACCAGATCTAATCCCTTGAATCTGTTCATCACCTCCACTATATAATCGTAAGGGAGTTGCTTTAGGTTCTATCTGAAAGGCCTAGTGGTTTTCCCTGCTTTCTTCAATTTAAGCCTGAATTTTGTAATAAGGGGCTGATGATCTGAACCACAGTCAGCTCCTGGTCTTGGTTTTGCTGACTGTATTCAGCTTCTGCATTTTCATCTGCAATGAATAGAATTAATCTGATTTAGGGATTGCTCATTTGGTGATGTCCATGTGTAGAGTCATCTCATGTATTGTTTCCTATGACCACTGTGCTCTCTTGGCAAATCTCTGTTAGGCTTTGCCCTGCTTCATTTTGTACTCCAAGGCCAAATTTGCCTGTTTATCCAGATATCTCTCGGCTTCCTACTTTTGCATCCCAATCCCCTATGATAAAAAGGACATCTTTCATTTTGGTGTTAGTTCTAGAAAGTGTTGTAGGTCTTCATAAAACTGATCAGCTTCAACTTCTTCAGCATTAGTGGTTGGGGCATATACTTGGATTACTGTGATGTTGAATGGCTTGCCTTGGAAACCAACTGAGACCATACTGTCATTTTTGAGATTACACCCAAGTTCTGCATTTTGTACTCTTGTTGACTATGAGGGCTACTCTGTTTCTTCTAAGAGATTCTTGCCCACAGTAGTAGATTTAATAGTTATCTGAATTAAATTTGCCCATTCCCGTCCATTTTGGTTCACTGTTTCCTAAGATGTCAATATTCACTCTTGCCATCTCCTGCTTTACCACGATTTACCTTGACTCATGGACCTAATATTCCAGGTTCCTATGCAATATTGTTCTTTACAGCATTGGACTTTACTTTCACCACAAGATATATTCACAGTTGAGTGTTGTTTCCACTTTAGCCCCGCTGCTTCATTCTTTCTAGAACTATTAGTAATTGCCTTCTACTCTTCCCTGGTAGTTTTTGCTGTGTAATAAATAAGCCCCAAATTATTTATGCCTATAGATCCTGTGCATTTGGAGAGGGAATAGCCAGGATGGTTTCCCTCTTTCTAGGATATCTGGGACCACACTTAGAAAAATTTAGAGATCATGGGTAACTTAATGGCTGGGAACTAGAATCATCTGAAGGTTTGTTTGCTTATATGTCTGGCACCTGGGCTGGAAGGGCTTAAAAACTGGAGCTGCTGACCAGAGCATCTACATGTGACTGCTCTGGATGGTGGCCTCCGTTTTAGCATAGTGTCCTGAGGGTAGCTGGGCTTCTTATAAAGTGTCTCAGGACTCCAGGCACAAGTATTCCATTCAGATGACACAGAAGCTGCAGTGCCTTTTGTGACAACCTCAGAAGGCACATTTAATATCTCTTCTATATATTCTATTTGTTGCAGTGGTCTGAAGCCTGCCTAGATTCAAGGGGAGGAAACATAAACCCTACCACTTGGTAGGAGGGTGGCAGGGTCACATTGTAGAGAAGAATGTGGAATAGGAGAGATTGCTGTGACCATCTTTGGAAAATACAATTTGTCACAGTGAGTGATTTTGCAGAGGCTTCTTTCATATTAGAATATGAAATGAACTATGTCCTATAGCTTTGAAGGGTATTTCCTTTTCGTTGAGCTACCGTCACTGCCCTGCATTTAGCTAGTCACACGCAATTTTCTTTGTGATGGGCTTTTCTTTCATCTTTTTCCTAATGTTACATTTTCTTAGTTTGGGTTCATTACCTCACTGATAAAGCTGTTTTAATATTTAATCTATTCCCAGTTCCAAAATCATTTTCTCAAGTGCCCATCAATTCCTTATAAGTGGTTAATTTAAATGGCCTTTGAAGCATGACTGCATCTGGCTAAGGCAAATCTAAATGTCAGCCTTGGAAGCATCCAGTGACATTCAGACGACTCCTTTCAGTACAGGGGCTCTTTTTCTGTCACGTGGTCTATCTTGTCAAAAGAGGGCCAGAAATCGTGCCTTTCCCCCTCCATAGTTTTAGTGTTGTTGAAAAAAAATGGCACTCTTGAGGCATACTGCTGCTGCTGCTGCTAAGTCGCTTCAGTCGTGTCCGACTCTGTGCGACCCCATAGACAGCAGCCCACCAGGCTCCCCCGTCCCTGGGATTCTCCAGGCAAGAACACTGGAGTGGGTTGCCATTTCCTTCTCCAACGCAGGAAAGTGAAAAGTGAAAGTGAAGTCGCTCAGTCGTGTCCAACTCTTCGTGACCCCATGGACTGCAGCCCACCAGGCTCCTCCGTCCATGGGATTTTCCAGGCGAGAGCACTGGAGTGGGTGCCATTACCTTCTCCGCTAGAGGCATACAGACCTGCTTTAATCCCAGTTGCCTCATTTAGTTGTGTGAAACAGTGCAAGTTTCTGAAAAATTATGGGTTAGTTTCCTCATCTATATACTGAAGGTAAAAATCCCCATTTTATAGAGTTGTAACAGGGAAATTAAATAATCAAAAAATCTTCTGATGTAGGACCTAGTTTATAGGAAGGACTTAATAATGGCTAATGATGAGTTTGTAACAGGGAAATTAAGTAATCAAAGAACTTTCTGATGTAGGGCCTGGTTTATAGGAAAGACTCAGTAGTAGCTAATGATAAGAAACACTGCCTCTGCATTTTCTGTGCTCATAAATTCCCTGACAGTGTAATAGGTCTTAATCAGGCTCTTGCACCAATCATGCCGGTTTCACGAGACAGAGGAGGGAGGAAGTATCCACACTAGGGATGATCTTTGAAGAAAGTGTCTTTTTTAAAGTTACCTTTTGCAGGTGGCAAAATAAAATTCACCTGAGAACAAGCAGGGAAGGCAACTTTAGGAGCCTGGAGTTGAAGGAAGGCAACCTTTTGAAGGATATTTTGTCCAGATTCTCCATGGATGGTGAACTGGGTTGCTAAAAGGGCAGGAAAAAAATTATTTCAAACAAGATGTCCCTTTGCTTGACCACCACAGGATTTTTACACCTTATTGTAATTATATTAATATATGCACATTTAGAAATATATTTAGACTTCAGCAATATGTGCCATATAAGAAATAAGTTACAAAATGTAGGATAGAATTTTCTCTTGTCCCTCAGGATTTCTCCACTTAAAATCTGTCTTTAATCTCCAATTATTGTAATAGTCATTATAGAGATGAAAAATGTTTATTGGATTATTTTAAACTGTGAGAAAGCTTTAATTGACTGACATTTATTGTCTTTCTGTGCGGCAGGTGGTGAAGTTTACCAAATCCTTTGAATTGATGTCCCCAAAGTGCAGTGCTGATGCTGAGAACAGGTAGGCTCGTGAGTTTCAGTTTTGTCTTTAATCCTCATCTTCGATCCTTGGTGTTGACAGCACTGCATAATTTCTGAGGACAGGAGTTGTTCTTTCTTCAGATCAGCGGGTGAAGCCAAATATCACCGCTTTTCTGTATTTCAGAGTTTAAATAAAAACTACACGTAAAAATAGATGGGCCCAGAGATAAATCCACACACCTATGGACACCTTATCTTCGACAAAGGAGGCAAGAATATACAATGGAGTAAAGACAATCTGTTTAACAAGTGGTGCTGGGAAAACTGGTCAATCACTTGTAAAAGAATGAAACTAGATCACTTTCTAACACCACACACAAAAATAAACTCAAAATGGATTAAAGATCTAAACATAAGACCAGAAACTATAAAACTCCTAGAGGAGAACATAGGCAAAACACTCTCCGACATAAATCACAGCAGGATCCTCTATGATCCACCTCCCAGAATACTGGAAATAAAAGCAAAAATAAACAAATGGGACCTAATTAAAATTAAAAGCTTCTGCACAACAAAGGAAACTATAAGTAAGGTGGAAAGACAGCCTTCTGAATGGGAGAAAACAATAGCAAATGAAGCAACTGACAAACAACTAATCTCAAAAATATACAAGCAACTTATGCAGCTCAACTCCAGAAAAATAAACGACCCAATCAAAAAATGGGCCAAAGAACTAAATAGGCATTTCTCCAAAGAAGACAATATGGGTGGCTAACAAACACATGAAAAGATGCTCAACATCACTCATTATCGGAGAAATGCAAATCAAGACCACAATGAGGTACCATTTCACACCAGTCAGAATGGCTGCGATCCAAAAGTCTACAAGCAATAAATGCTGGAGAGGATGTGGAGAAAAGGGAACCCTCTTACACTGTTGGTGGGAATGCAAACTAGTACAGCCACTATGGAAAACAGTGTGGAGATTCCTTAAAAAATTGCAAATAGAGCTGCCTTATGACCCAGAAATCCCACTGCTGGGCATACACACCAAGGAAACAAGAATTGAAAGAGACACATGTACCCCAATGTTCATCGCAGCATTGTTTATAATAGCCAGGACATGGAAGCAACCTAGATGTCCATCAGCAGATGAATGGATAAGAAAGCTGTGGTACATATACACAACGGAGTACTACTCAGCCGTTAAAAAGAATACATTTGAATCAGTTCTAATGAGATGGATGAAACTGGAGCCGATTATACAGAGTGAAGTAAGCCAGAAAGAAAAACACCAATACAGTATACTGACACATATATATGGAATTTAGAAAGATGGTAATGATGACCCTTTATGCAAGACAGCAAAAGAGACACAAATGTATAGAACGGACTTTTGGACTCTGAGGGAGAGGGAGAGGGTGGGATGATTTGGGAGAATGGCTTTGAAACATGTATACTATCATGTAAGAAACGAAGTGCCAGTCTATGTTCAATACAGGATACAGGATGCTTGGGGCTGGTGCATGGGGATGATCCGGAGAGATGATATGGGGTGGGAGGTGGGAGGGGGATTCAGGATTGGGTGCTTGTATGCACCCGTGGTGGATTCATGTCAATGTATGGCAAAACCAATACAGTATTGTAAAGTAAAATAAAGTAAAAATAAAATATTAAAAAAAATAAAAAATTACAGACAACAGAAAAAAAAATAGATGGGGAAACAGTGGAAAGAGTGGCTGATTTTGTTTTTCTGGGCTCCAAAATCATTGCAGATGGTGATTGCAGCCATGAAATTAAAAGGCGCTTACTCCTTGGAAGGAAAGTTATGACTAACCTAGACTGCATATTAAAAAGCAGAGACATTACTTTGTCAACAAAGGTCCATCTAGTCAAGGCTATGGTTTTTCCAGTGGTCATGTATGGATGTGAGAGTTGGACTGTGAAGAAAGCTGAGTGCAGAAGAATTGATGCTTTTGAACTGTGGTGTTGGAGAAGACTCTTGAGAGTCCCTTGGACTGCAAGGAGATCCAACCAGTCCATCCTAAAGGAGATCAGTCCTGGGTGTTCATTTGAAGGACTGATGTTGAAGCTGAAACTCCAATCCTTTGGCCACCTGATGTGAAGAACTGACTCATTTGAAAAGACCTTGATACTGGGAAAGACTGAGGGCGGGAGGAGAAGGGGAGGACAGAAGATGAGATGGTTGGATGGCGTCACCGACTTGATAGACATGGGTTTGTGTGAACTCCGGGAGTTGGTGATGGACAGAGAGGCCTGGTGTGCTGCGATTAATGGGGTTCCAAAGAGTCAGACACAACTGAGCGGCTGAACTGAACTAAACACATAAAAAATACATACATACATACATATATATATATATATAAAACTACTAATGAATAAAGTAGATTTTAGATGTTCCCTAACTACACAGATAACTTTTTTTTTTGCCTTATTTAGATCCTTTGTTTATCTTTCTCCCCCACTTTTTTTTTGCTTGTGTTTGACCATAAAGCCCCAGGGAAAAGAGTAAGAGCTTCCAGTAATTCTGTTATGTCCCGGTTAGTATTTGAGGCTCTAGCAAGGTAAAAGTAAGGGTTGGAGACAATCAGTGAGCTTTCTGTTAGCTTTGCATTACCCTCAATAATATTTAGCTGCTACAAAAAATATTGATTCTTTTTATTTTGGTCAGCTCTAGAAGAAGTGCTAAAAAGAAAAAAAAAATAGTGAAATTGACCAAAATGCAAAACTATGGAGAAAGACAAATAAAGCATGATAATGATAATGATGACAATACCAGTGATGGTAATATTAGCTAGATAAGCTATTTCCATTTATTCAGGGCTGAGTGTGCCACGTACTATTCTAAATACATTATAAACGTCGAATCCTGCCAAACAACTCAATGAAGCAGGCATCATTCCTCATGCATGACAGAGGAGAAAACCAAGGTTCAGTGCGTTTACATGACTTGTTCAAGGTCCTGCAGCCAGTAAACGGTAGTTATACCTCAGAACAAGAGCATCTAAGACCCTCTCAACCTCTGAATTTTGATCCCACTTCCACACATGGTCTATGTAGAGTGAATGTCTGCTGGATTAATGTTGCCCAAATCTGGCTGGATCAACCAGAATCAAACCTGGAGAACTGAATAAAAACTAAAATATCAAGACCCACATGAACAATTTTGATTCAATATGCTGAAAGTGAATCCCTAAAGATCCATCTGCATATTCAAAAAGTTCCCTAGGTAATACCTGTTTCAAGATGTAATTATTATGGGTAATTTGATTTTATATATCTATTATTGTCTTTAATTCAGAAAATAGAACTCAGTACATTAAAATGAGCACTTCAGCTGCTTCACTTTTATCAAATGTATGAAATTTAATAAAAGAGTCCATTTATAATTCCATTTATGTTCTTTTTTTCCTATTTTTGGCCACATCTCAAGGCATGCAGGGTCTTAGTTTCCTGACCCACAAGGGATCAAACCCGTGCCCCATCGGTGGAAGCATGGTGTCTTAACTACTGGACTGCCAGAGAAATGCCTATAGAGCATTTTTGAAAAAGCAGAATTATAGGAGCAGAAAGCAGATCAGTAGTTGCCAGGGTATGGAGGTGGAGAGAAGGGTTTACTACGAGAGGGTACAGGGAAATTTGGGGTTGTGAAGGAACCATTCTATGTCTTGCTTGTGGTGGCAGTTGTATAGCTGCATTTGCAAAAACTTGGAGTACTATGCACTTAAAAAGCATAAATTTTACTGTTTATAAATTATACCTTGAAATGGGAAGCAAAAGACCTTCTGGAAGAGGTTTTTTGTTTTCAGGAAAATATATGTTCACATCCATATTTAATGTCAGCTAATCTATACCTAAAAAAGATTTAGACATAAAGTTACTAGTGGTGTATTCATTTTCCTAAAAATTTCATGCAAAGTAGCATTAAACATTGGGTTGGCCAAAATGTTTGGATTTTTCTGTAACATTTTACAGAAACGTAAATGTTCTACTCATACTTACTCCTTTGGCTAAGTACCAATTCATACAGGTTCTCTCTCTCATACGTGAAGGGGAAAGATTTCCTTTGAAATTCCAATACTTTAATATTGTTCTTTTAAAAAAATACTAAATATGCCCTCATGGTCATTACAGAGTTAAGTATTTCATTATTTTTACTGCTGAGAGTACTTCTATGTCAAAATAAAATGACCCAAGGCCTAGACTGCCCTCGGCAAACTTCTGATAATAAAAAAAGAAAGAAAGAAAGGTCAGATTTTCTTTTAAAGAGACATTTGAAAAGTGCCTTTGAACTTTGGCATTATGAGATAGTATTGTCCATCATTCTATTTGTGGCCTTTATGTAGAATATCCATTTATCTCGGAAGACCTTTCCTGCATTGTCCAGTAATTGTGCTCTGGTGGATGTGGGATCCTTGGGTCATTTATTGAAAGTTAAAGGAATAAAGACAAGTGGCTCTAGCATTTACTTTGCCAGTGGCCATGGAAAAGCCACTGAAACAGGCTATGAGTCCACAGATCACAGCTTGCTCTCAACGTGCTGTAAATCTTTTCTTTAACCTTTTATCACTTAACATCTTCACTATAGATAACGGTCATTAGATACCTTAGTCCTCTGGACATCATTCAGAGTTATGATAGGACAGCTCTTGAAGGTAATGTCTAGGGCTTCTTTCAGCAATGTTTCAGCACACTATTTTAATTCTGATAAATTAATTTAATTTAAATTAATTTAATTCTCCTATTTAAAGCTTGCTGATTTTTATAGACAGTCCTTGAAGACTTAAAAAAAAAAAAAAAAAACCAGTTCTGTTGCTGACTCATCATTTCTGCCTACTGTCTTATGCGGATAACTCTTTGGTTTTGACCAGTCTCCTCTTGGTCTTCATGTAATTAATACCAAGCATTTTGAGAGCTGGAAATGATTGATCCATCTCTCTCCATGTGTATCTCTTTTGAGACATTCTTGATGACTCTTCTAACTGTGTCATGATGGGCTTTTTCCACTGATAGGGAGTTCTAGTTCTTAGAAAGCCATTTTATGTTGAATCAGATTTCTGTCACTTCAACCTATTTGTCCTTTGGAGACAGTTACCCCTTCATTAATTTTATCATTTCATTCAACAGCCGTATGGTGAGTATTCTCCAATAGGTAATGGAGCTACAGAGAATTTATTTTAAAGTCAGCAGTCTCTGCCCTCAATGGATCTCAAAGCCAATAAAGGGGGTAGGAGTAGGTTAAGAATGTAATATAACCATAACCAGATTTCACCCACCCTCCAGACCATGGCTATAAGTAAAGTCACAGTAACAGTGATAATTTAAACTTAACTGCTTGATCATTTCTCCCTTGTAGCAGAAGAACCCAAGCCCTTTGCAAAAGCCACTCATGAAGTAGCTCTGGGAATCCCCAAGGTTTTTTAAAATTTTCATTGCTCACTCATCATTTCTTGAAGTGTCCCTAAGTCCTCTTCTTCTAAACACGGCAGAGTGGAACCTGTTGGCATGGACTTCCTGGCCCACTCCAGATTCCCATGGCCCTCACTGGACCCCCTCACCAGTGCTATACCGCAGCTCCCTGGCATGTCTCACATGCACTGGTGGCCTTTCCAGATCCAGACAAGGCTGGGTAATCAGTGCACGAGTGGGAAGAAGGGTTATGTGTTACAGTTTGCTGTCTGGCCCTCAATCAGTCCTGAGTGTACCTCATATATATATATATATATTTACCAGTCTTTTAGTTCTTAAAGCTTTTATCTGCAGCCCTTCTTTTGCTATAGGACTTGGATCAAGTCCATGGGATCAAGCTTAGGTCCAAGTCCCCAAACTGAGGGCCAGCCACTAAGTTGTTCTTTTGATTTCCCCACTTTTCTTCCATCTCTGCCACCAGGCTCAGAGGCTCAAGACCTCCTCCTCCCAGGAAGGCTCTTTCCTTCTATGCATGTCAATCTGTACAGATAAATGCCCCCTCATGTAGAGATGTGTCCCAGATTAAGCTCATATGTCCTGCTATCAAGTAAATCATGATGGCAAAGCAATTCAATATTTTCTGCAAAAATTATGTATATGTATAACTGGGGCTTGCCTGATAACTCAGATGGTAAAGAATCTTCCTGCAATGCTGGAGACCTGGCTTCAGTCCCTGGGTTGGGAAATCTCCTGGAGAAGGCAATGGCTACCCACTCCAGTATTCCTGGTTGGGAAATCCCATGAGCTCATGGGTGACAGATGAGTGTAGATGAGTGTCATCTGAGTGAGTGACAGACGAGCCTGGCGGGCTACAGTCCATGGGGTCACAAAGGATCAGACACAACTGAATGACTAACACTTTGACTTTTTTCATATGTATAACTGATTTACTTTGTTGTACAGCAAAAATAACACAATGTTCTAAAGCAACTATACTCCAATAAAAATTAACTTATTGTACTAGTTGACATTTTAATATAGAGGAAGGGACACCCAACTCATCTGGGGAAAACTGGAAGGTGATCCTCAGGGAGAGCTTTCAGACATGGTGGAACTTCACTTAGGTCCTGTAAGATGATGGGAAGTTGGTGACACCACGACCTCCCGGGGAAAGGAAACATTGTAAACAGAAGCAGAGAAGTGGGAGAGAAAACATGGCATGTTTCAGGATCTTTAATTAGATGGTAGAGAAAATGTGGTGTGTTTCAGGATCTTTAATGCTGTGATCTGTTGTCACGAGGGTCATTGTAATTGATGGTGATGGCCCTTTGCTCCTCCTGAGGGTATCCAGCTCCCCAGAATGCCATCTGATGGGGATTTGGGAACTACCCAGTCCTTCCCAGCTGCTCAGACCCTCTTAATTGTCCTGGAGCCTGACTACATGCCTGCTTACTCATGGGAGAGTAAGCAGGTAGTGAGTGACATATTAAGATTTGTCTTGAAAAATCCTCTAGGCAGTAGTATGGAAGGCCAGAGAATGGCAAGCTAAAGCCACCAAGGATTAAATCTAGTGCCTTACCCACTTGTCAGTGGTTCAGTCCTGAAAGACTGCACAGATCACTGTACTTACCTTTTCCAGGTCAGCAACTGCTATTTTTAGACTATTTTCATATTTCATGGTCCCAGACTCTTCACCACTTTTTTACTTTCTTATGGATATGCCCCAGCTTGCTTGAGTTCTTCTTATTCTGGTATTTCTTAAGAATGGAACATGGTTTTCTGTTTTTTTCAGAATCATAACAAATTAGAAAGGACATGTGCCTCTCTTTTACAGAATATAATATTGTTGATGCATTTATTATTCCAGCCTTCTGTGTTTATGAATACTAACTTTCAATACTGACCTTACAAAAAAATTAAGATCTTTTCTGATCTATTTGACCCTCCCCCTCCTCAGATCTCACTTTAGGACTTCTCCTGTGAAGCCTGACTTAATAATATTTAGTGAATCGGCCAAATAAACTTTCTTGAATCTCTTACTCAAGCTTTAATGAACCTCTTTCTGCCCTCAATGGAAACAGGTAGTCTGAATTATCATATGTACCTGAAAGTAGGAATGAACATTCACGAACATCTTAAGAATTAGAAATTTTTATTTACTATAAAATATATTTGGCCAGATTTTACTGATGTATCACTTAAGTATAAATATGGACACTTTGGAAATTGCACTTTCTCAGCACTGCTACTTGAATAATTTTTTTAAAAAAGTTAAATGTCTGTGATTTCTAAAAGGTAACAGCTGACTAAAAGGATATTTTCACTTAATCATTTTAATAGACTATAGTGGAAATAATTATTATTTAAAGCCCAAGTTCTGTAACAACTTCAGCATTTGGGGAATAAGGCAGTTGAAGGGAAAAAAATTTACTTCAATGGGAAGCAATCTTTTTTAAAGAAAATTTAATCTTCTTACTATATTTTTATTTAGTACAACTGGAAGGGAAGAGGAAAATAAAACTAGAAATCTCAGAGCAGTTAAAAGGTAAGGTTTTCTGTTTAATGAGCCTGCCAGCATGCAGGTCAGCCTGGAGGGTGGAGAACTAAAGCGTTCTTTGAAAAGACAAAGGTGTATGTACGATAGGCAGAGTAATGCCCCCCTCAAAGATATCCAGATCTGAATATGTGGAATCTGTGAATGTTACTTGGCAAAAGGGACTTTGCAGATGTGATTAAGAATCTCGAGATGGGGGGATTATCCTGAATTATCTGGATGGGTCCAGTGTAATCAAAGTGCAGCATTTCAGCATGAGGCCATGCATAACATCAGATGATTAAAACTTGCCACCATGTTTAATTTAAAATAACAAAGTCAAACTAAAGGTGGTAGACAGAATTTGGGCCCCCATGACCTTCACCTGCTCTTGTCATATTCATGAATATGTTATATTACATAGCCAAAGAGACTTTGCAGATGTAACTAAGGTGGTTAATCAATTGATGTTAAAATAGGGAGATTATTCCGGGATTAGCTAGGTGGATACAGTGTAATCACAAACTCTTAAATACAGAACTTTCTCCCAGTTGAGGATTAAAAAGGAAGTTAGATAGGTGGAAATCAGAGAAATTTGAAGTATGAGCAGAATTCAACACATATTGCTGAAAAAAGAAATGACAAGATAATTTAAATGGCCCATTAAAAGCTGATTACTACAAAAGAAGGCAGAAATGAAGAAACAGAGGGACAAAGAGACTTAAGACATGTAGAAAACAAATAACAAAAAAGGTAGATGTAAATTCTACTTTATAAGTAATCATTTTAAATACAAATGAATTAAACACTCCAAACAAA
The DNA here is from genome assembly GCF_014754425.2 of Oryx dammah. Classification (NCBI taxonomy): domain Eukaryota; kingdom Metazoa; phylum Chordata; class Mammalia; order Artiodactyla; family Bovidae; genus Oryx; species Oryx dammah. The sequence continues at coordinate 116,808,299 of NW_024070211.1, read as the reverse complement.
AGGCAAAGACTGGCAGAACAGATACAGTAACATGAGCCCATATAACAACTATATGCTGTTTATTAGAGACATACTTTAGGTTCAAAGACACAAACAGGTTAAAAGTAAAAAGATGAAAATGTATCTACCTCAAACAAATCCTCCCCAAGGTGCCTAATTTGAAGTACAATATGTATTTGAGTGAAAAAGCTCACTTAACCCTCTACATTAAAAAAACTAAGATCATGGCATCTGGTCTCATCACTTCATGGCAAATAGAAGGTGAAAAACATAGAAGCAGTGACAGATTTATTTTCCTGGACTCCAAAATCACTGCGAACAGTGACTGTAGCCATGAAATTAAAAGACATTTACTCCTTGGAAGGAAAGCTATGACAAACCTACACAGCATATTGAAAAGCAAAGACATCACTTCGTCGACAAAGGTCCATATAGTCAAAGCTTTTTTTCTAGTAGTTTTTGGCTTTCTAGTAGTCATATACAGATGGTTTTTCTAGTAGTCATGTACAGATGTGAAACCTGGACCATAAAGAAGACTGAGCACAGAAGAATTGATGCTTTTGAATTGTGCTGGAAAGTATTCTTGAGTCCCTTGGACAGCAAGGAGATAAAACCAGTCAACCCTAAAGGAAATCAGTCCTGAATATTCATTGGAAGGACGGATGCTGAAGCTGAAGCTCCAATACTTTGCCCACCAGATACAAAGAGCTGACTCACTGGAAAGACCCTGACGCAGGAAAAGATTGAAGGCAAGAGGAGAAGAGGGCAGCAGAGGATGAGATGGTTAGAGAGCATCATCAACTCAATGGACGTGAATTTCAGCAAACTCTAGGAGACAGTGAAGAACAGGGAAGCCTGGCGTTCTGCAGTCCATGGGATTGCAAAGAGTCAGGCACAACTTAGTGACTGAACAACAACAAAATGTATTTGAGTGAAGAAGTTCTGAAATGTTTGGGAAAAATCAGTTTCACACAACGCTTATATTTTAAAATAACCAGCATAGGCACTGATTGAGGCCACACACACTGCAAGTGTTAATCAAAAATGTCTCAAATGTCTAAGGTTTTGTTGTGGGTCACAACAATATAATGGATAATGAAATTAATTCTGTGGGTTCAGACAGCAGGTGTGTGTTTTTTTTTTTTTTAAAGAATAGACTAAATCAGAAGTTACATAAATAGCAAAGGTAAGTATAGTTTCAAGAAACATGTTGTAGATATATGTGTGTGTGCATTTGTGTATATCTTTATATACACTAACTAGGTTTGGATATAAAATGTTTACTTTTGCTGTAGGTTGTGATAAAAAGGTTGAAATTCACAGGCTAGGGGATACACAGTGCAATTGGCACAGTTAGGATTTATGGTAAAGATATTAGCAACATTGTCCATGGTAGGAGCAGAATTTCTAATTCCCCAAAGCATCATCAGGATGGCATGCTTTTCAGTGGTAATGTCCAAGCAGGGATGAGTCAATCACACTTCCTGGAAGCACAAGCCCAAAATCATATTCATAATCTAGATAACTGCTGGAGATCACCTCACCTGGGCCAGGTTCATGTCAGAGTTATAAAATGTACACTATGACTGTAAGATACAATGACAGTAAATTGTGATAAAATCCTCATCATACGTAGTCTCTCCAGGCTAATACAGTCTATTCCAAGTTTATTCCTGAAAATGTCACTGCTGCTGGACAAAAACAAAGAACATCTCTAGGAGTCTTGTTTACAAATTCTTGACCCAAGGCTAGAACTCATCCTATAGTTTTGTCTCATTATAGTCACATCTGATGGAAGTCAGTTCCTTCTCGCCTCTCAGAAGATCAGATTTAGGCTGGAAGTCTAAAAGAATGAGTTACAGAGAAGTGAGGAGTGCTAGAAGGAAAAAAATTTATTTATAAAACTAGATTCCACATAAAATTGAAAAGGAAAAGAAAAAAATCAATAAGGCATTGAAACTTGAGTTTCAGTATTTTGACCCCAAAAATGCAATGCAGAAAAACTAATGTTGAGAAGAATCATCAGTTCAGTTCAGTTCAGTTCAGTCGCTCAGTCGTGTCCGACTCTTTGCGACCCCATGAATCGCAGCACGCCAGGCCTCCCTGTCCATCACCAACTCCCGGAGTTCACTCAGACTCGCATCCATCGAGTCAGTGATGCCATCCAGCCATCTCATCCTCGGTCGTCCCCTTCTCCTCCTGCCCCCAATCCCTCCCAGCATCAAAGTCTTTTCCAGTGAGTCAACTCTTCTCATGAGGTGGCCAAAGTACTGGAGTGTCAGCTTTAGCATCATTCCTTCCAAAGAAATCCCAGGGCTGATCTCCTTCAGAATGGACTGGTTGGATCTCCTTGCAGTCCAAGGGACCCTCAAGAGTCTTCTCCAACACCACAGTTCAAAAGCATCAATTCTTCGGTGCTCAGCCTTCTTCACAGTCCAACTCTCACATCCATACATGACTACTGGAAAAACCATAGCCTTGACTAGACGGACCTTAGTCGGCAAAGTAATATCTCTGCTTTTGAATATGCTGTCTAGGTTGGTCATAACTTTTCTTCCAAGGAGTAAGCATCTTTTAATTTCATGGCTGTAATCACAATCTGCAGTGATTTTGGAGCCTCCCAAAATAAAGTCTGACACTGTTTCCACTGTTTCCCCATCTATTTCCCATGGGGTGATGGGACTGGATGCCATGATCTTCATCTCTAGTGTTCTTTAATTTCAGCCTGAATGACAACCTTTAGTATTTCTTCTAGGGCATGTCTGCTGGTAATTAATCTTCTCAGTTCTCGTTTATTTGAAAATGTCTCAACCTCTCTTTTATTTTTAAAGTATAATTTTGCTGGACATACAGTTCTTCCTTAATGGTCTTTCTCTTTGAGCACATTGACTGTGTCATTCAGCTGCCTTCTGGCTTCCATTAGTTTTCAATAGTCTGTTAATGTTATGCCTAGGTGTGGATCCTTGTGAGTTTGTCTTACTTCGATTTTGTTGAGATCCTTAAATGTATAGATTAATGTTTCTTTTGGTCAATACCGAAATCAGGTTGAATATATTCTTCGCAGCCAAAGAAGGAGAAGTTCTATATAGTCAGCAAAAACAAGACTGGGAGCTGACTATGGCTCAGATCATGAACTCCTTAAATTGAAGAAAGTAGGGAAAACCACTAGATTATTCACCTATGACCTAAATCAAAGCCCTTGCGATTGTACAGTGGAAGTGATAGATTCAAGAGATTAGATCTGATAGAGTGCCTGAAGAACTATGGACGGAGGTTCATGACATTGTACAGGAGGCAGGAATCAAGACCATCCCTAAGGAAAAGAAATGCAAAAAGGCAAAATGGTTGTCTGACGAGGCCTTACAAATAGCTGTGAATAGAAGTGAAAGACAAAGGAGAAAAGGAAAGATATACCCATTTGGATACGGAGTTGCAAAGAATAGCAAGGAGAGATAAGAAAGCCTTCCTCAGCAATCAATGCAGAGAAATACAGGAAAGCAATAGAATGGGAAAGACTAGAGATCTCTTCAAGAAAATTTGAGATACCAAGGGAATATTTTATGCAAAGATGGGCACAATATAAGACAGAAATGGTATGGACTTAACAGAAGCAGAAGATATTAAGAAGAGGTGGCAAGAATACACAGAAGAACTATACAAAAAAGATCTTCATGACTCAGATAATCAAGATGTTGTGCTCACTCACCTAGAGCCAGACATCCTGGAATGTGAAGTCAAGTGGGGCTTAGGAAGCATCACTACAAACCAAGCTAGTGGAGGTGATGGAATTTTAGTTGAGCTATTTCAAATCCTAAAAGATGATTCTATGAAAGTGCTGCATTCAATATGCCAACATATTTGGAAAACTCAGCAGTGGCCACGAGATTGGAAAAGATCAGTTTTCATTCCAACCCAAAGAAAGAATGCCAAAGAATGCTCAAACTACCACACAATTGCACTCATCTCATGCTAGCAAAGTAATGCTCAAAATTCTCCAAGCCAGGCTTCAACAGTACGGAAACCGTGAACTTCCAGATGTTCAAGGTGGATTTAGAAAAGGCAGAGGAACCAGAGATCAAATTGCCAACATCCACTGGATCATCAAAAAAGCAAGAGAGTTCCAGGAAAACATCTACTTCTGCTTTATTAACTATGCCAAAGCCTTTGGCTGTGTGGATCACAACAAACTGTGGAAAATTCTGAAAGAGATGGGAATACCAGACCACCTGACCTGCCTTTTGAGAAATCTGTATGCAGGTCAGGAAGCAACAGTTAGAACCGTACATCGAACAATGGACTGGTTCCAAATAGGGAAAGGAGTATGTCAAGGCTGTATATTGTCACCCTGCTTATTTAACTTATATGCAGAGTACATCATGAGAAATGCCAGGCTAGATGAAGCACAAGCTGGAATCAAGATTGTTGGGAGAAATATTAACAGCCTCAAATATGCAGATGATATCACTCTTATGGCAGAAAGCAAAAAAGAACTAAAGAGGCTCCTGATGAAAGTGAAAGAGGAAAGTGAAAAATTTGGCTTAAAACTCAACTTTCAGAAAACTAAGATCATGGCATGTGGTCCCATCACTTCATGGGAAATAGATGGGGAAACAGTGGAAACAGTGTCAGACTTTATTTTTGGGGGCTCCAAAATCACTGCAGATGGTGACTGCAGCCATGAAATTAAAAGATGCATGCTCCAGAAAAGTTATGCCCAACCTAGACAGCATATTCAAAAGCAGAGACATTACTTTGCCAACAAAGGTCCATCTAGTCAAAGCTATGGTTTTTCCAGTAGTCATGTATGGATTGAGAATTGGACTATAAACAGAGCTGAGCACCGAAGAATTGATGTTTTTGAACTGTGGTGTTGGAGAAGACTCTTGAGAGTCCCTTGGACTGCAAGGAGATCCATCCTAAAGGAGATCAGTCCTGGGTGTGCATTGGAAGGACTGATGCTGAAGCTGAAACTCCAATCCTTTGGTCACCTGATACGAAGAACTGACCCATTTGAAAAGACCCTGATGCTGGGAAAGATTGAGGGCAGGAGGAGAAGGGGACGACAGAGGATGAGATGGTTGGGTGGCATTACTGAATCAAAGGACAAGAGTTTGAATAAACTCCAAGAGTTGGCAATGGACAGGGAGGCCTGGCATGCTGCAGTCCATGGGGTCACAAAGAGTCGGACACAACTGAGCAACTGAACTGAACTGACTGAATGTTTATTTTAGTCAAATATGTGCTATTTTCTCCTGTTTCTTCAAATATCTTTTCTTCTCCTTTTCTTGTCTCCTCTCTGTCTGAGACTTCCATTATCCATATGTTTATGTGCTTAAAAGTTGCTAAGACTCTTTTCTTTCATTCTTTTTACTTTCTGTTCCTCAGACCAGATACTCTCTATCTTCAATTAACTTATCTTCAAGTTAAATGATTCTTTTGGCTTCTCACACCTCCTGTTCATCCCTCTTAGTGAATTTTTATTTCAATTATTATAATTTTCAATTCCAGAATTTTTTATTTGGTTCCTTTTTATGATTTTCATCTCTTTATTGATATTATCTATTTGGTGAGACATTTTTCTCATGTTTTTCTTTAGGCTCTTTTGGGAGGGGGCAGGTCAGAGTATGGTTTCCTTTAGTATTTTGAACACATTTATATCAGCAAATTTAAAGTCTTTGTCTGGTAAGTCCAACATCTGGGCTTACTCAAGGAAGTTTCTGTTGATTGCTTTTTTTCCTGTTTATTTTTTTATTTCTCTCTCTCAGTTTAAAACTGAATAATTCAAATGAATACTGGAAATAATATCAGCTCCTGACTCATTCCATCCAGACTTTGCTGTTGTTTATATTTGTTTCTGTTATTGTTGTTTCCGCTATTTGTTGTTTACTGGCTTTCATGAACTATCTTTGTTGTGTGTGGCAGCTGAATTCTCTCCTTAGCTCTGTTGTCAGCTAATGACTTGGGTTGAGGTTTCCTTAAAAAAAAGAAAAAAAGAAGAACCAATATGTCTTCCAGCCTTGCTGAGGGGATCTGTGTGCATGTGTCGGGTACCTTCAATTCTCTGACAGGAAGTTTACTTAGCTTTCACTTTCTGCTTTCACAGAACTTCAAGGTCAACCAGAGGTGGGAGTTTAGGACCTTCTCTGGTCTTTTCTGAGCATACATTCAACTCTATATTTCCAGGAATGTGTCAGAACTTTGCAAATCTCCCTAGTAATATCTTATTCCCATACTTCTTCTTTTAGGTTTTCTGGTCAGCTTCTTGTTAGCTGTAAGTGTTTCTCTGCCAAAAGCAGTTGTGATATTAAACAACTGCTGCCATTTTCCCCCCGATGAATGCTTTGGGATAAAGGGTGTTCTTAGTGAGCAAGCTCAAAGTCAGGTCAAATAAAGAAAAGCTTTATGAGTGGATGTTTCCATGGAGCTGCCAAATAGGTCAAATAATAACAATTCTCTAAGGGTGTGACTTTTGGGGAGCTCCAAACCCATTGTTCCTCTGCCAGTGGCTACTTGGCAACTGGTTTTCACAGCTAGCATGATTATGAGTCTGTTGGTTTTCACCACTACCCCAGAGCTTGAGATAAGGAGATGAGAATAAGGTAAGTTAAAATAACACACAACTTGCTGTCCTTATAGAGATTCAACTGTTTTTCTTGAATGAACATTCTTTGGATTTTTGTAAGCCTCTCTTTAATTTCCTCAGTTTTCAAAAAGTTGATTTTGTCCATTTTTTGCTAGTATTCTCATTCTTTTATGGAGGGACAAATTTTTGTGGGCTTTACCATTTTGGAAAGTCTCTCTGTTCTACTTACCTTCTTTGAAATTTCTCGATTACCTAGAGTAGTAGGTTAGACAAACTTACTGATGTAAGACAGAATACTTCTATAGTATATTATGAATATATTCTCTTTTACTTTCTTGTTCATGGATCTCCTTTCTTTAACTGTACCTCTGCTAGGAAGCATGTGGTAGGTGTTTTGTAGGAATAAAAATGTGATACTTATTCTATTTTCAAGGGATGAAGAAAATCTTTAAAATATTAAACATTAAAATAGCATCATTACCACCATAACCAGTCATCTTTGAAATGTAAGATTTGTGTTGTTGTGTAACTTTCTATAAATGAGAACCTTATGACATTCTTTTTTTTAATTTTTATTTTTACTTTATTTTGCTTTACAATACTGTATTGGTTTTGCCATACATTGACATGAATCAGACACGGATGTGCATGAGTTCCCAATCCTGAACCTCCCTCCCACCCCATATCATCTCTCTGGATCATCCCCGTGCACCAGCCCCAAGCATCCTGTATCCTGTATCGAACATAGACTGGCGATTTGTTTCTTACCTGATAGTATACATGTTTCAGTGCCATTCTCCCAAATCATCCCACCCTCTCCCTCTCCCACAGAGTCTAAAAGTCCGTTCTTTTTGATTGTCTATCATCTGACAAATTCAGGGCTACTGAAACTTATTGTGCCAATATTTAATGTTGCTAGTTGAAAAGTAAAGGATCCAGATGGCTCACCAGCAACTGAGCTCTGAGGCTTCCCCTTGGTGCCAAGGCCGCTTCTTTATCAGGAATCTCCATTGTTAGAGTCATCTAGTTATATCCAACCTCTTTTTCTCACAAAATATAGAGAATGTTATATGGATGGAGTATTGACACTGGAACAATTTATGCCTGACCTGATGCTTTTGAACTGTGGTGTTGAAGAAGATTCTTGAGAGTCCCTTGGACTGCAGGGAAATCCAGTCAGTCCATCCTAAAGGAGATCAGTCCTGGGTGTTCTGAAACTCCAATGCTTTGGCCACCTGATGCAAAAAGCTGACTCATTTGAAAGGACCCTGATGCTGGGAAAAATTGAAGGCAGGAGGAGAAGGGGACGACAGAGGATGAGATGGTTGGATGTCATTACTGACTCAAAGGACATGAGTTTGAGTAAACTCCAGGAGTTGGCAATGGATAGGGAGGCCTGGTGTGCTGCGGTTCATGGGGTCACAAAGAATTGGACATGACTGAGCGACTGAACTGTGCAGGGATCATATCACTTTGATATTTCTGGGCTTATATGGCCCCAAATCCCCCTCCCCAAATATAACCCTATTTTATAAATAACCTCCATGGCAGTAGTAATGTATGTGTCTATACCCCATTTGCATAATGCTAATTATAATAATCAAACATCAGTGAGGGAGAGGCAATATTTCTAATAAACTTTTGTGTCTTCCAAAAATCTTAGGAAACTCAAGGAAACATTTCCCAAACATCTAGCTCTCACTTCTCAAATATATTTTAGTTATTTTTTTCTTTTTCCTGACTTAGAATATGAAGACTAAATGAAAGACAGACCTTCTCATTACCCTATTTATTTTGGATCAGTGGTCTTATCACTTTAGTAAGACTGTCACAGAGAAGGATAAAAGCTATAAAAAACATTCCATGAAAACAAGGCACATGAAGAAGTAGTGAGATCAAACATAAAATAGAAGCCTGTACAGGTCAGCTGTCCCCTATATTGATGCCACACAGTAAACAGAATCATAGCAATTTGAAAGCCTTAATGATTGGTTTTTTTATGCTTTACTCTCTCATTTTTTTAGGTCTCTCATTTAACATGCCTTAGTTAATATTTTAATGCACTGAGTCCACTTCTTTCTTGCTGTGTAGACATATGCTTAGGACTTGTGGGGAGATATGCTCTCAATCCAGAGCAGATGGGTGGAGGTGCCCACAGGAGCCCCAAAGAGAGATGTGATAGGGCTACTTGACACATCTAGATGGATAGAATTTTAACCTTATCCTTTATTGTCAACAGTTTTACCAGCTAGCATATTTTTACTTCGGCACCCCTCCAAATCTGACAACAATGCCACAGCCAAAAAACAGTAACATCTTTCCTGTCCCAGTAGATAAACAGACTACACCTCACCTAGTGTTTTTAATAAATGAAGACTCTTTGGGCTACAAGGAACTAATAGTGAGAGCTTTCTATGTGCTATGCATTATTCAACATTATATTATGGTATCCTCAAGACAACCCTGTAACATGGGTTGTATTTCCCCTAATTTCTGTTATGGAAACTAACAGTCAGAGTTATTAAAATTTGATCTGTAGTCTCATAGCAAGGAAATGTTGGGCCAAGATACAAAGAAAAACAAAAAACAGAAACAAACCCCCCAAACCCAGATTCGCTCAGCTGTGAAACCAAGCAGTTGTCACTACCTGATACTAAATTGTAAACGCCAACTACTCACAGTAATGCCGTCTGACACCCAGCTGAGAGGTGCAAGACGCTTCCCAAAATGACACCAACTCCTTGGAGTGATAAATCTCATCATTCCCATTGTACAACTTGAGGAAATGAAGGGCAGAAAATGTGTTATTTGGTTTCCATGTCTTAATTTCTGATAACACAATGCCTAAAATGAGAAATACAAGTGTAATGAAGTGTCCTCAAGATAGACCATAATTAACAAGTTCAGGTCATGATAAAATTCAGGAAGGTCTGCAACTTAGAGCATCTTCCTCTCCCACCACAGTATAACAACTGACAGGCTGGTTCTACTTGCTAATTAAGTTCTCTCCCATTACCTTTTATATCTAAGACTTCTTTGGTAACCTTCAAAGATATACTGAGGGCAGTAGGAAATTATTAATGTCCTAGATCTAGGCATTTGAGATTCTCCTGCTGGGGTCCTAGCTTTGAGTTCAACTGATATTGACTTAGTTCCTTAATCTCCTAATTAAAAGACAACTTCAAATAATGTTGCACAGCTCAAAGCTTCAGGAAGGACCCAGAGACAGACAGGCTTACTTGAGAAGAAAAAATAAAGGCATTTCTCTTTGTGAACCAAAAGTTCAGACTGACCTCCGGTCAATGGAGCAAGATGGAAACTAGTACCAGGTACAAGGTGTAGATTAAAAAGCAGTTTAGCATAAAAAAGAAATTTCTGTCTGAAAGAGTTCTTGGTGTTCCTGATTCTTCATCTCTCTGAATCCTACGCCCACTGTATAATACTCAGCCTATCAGAGGGCAATCGATAATCAGTCATGACCTGAAAATAAGAAAACAGATTGTGTCTATGTTGAAACTTCTATCCCTTACCCAATGGTCTATTTTTAGTTAATGGTCACAGTTGGTTTTTTTTAATGATTGTTAACACATCAAGGAGAGTGTTAGTTCAATCTTGCAAATGTTAAATTTGAGATGTCTGTGGATAACCAGGAGGAAATGTCCAGAAAGTGCTTAGATGCATACGTAGGGAACTTAGGACTCAATGGGCTGCTGACATGTGTGTGGGAACCATAAGTATCAGTGTGGTTGTGTTTGTGCATGGAACCACACAATATAGAGGCTGGCCTCTTCTATTAGAGCCGTAGTTGTCACTTCTGCCATTTAGTCTAAGTTTTAGCTCTACTATTCATTACACCAGTACAGAAAACCTCACACTTCTAAAGCTTGAGTCCTGTTGTGGTGTTGTCTGAATTGCTTTTTCCTTCTTTCTCTGCCAGATGACTCTTACTTATCCTCCTTATAAGATCAGCTTATACTAAATTCCTTTGTGAAGTAGTTCCCAAATATCATTCCCAGCCTAGACAGAACTGATCCTTCTTTTCTCTGTTCCCATAATGTCTTTACATCTTCATTTAGGGCATCACAATCCATTGTCATTGCTTGTGAGCTTCCTGAAGGTGGGGCCTCTTTAGTTTCTGTCTATATCTCCTTCTGTACAGGTAGGGGAAGGGGCTGAGGAGACCATATGTATATAGATGGGTTCCCATGTATCAATTCCCTTTTGTCAGAAAAAAAGAAAAGACCCTTATAGATCATTTCATTCAAGATTCACTTATGACTTTCCAGCATTTTGCAGCAGCCCAACTAATGGTCATTCTTGAAAGAGTGAAGTATCGGGAGTCTCTAGGAAAGACAAGTCCCATCACTTCATGGCTAATAGAAGGGGGAAAAGTGGAAACAGTGTCAGATTTTCATTTCTTGGGCTCCAAAATCACTGTTGGCAGTAACTGCAGCCATGAAATTAAAGGACGCTTGCTCCTTGGAAGAAAAGCTATGACAAACCTAGACAGTGTATTAAAAAGCAGAGACATTACTTTACTGATAAAGGTCCATATAGTCAAAGCTATGGTTTTTCTGGTAGTCATGTACGATGTGAGAGTTGGATTGTAAGAAAGCTGAGCACAGAATAATTGATGCCTTTGAATTGTGCTGCAAAAGACTCTTGAGAGTCTCTTGGACTACAGGGAGATCAAACCAGTCAATCCTAAAGGAAATCAGTCTCTCTGATTTTGAGAACAAAACCATCAATACAGACACAGTCTAATGATTTACATTATTTTATTCAGATATTTTGTCTTCTCATTTAGAGACTCATTTTGAGAGTTAATTCTAAAAAATAGTCTTACATTTATTTTCATACAGTTTTTTATGTTTGAACCTTTAGCTGAGAGAGGTTTTTCAGACAATTAAACTTGGTGAAGTTCCTTGTCCTGGGGTATTTTATCTGTCTGATTTGTTTTACTTGTATCGATTTCTCTCCTACGCTGCTTGGCACCTTGTTGACCTTGATGTTTATATTTACTCACTGGGCCTCATTTCAGGGACAGCCACATTTCAGGAATTATGTGTTTTGTGTAATAGGACAATTCTCTTTTATCCCTCCACAGTCAGTTTGTTTAAGCTCATGAAGTTGTCTGAGTCAGTGTGAGTCTCACACTTGGAATCGAGATACCACTGAGGAGGAGGAATCAAACTGTAGCGCTTCACAGGAAACTCACTGAAAAACCCAAGCTTCCTATGCACCTGGTCCTAGTAAAATACAAGCTAAAGGATTTCTTTACTATTTTCTTGTTCCTTTAAACAAATCTTGATCTTAACTCTTTAAAGAGTTAAAATAAACTAACTGGTTATTTTGCAGTTATACACATGGCAACTGAGATCCACTGAGCTACCACAATCTCATCTGCACTCACAGCCTACGGAGGAATCAAATTTTTGATGTGTTTCCAAACTGCAGTGAATCTCCTTAGATTGATTGTGAAAGTGTTAGTGACTTAGTCATGTCCAACTGTTTGCGACCCACCAGGCTCCTCTGTCCATGGAATTCTCTAGACAAGAATATTGGAGTGGGTTGCCATGTCCTACTCAAGGGTATCTTCCCAACCCAAGGATCAAACCCCAGTCCCTTGCATTGCTGGACTCCCTGGTGGCTCAGATGGGAAAGAGTCATCCTGCAATGCAGGAGACACAGGTTCAACCCCTGGGTTGGGAAGATCCCCTGGAGAAGGAAATGGCAACCCACTCCAATATTCCTGCCTGGAGAATTTCATGGACAGAGGAGCCTGATGGGCTACAGTCCATGGAGTTGCAAAGAGTCAGACACGACTGAGTGACTGACAGTTTCACTTTCAGTCTTGCATTGCAGGCAGATTCTTTACCATCTGAACCGTCAGGGAAGCCCTTAGATTGATTATGGCCCCAACCGACCTTCCTCTGTTCTCAGATCCCTGCTTAGCCTCCCCCAACCCCTGCATATCTTTCTCATTTCCTTCCCTAGCTCATCCCCAGGGTCCTACCACAACTCTTCTCACCACACAGTAGGTCAGCACTTTCTACACTGTTTCATCACAGAAGATGGAAAAAAAAAAATATGGTACACCAGCAGCACAGAATGAATCAACTGATTGATGAATCTCTGCAAGAAATGATCAGCATTCAGCCACACCCTTTTGTAAACTGACAAATGACTTCATTAAATTGGATCCTTATATCAGGTCCCTTTTCATGTTTCTTCCTGTTTTCTGCTTTCATTGCAGCACAATGTGAAATTTCACTTCTCATGGAAACATGGACTTTTTTTGTTGTTCTTTTGCTTGTTTGAGAAAATAAAGAGCTTGTCTTCTCTTTGAAGTCCTCAGTCTTTTTACCTCTTTGATTTAGCCACCACCAGAGAAATTCACCTCTGTTTTTTATTAATGCTTTCATTTTCAGCTGGAGATCCATAAGGAATAAGTTTATGTACAAGTAACATTTAATATGCAATAAGGACTGAATAACAAGCATCACAAATCCATGTTGAACTTATCAGACGCAGACCAACGGTCATTACAGATGAGATGTATTAATGGTGGTAAATAATGTCTGTGCTTCCCTCTCATTTACATATCCAGTGGATGCTCCATGCCAGTTCCTGGCATTCCCAGTACAGCACAAATTCCACACAGACACATTATTGCATAATAACAATGACTGGCTCAGATGGTAAAGCGTCTCCCTACAATGCGGGAGACCCAGGTTCAATCCCTGGGTCAGGAAGATCTCTTGGACAAGGAAATGGCACCCCACTCCGGTACTCTTGCCTGGAAAATCCCATGGATGGAGGAGCCTGGTAGGCTACAGGCCATGGGGTCGCAAAGAGTCGGACACGACTGAGCGACTTCACTTTCACTTTCTATGTACAGAACTTAGTGTTTTTCTTATGTACACTGCAGCTTTGATTAAAAAGTCAATAGAGTTATTATTCTTACTATACTACATTCATTAACATCTTCAGGAACCCAGGGTTCCACAGAATGTAGTTTGAAAAGCATTTCCCTGTACACTTACATTCATTTACATAATTTCAATTATTACTGGCCACGCCATAAACCTAACATCCTCCAGGAAATCTTCCTTGATGTTGCTAATTTGAACAGTACTCCAGTTTGTATTTCTGCAGCACTGGGCAGTGCTCAGTAGGTACAGGAGGAAGAAATGATGGAAGGGAGGGATGAAGTGGGGAACCTTACTAATTCTTATGGCATTTATGTGAATTTGACCTTTGTAGTGAAAGGGGCACAGAGGAACGTTAACAAAATCATTTAACATAAAATTCCTTGTTAAAATCATACATGGATATATTTTAAATTATTAATGTCAAGGGTAGGGTTAAAACATTTCTCAGTAAGATTTTGTAAGTAGGAAATGTATTTTTGTTAAGAAATATACTCTGACACTACAAAAAATGGCTACAGAACACTAAGATGGAGTCTAGACATGCTCTTTTGCTACACTTAAACTTCTGTAAATTTTCAATTTATTTCTGAATTCTTCCTCACTCTTGGGTTTCATTTTCCCTACTATTAAGCATCTAGTCTGCTCTGTTAAGAGGTGTGGGCTTAGGAGGGTGAGTGTAATTTATTATGCCGTGGCATTGACATCTTATTGTCAATTTTGGTCATTTCTGGATTATCTGTTCTACCTCTGCCTGCTTTGGGGACTAAATAAAACCTAGAGTTGTCCTCTAGATCTTAAAGAATCTATCATTTCTACCCATAGAGCTGATTATTTTACAAGATAGCAGGTAAGTCATTTTGACGTAGCTGCTGCTAATTACCTTGCTATTGTTCTGTGACTAAGGCCACATGCCCCTTCTTAATGACGATGGATAGTCCTACTACAGGAGTGCTTTTACAGGTTAGCTTTCGGGTAAACTGATGTTTTTCTCTTTTCTTTCTGCCTGCCTTGGTGTTCTGATAGTTTCAAAGAAAGCATGGAGAAATCATCGTACTCTGACTGGCTAATAAATAACAGTGTTGCCGAGCTAGTGGCTTCCACGGGCCTTCCAGTGAACATCAGTGATGCCTACCAGGATCCCCGCTTTGATGCCGAGGTAAGAGGAGGCCTCTGGTTGCAGTTTTAAGGTTCTGTTGTCACCCTGTGGATGCATTGCTGGCCAGAGCCCCAAAGGAACATCATGCAAATCCACAGCAACTCCTGAGCGGACTGGCAGTTCTTCTGAATCTTTCCCCTGTGATCTGACTTTCCGCATCGCCTACTGCTGACTGACAGGCTTCCCTTGTGGCTCAGCTGGTAAAGAATCCCCCTGCAATGCAGGAGACCCTGGTTCGATTCCTGGGTGGGGAAGATCTGCTGGAGAAGGGATAGGATACCCACTCCAGTATTCTTGGACTTCCCTTGTGGCTCAGCTGGTAAAGAATCCCCCTGCAATGCAGGAGACCCTGGTTCGATTCCTGGGTTGGGAAGATCTCCTGGAGAAGGGAAAGGCTACCTACTCTAGTATTCTGGTCTGGAGAATTCCATGGGCTGTAAAATCAATGGGGTTGCAAAGAGTCAGACACAACTGAGTATAAATGCTGTGTTTGACAGGAAATCTTCCTTTCTCTACCCTGATTTGTGGCAAAATGGCTATATAGTTTCCACAATGCATTTTACACACCTCTGAACTTTATATAGTTGAATTATACTGTATGTATTCTTCTGTGTCTTGCTTTTTCATTCAGTGTATGTTCCTGAGTTACATGTGTGTGTAATTCATTCATTTATTTTCACTGCTGCTAAGTATTCCACTGTATGAATCAGCATCATTTTTAAAATCCATTATGGTGTTGATGGACATTCGGATTCAGTGTTTCACTGTTACACACATAACTACAAAGACACTCTTAACTCTCTAGCCTGGTGCTCTTTCACTATGAGGAACATTTTATATTAAACATGTAGTCAAACCCATGCAATTAAATATATTCAGGCACATTTTATATTAATCATAGTTTATGTTAAACAATGAAATGGTTAGTAATAAAAATGTGTATGTAACATAAGTATTTCCCAATAGATATTAGAACAGCTACCATATTTTAAAAGATTGCTCCCAAGGAATGGTACGTTGGCTTCTGTTACTGTTTAATGTTAATTATGTAGGCATGCATTGTGCTGATGTGCAGAATATATTAAGACAATGTAGATTCTGACTTGGCAGAAGTTTAATTCTAAGGTAGTATAGAGTATCATATAGATAAATTTACATGAACTCATAAAATGCCTCCACGTGTGTGTGTGTGTGGTGTGTATTCAATAAATTAGGAGATTAAATTACTAGGTTACCAAGCTAAGGTCTGAATAGTAGCAGGAGTATTATGGTGACGATGGTGATGAGTTACGTGTTCCAGGCAAGACTGAGAGCATGAGGAGTCTGGGAACAGAGATGAGTTAACATAGCTGGAGGGCCGGGGAGATGAGGCGGGAGGAGAAAGCAGGGGCCAGATCATCCAGAGGCTTTGACAGACGTGTTAAGAAGTTTGAGTATTTATCATGAGCAAGGGGAATCAGTAGTCAAGTAGTCAATGAGGGAGAAGAAGGAGGTATGCTTTAGAAAGATCACACTGGCTGAAGAACAGAGGCTAGATTGCTAATGATAACTGAACATTTAATTGGAAGTGAGAGTTAGTCCTGGTTTCTCAGACTCCACTTTCACTTTTCACTTCCATGCATTGGAGAAGGAAATGGCAAACCACTCCAGTGTTCTTGCCTGGACAATCCCAGGAACGGGGGAGCCGTCTATGGGGTCGCACAGAGTCGGACATGACTGAAGCGACTTAGCAGCAACAGCAGCAGCAGCAGCAGCAGCAGCAGCTCAGACTCCAAAGCCCAGCCTCTGGATCCTGCCCTGTGCTGTCTCCAGTGTCTAGGGTGGGATGCAACAATGGTGGGGAGGTTGGACTGCAGGTCAAATTGATAACTTCATTCAGATCTTTGCAGATCTCTTCCTGGGCTTCCCAGGTGGCACAGTGGTAAAGAATCTGCCTTTCAGTGCAGGAGCAGCAGATGTGGGTTCGATCCCTGGTAACCCACTCCAGTCTTTTCGCCTGGAAATCCCATGGACAGAGAAGCCTGACAGGCTACAGTCCACGGGGTCACAACGAGTCGGACGTGACTGAGTGACTGAACCTGGCATGGAAAGTTTAAATTCCTGAAATGTATGTTTCTGTAGCTGCCTAGAATTCTCTTCCCCCAGGTCACATCTACTATGTATTTTCTATTTATTCTCCAGCATCTAGCTGCGATGCCTGTATCTTGGACATCCTTCCGTGAGCTCCCTGTCTGTGTTGGGTGTCTCCATTGTGCTCCCTTAGCCACCCCAATGCTAACCACCCTCTGGCTAGCTTCAGCTCTGATACATTATTTCTGAGCTTTGAGATACCATCCTTGGGAGAGTAGACAATCGAGAACTTCTTTAGGTCTACTTCTGTAAAGAAAAACACCACCAACCTTGGTTCTGTGAGTAGCAAAGCAGAAATGATTTATAGTGTCAATATATGTGTTAACATTATGATTGGGTTAGGACTGATGTTATAAAGTTTTGCCTTTTGCTGTGCTTCTTTCCTTCTTGATTTCAGAATGCTGAACAATAGATTTGTAAACACGCAGTTTTATGAAGAAATGATCTCAGTATTCTATTATTAACATCAGTAGTACTGAACAAACTGAAAGGCTCACTATAGGAAAAAAACAGTTAATTGCCCATTCGTTACAAAGTCAATATATTATATTGGATAGTTAAGAGATGATGGTTGATTCTTACCCCAAATTATAGTGCCAGGTTTGGTATGGATTGCTATTATTCTGCTGTTAGCTTTGGACCAAAAGTCAAATTCTGGGGAAGCAAAAAGGGTCAACATATTTACACCATTTAAAAAGTTGGTTCATAAGGCATATGCAAAAGTATAATAAAACATGATGAAGCTTCCCAATAAAACATGATAGAGTAAATGCCCACTACCCAATTTAAGAGAAAGAACTTGATCATCACTTCTGAATCCTTGTATTGATCTTCCTTAATTCAATCTCCTTTATTTCCCACACAGAGGTAAACCATTATCCTAATTTGAATTTAACAATTTTTTGCTTTTATATATAGTTTCATTGGGGCTGCCCAGTGGCTTTTTGATAAAAATCTGCCTGCCAATGCAGGAGACATGAGTTCAATCTCTGGGGTTGGGAAGATCCCCTGGAGAAGGAAATGGCAACCCACTCCAGTAATCGTGCCTGAGAAATCCCATGGACAGAGGAGCTTGGCAAGCTACAGTCCATGGGGTTGCAAAAGAGTTGCACACGACTTAGCAACTAAACAACAATAGTTTCATCATGTAGGTTTTATATATTACATTTTTTACATGTTATTACATGTTTTGCACATCTCTGAACTTTATACGAATTGAATTATGCTGGATGTCTTCTTCTGTGGCTTGCTGTTTCAAATTCAGTATAAATTCCTGAATCAAGCGCACTTGTAATTTGTTCATTTGTTTTCAGTGCTGGTAAGTGTTCCACTGCATGAATGTGTCGCTTCATCCACTATCGTGCTGATGGACATTTGCATAATGTTATATGCATAACTACATTCTTGGCCATTCCTGTCCATACCTCCAGGTACACACGTGCAAGAGCTCTTCTAGCATCTGTACCTGGGAGAGTGACCTGCTCAGTCTCAGGCTATCTCCACCTTTAACAGGAGAATAAAAAGCTCTTGCCCAATCATTGCCCTTTTTCCTTTTGAAAAATAGCATATGTAGCAAAAAATAATTAGTATCTCAAGAATACTTCTTGCTAATACCATACAGTGAGCCTGAATATCCCATATCCTTATGTCTACAAGGCAGACTCATCACATCTCTTCCTGATTAGCGATTTACAGTCAATTTACATTTTCCTCCACACTTACAGCCCATTCCAATATAAGACAGCCTGCTCGCTCATTTACAAAAAAGAACAATTTGGGCTCTTGGGCAGAGATGCAACAGTTAGTTCTATGGGATTGAACATAAAAATTTCATGCTCTGATCCAGTAGTTAGAGGCAATGATGTCTGAAGACAGTAAACTGTGGTAGGTTAAGTAGTGACCATTTTGTGAAATCACTTTCTTTCCTATGATAAAATAAAGCAAGTACCTAGGCCACCATTGTTTCTTGGCCTTCCCCCTAAAAGGCTTTCGACCTGCCGCACAACTAATACCAATTTTAAATGCAAATCTGGCAATATATCATGATTTCTACATGTTCTCTTTGAGTGGTCCTGAAATTTAAAATTCCTTATGTTTCCTTTCTCATGTGGAGGAGGAAAATTGGAAAGAATTAATCAATGCAGATAGAGGTGAAAGAGAGTGCAAACTCTGCCTAAATAGATTTGTCCTACAAATGTATGTGTGTTACGGTGTCTGTGTTATGTATCATACCAGGAAAAGAGAATTATTTATCTGCTTAGGCTTCCTCCCTTTTCAAGAATATTTTGCTTCACTGATCGGTGTCAACTGCTTGTGTTAATGATGAATGAAACAGAGCCACAGTGCTCTCCCCCAAGAGGCTAAGAGGCATGAACCTTCTCCTTTCAAAGCCTGATGTAAGATGGTATAGATCATAACATAAAGACCATCAATTCAGGTAATTTCTTTCGTTAACATAGTATTTTCCCCAAGGTAAAAAAAATACTAAGGCAAAATGGAATTGTTTCACCCTTTCACTAAAGGTAGTTCTAGGATTATCTTAGAGGTAGAGGGTACCTTTTAGAACTGTGCTCTCTTCTTGCAAAAGTTTGAGTCCTCTCTTCTTAAGTCTGGTACATGGGTCCATAGTTTTTCCCAATAATTACAATAAGTCATTGTTTATCAGTGGTAGAATATAAGGAAATCATTTTTTTAATATAGGATTAATGGATTATCTCCAGCAGGTATCTCCACTGGAGAAAGCATGTGCTTTTCTATTCTCTACATTACTGACTTCCCCAAATAATTTGAAGCTGGTTAACAAAAATGATAATTTGCAGAGAAGTTTCATGGGGAATCCTTTGCAAAGCATTTCCTATTTTTTTCTTACAGATTTTCTCAACATAAGTCTATTCTGAGCACTGGTATCTATCCTACTTTTCTCAGTGGCTCACTGGGTAATCCTGGCCATTTGGATTCTCTTCACTGAACATGAATAAGGACCCCAATCATTAGTAGTGAACTGGAATAGAGCTTCCCTAGTGGATTGGCCTTATTTCTGGCATTTCATACTGTAGATACATCAACTTGCAGTTCATATAAATATTAGAGATTTCTTTAATTTACAAGTGAAGAAGCAGAGGCTCAGAGAGCTGAAGTGACTTGCCTGAGCCCACACAGCTTCCTTGAGACAGGGCGCAGAACAGCCTGTGGACCTTGTGGTCCCTAGTTCCCTCCTCTCTCCCTAGGTGGCCTCTCCGGGGGACCAGCTACTCAGGGGCTGCCTGGAAAGCAGGGTTGCCACTCTGTCATTTCTCTCTCCACAGAGATGTGAACTTGTGGCCAGCAGACCAACCTTTTTGTCCCATCTGCCCCAGTCACCAGCTGGGTAGGCTTAGGCATACTACTTTTATACATATTGTAGCATATACAATTCGATATAAATGTTTTATAAATCATGCTTATGGTTATACTCCTATAACTATATAAATATTTAAATGTCAGGTGAAGATTTTAATCTGGCTGAGGACTAGGATTTTGGTTCTGAGGGAGTGCTGGAGGTAGGTGCTTTCTCTAAATGAGAACATCTTTACACGCAACCACAGATGAGTAGATCTTAATCATGGACAAACCAACGTGAATGGCCTCTTCCTCCAGAGTCACAGTGGGGAAGAAGAGGAAAGTCTCTAGCTAAAGAGAGGAATAAAGCATGATTGTTCATGGGCATTCAAGAAGAGATGGTGGCAATAATCTGATGATTTGTAGGTCTTCAAGAAAGCCAGGTCTTTACCTGGCTGGCCAGAGAAGAACAATAGCATGTGTTAGCTACAGAGATGGACAAAGCTGGACACATGCTCTGTGGCCCGTGCGGGGATGTTCACCCTATCCTCCCACACAGGAGGGAGGCTGGCTCTTCACAAGAGTGGCTGGCCAGTTTTCCAGGGGCCAGGCTACCTATGCACATTGTTGTTGTTTAGTTGCTAAGTCATGTCCGACTCTTTTGTGACCCCATGATCTGTAGCCTTCCAGGCTCCTCTGTCCATGGGATTCCCCAGACAAGAATATTGGAGTGGGTTCCCATTTCCTTCTCCAGGAGATCCTCCCGACCCAGGGAACAAATCTGCATCTCCTGCATTGCAGGCAGACTCTACCACGGAGCAACCAGGGAAGCCCACCTATGCACATAAGAGACGATCAGATTTGGGGATCTGGCTACTGTCCAGGTCAGAGCAACCCACCAATCTTTAAAACATACAACAAAAATCCAGTGGCTAATCAGAGAATTTATTCCATCAAGGTTTGCCTTAGCTGTGCTGTTGAAGTAGAAACTGTATTTCTAACTTCTTTGCCTTCCCTGTGTATGTGGTAAGTTGCTTTAGTCACGTCTGACTCTTTGCAACCCCACAGACTGTAGCCTGCCAGGCTCCTCTGTCCATGGCATTCTCCAGGCAAGAATACTGGAGTGGGTCGCCATGCCCTCCTCCAGGGCATCTTCCCAAGCCAGGGATCGAACCCAGGTCTCCTGCTTGGCAAGTGGATTCTTCACCACTAGTGCCACTTGGGAAGCCCTCTTTGTCTTCACTATTTTGAAATCTCGGTTGTGAAACTATCAGTCCTCTTTTTGATAGAATCTACAAAGGGATGTCATAAATGTGATGTAAACCTCCTCGCAGGTGCTGTCAGGCACTTGCTGTGAGGGCTGTGGGCAAGTAATCATCGTTGTCCACCTGCTGCGTGTTCTCCTTGTGATTGTTTTAAATATTTAATGGAGTCCCCTCCTTGTGGTGAACAGAGCGGCTTAGCCAACAAGGCACAGTGATTACTTGCCTCCTGCCTGCCTGTTTGAGTTGACTCCTAAGAGTGGTGCCTGCTGGGCTTGATAGCGAGCTTGGTTTTAGGGCCAAATTCTTTGATTTATGTGTGGAAAATTATGACAGAATGGTTATATAAGATAGTTACCAAGCCAGAATCAAATTTCTGGCGTTTAAATTCTGTAGTCTTATGAAGATTACTGTATGTTTGTTCTATTACAAGGTTCTGCGATTCTCGAAAAACAGAAAAAACCTATTAAATATAACTGATTATATTTACTTATAGTGACTCAAGAAACACTCATTTTCATGGGCTATTATGCTAGTGGGTTTTGTATTCTAATCAGTCATTTGCTCCATGGTGGGGGTATTCATGCTTGGCTTTTTAAAGACATTGACAGGAATATCATGTATGTTAATTTTCTTTTGCTGTGTAACAAATCACTACAAATGTAGAAGCTTAAGGCAAACATCTGTTTATTATCTCACGGTTTCTGGCATGGCATCATTGGTTTCTCTGCTAGGGTCTCATGGGGTAGAAAGCAGGAGCTGGCCAGTGGCATTCTCACTTGGTCTTGGCATTCTTTTCAAAGCCTGTTCAGGTTGTTGGCAGAATTGGGTTCCTTACAGTTGCAGACTGAGGTTCCCATTTTCTTACTGACTGCTGACCGAAAGTCTCTCATAGCTCCCTGAGCTTGCCCTCAGGTATAAGCCACATGGCCCTCTCACAATATGGCAGCTTACTTCAAAGCCAAGAGGAGGAACTCCATTTGGCTCTCATAGAGGCTCACATAATATCAAGAGTGACTGTGTACTCTCAGAGATGGCTGTGCCATCACCTTTGCCTTATAACATGACCTAATCCGGGAAGTGACAGTCCTGTCATATTAACAGGTCCTGCCCACCCATACTTGAGGAATGGGGATTATACCAGATCTGTACAAAATGGAGAGTGGGCACGTGTGAATCTTAGCAGCCATCTTTAGGATCCTGCCTACCACAGCATAATAAAGACTAAACTTGAGTCTATACAAAGTATCCCGTGAAATAATCGGTATGTCCTGATATGGAAAAATGTCCACAAGAATTCAAGCAAACATAGAGAAGTAAGTTTAGAATAATGTTTAAAAGTATATATAGAATAATATATGTGGGCATATTTTCTAAAAGACACCTCAAACCTAACATGTCCAGAACAGAACTCACAATCTTTTTTCTGCCAAGCTTGCTTTTCTGTTTCCCTATCTTTATTAAGGCAACTCAGTCCTTCCTGGTGCCAGCCAAAAATGTTATACTCATGATTCTCCTATGTTGCACATCTAACTCTTTAGGAAGTGCAACTGGCTCTACCTGTAAAATTTATCCAAAGTTGGAACACTTCTCAATACTCAGCTGCTACCACCCAGATCCAGGCCACCATCATCTCTGAACTATTTCATGGATATAACTTCGTAATCTACTGCCTGGCTTCCACTCTTTCCTTCCACACCCTGTTCTTAATACATTAGCCAGAGGTTTAAAGTTTTTAAGTATGTTGTATCACAACTCTGCTCACAAACTCTTCACGGTCTCATTTCACTAGAGTAAAATCCAAATCCACAGTTCTTTCAGAGCCTTACAATGCCTTACACAACGTGTTGCTTCATTATCTATCCCCAGACCTCATTCACACTTCTCCAGCCACACTGGTCTCCTTGTTATTCCTAGAACATACCACCCACAGAGTTACCTCAGGGCTTTTGGACTGACTACTCCTCTGCTGAAATACTCTTCCTTCAATATCCGCATGGATCACATCCTTAGTTTTTATGGTCATTATTCAAATATTATCTATTAGTAAGGTCTGGCACCCTTGTATTTCTAATCCCTTTTATCCTGCTCTACTTTTTCCCCATAATTTTAATACCTTCTCACATAGAATTTATTTATATGTTTTTTGTATTGTTTACCATCTGTCTTCTCTCACTAGAATGTGAGCTCAGTAAAGGTAAGAATTTTGTTGGTTTTACTCACTGATGTATCCCTAAAAACTAATAGGCATTATTTTTGAATATTGTTCAGTATTGTTGAACATATTATGTTATTTATTAATAATTATGTATTATTAAATATGTTATAAATAGATATGTAACATATTAGATATTTTCAGGAAAAGATCCAGAACTTATCCCAAGTGGTTAATAGTTGCCATTTCTAGACATGGCAAGATTATAGCTTTTGATTTTAACAATTTCACAACTGTATATATTATTTTTATAATCATGCAAAATTATAAAGATGTTTAAAAGTGTTAGACTTTTTATATCTTTTGTGAAATTATATTTCATCTGGCTATTATGAGCCTTCTAAAAACTATAAACTGCTACTCAAAACCAGAATTTAGATAATGCAAGATCTAAGTACACTAACTTGCCTTGCTGTATCTTTGAGGCATTCAGATGGGTTATTTTCTATTGCCCTTGCCAGCACAGAGTTTTGGTTGGATTTTATTCTAAGATCCTTGTCTGAGGCTCTCCCAGCGGCATGTATATAAACCATTTGCAGATGACCTGCCCTTGTATCAGGTGGCTTCCTGAAGCACATTCTCTATTTATAAATGCCTTCACCATGAAACATTTATTCTGGCCTTGCCTTTAGAAGGCATTGTGCTTGTGAACTCGACTCCCAATAATTAGTTGCACTGTAGCACATCATCTGTGCAGCTTCCTGCCCTTTTATTTTCATAATAGATCAAAAGAACACCTTAAAACAAGTACACTAATGCACAGCCAGCTATTATTTAGTCAGTATAAGGTATACTACTCTATTGCTTAATTTAATATTTCCCTCCATTTGTATAGTTATGGGTAAAGAGTTTTCTGAGCCATTTCATGAAGAATTTGTTTTCTGCCTACAAGAAAAATGAACAATTGAACCCAACATTTAAACAAGAAAAGCGTTCAGTAAGGGGAATGGCAGAAAGTAACTAAGAAGTAGGGCAAGTCTTATGCATGGATGGTTTGGTGGTCTGTGTGTTACAGATTCAGGAGTGGTGGGAAATCCGTCAGCACCAGCTCTCCTGTGCCATGGGGAGCTGATCGCCAGAGTTACAGTTAAATCCGAGGTGTCAGGATATTGAGTCTCTCACTCTTCAGTCTCATGCAGTTCTTCCCTGTAAAGTTCTTTCTTTCTTTTTTATTAAAGCCTGTTATAGAGAAGTCAATAGTTCTTCCCCTTGCCATGTAGCACTTAAGGATAATGGGGCTTCAGGCTCTGAGATCCTTTGACTTAGAGCATTAAAGCTCCTTTCACCTGCCAGATCTTCACAGCAAAGCGCTGCTGCAATCCGGGATGCTGAGTGCTAGCCCGGCAGGACAGCTCCTTTTACATTCTTTATAATGCCTTCTGGTCTATCAGTTATGCTTCTGTTACAAAAGGAAATGTGCGAAAATGGAACCATTAAGAGACAGGGCTCTGTGAATCTGCCAAGGTGTAATTTGCTCCCGGTAATCTCTCAGTCGCTGATACTTAGTGTAAACCAGTTCGAGAGCCTTTCCAGAGAGTAGGGTTTGGTAGGGAAGACTGGACAATGGATACTGGATTTCCAGATGACCAGGAGGGCAAGCAGAGTCAGCAGGGTTACTGAGACTTGAATAAGGTATCCAATGGGGAAGCTGTAAGTACGAGGTCCCATAGTTCCAAGTCAAACCGACTTTGCTGCCTCAGTGGTGGATATGATGCCTCTGCTTTAAGCCCAAAGGTTGGTTATTTTTGAGGAGTGCTTTTGTCAGGAATCTAAGAAATCATTTGTTGGCAGTGTTCTAGAAGCCTACATACAGATAAGATTGGCATAAAGAAATGTCCCTTTGTTTCAGGGAAGTCAGGGGACTGACTCAGAATATCTCCCTCACTTGTCCTAGAGCCAGAATTTCCCACTGGTAGATTGGCATTTGAGGGGTAAAATATTACCTTAGATTACTATTAAAGTTGCACATATCATTCTAGGGAAAGAAAACACATTGCACGGTAATGAATAATATTATGTTATCACCAATTCTTTTAACATTGCCTTTGAGTGCTTTTGAGAGTCTGGAAAATATGACAGTATATTTTGATGGCTCCATGAGGTAAACAGTCTTAAATTATATCCGTTAACTGGAAAGACCCAGTGAGGACAGAGACTAAGCAAAATTGTTAGTATATACATCTTTAATTGGAAAGAACTAGGCACCCCTAGATAATATATTTGCTTTAATGATAGCCTCCTGGAAAGGCTACTTAGTCTCACATGGCCTAACATTTGAGATTCTAATGGTGTAAATTTTAATCTAAGAATGATGGAGCAGGGAGCCTGTGGAACAATGGAGCAAATATTCCTGGAAAGGTGTTTTCTTTTAATACTAGTAATATTGACTAGTAATGTTGTTTGGATGACAAAACATCTTACACAGTCTGAAGCCCTTTCACACATATAGTCTCATAAAATGACCTGGAAAACAAGAAAAAGCAGAAAGAAGAAATGATGAGAAGGTGCTCTAATGCCAACATCTGGAGATAACCAGTGTTAATAGTTTGGTGTGCAAGAGATAAACATTGATGACAAAACTGAGGCATGAAGAGTTTGGGGACTTGGTCGGGACTGAGAGGCCAACAGCTATTTTTGAGCTCATTGACTGATGCCATCTGCCGACTTGGGTTTCCTGGTGCACAGAGATGACTCCTCCATACTTTCTTCTTCCTCCTTCCCCTACTTGGCATTCATTTTTCAAGGTCTTGTGCTTCTACAATGGGCTTCATCTCCCATCTCCTTCTCTTTCAATCCCTACAGAGGGATCACCAGGCACTCCCAGGCCTTGCTCTCTCATGTAGTCATAACAGTTCAGTTCAGTTCAGTCACTTAGTCGTGTCTGACTCTTTGCGACCCCATGGACTGCATGCAGCACGCCAGGGTTCCCTGTCCATCACCAACTCCTGGAGCTGTATTCATATACACTGACTTAAATTAGCTTAACTTTCTAGAAACAACGGCCATGGCCACAGACAGACAACCAGAGAATTGCTTTAATGATCTTAAAATCAGAAAATTCACTCTCATCACACTCTATCGTCCTTTTCTCTTCCTCTCTCCCATCTTGTTGGGCTCATCAGCAAGCAAATCGTCACCTCCCTCTCTTCCCTGTTCTCATAGCCAGTTAGTGCTGCCCCACTTCTCTCCTTCAGCCACAGTGGGAATGACTTAGAAACATTCTCAGTCACCTCTCCCCGCCTCCTGGGCTCAGCCCATGAGGGGCTCTAGCTCTGCTCACTCATCTGCTCTTCCTCTCCTCCAGAACTAACCATTTAACTTCTGTTCCTGATCCCATTCCTTCTTCCCTTGACTGTCTTTGCATTCAGCTATCTCCAACCAGTCCATCCTAAAGGAGACCAGTCCTGGGTGTTCATTGGAAGGGCTGATGCTGAGGCTGAAACTCCGATACTTTGGCCACCCGATGCAAAGAGTTGACTCATTGGAAAAGACCCTGATGCTGGGAGGGATTGGGGGCAAGAGGAGAAGGGGACGACCGAGGATGAGATGGCTGGATGGCATCACTGATTCGATGGACGTGAGTCTGAGTGAATTCTGGGAGATGGTGATGGACAGGAGGCCTGGCGTGCTGTGGTTCATGGGGTCGCAAAGAGTCGGACACAACTGAGCGACTGACTGAACTGAACTGAACTGATCCTGTGTTACTAAAGCCAGTAGTCCATTTTCAGCACTTACCCTATTTGACTGTTCTGCACCATTGAACACCATTGTTCCCCTTTAGCTCTGTTTAGAAAATAACCTTTTCTCTTGTATACAGGTAATTCATTATGTAAAATTTAGAATATAGAAATGGTACTTAAAAAAAACTCACATAAGCAGAGTTCTTTCACGGCATATACATATATTAAATCATCATGTTGTACACTTTAAATAAGTTACAGTTTTGTCAATTATACCTCAATAGAGCTGGAAGAAAAAAGGATCAGTGATTGCCAGAGGGATGGGTAGATGAGTAGGTGGCATGCAGAGGACTTTTAGGGCAGAGAAGCTACACTGTATGATACTATAATGGTAGATATGTGACATTATAAAGTTGTTAAAACCCATAGAATGTATAGCATCGATCGTGAACCCTAACGTAAACCATGGAATTTGAATAATAATGATGAATCAGTGTGGGTTCATCAGTTGCAACAAATGGACCACTCCGGTGAGGGATGTTGATAGTGAAGGGTGTGTCACTGTGTGTATGTGTGGTAGTGGAAGGTATTTGGGAACTCTGTATTTGGTCTCATTAGTTATGAACCTATTTTTTTTTTTTAATAAAGTCTTTTAAAAGCAAAGAAACAAACACTTCCATGGACAAACAATTCAAGGGGAACTATTACACTTATAATTTTTCCATGATTTTCCAATGTGCATAATATGTATTTGTACACCCACAGGCACTAAGACTAGTGAAAGTGAAAATGAAGTCGCTAAGTCGTATCCGACTCTGTGCGACCCCGCGGACTGTAGCCCACCAGGCTCCTCCACCCACGGGATTCTCCAGGCAAGAATACTGGAGTGGGTTGCCATTTCCTTCTCCAGGGGATCTTCCTGACCCAGGGATCAAACCCAGGTCTCCTGCATTGCAGGCAGACGCTTTACCCTCTGAACCACCAGGGAAGCCCAAGAACACTGGAGTGGGTAGCCTACCCCTTCTCCAGGGGATCTTCCCAACCCAGGAATCGAACCAGGGTTTCCTGCATTGCAGGCGGATTCTTTACCAACTGAGCTATCAGGGAAGCCCCAACTAGTAGCACTTAATATATTAAAAATTTCCCTGTTTATAAATATTCTTCTACAGCATGATTTTGATTAGATGGATAATATTCCACTGTGCTGTGATTTACTTAACCAACTGCCTCCAGGGTAATTTCAGGTTATTTCTGGTACATCATTAGTATAAATAATGCTATGGCTTGATTTCTTTGCGATGTACATTGTGATGCTTTAACTGAAAAGAGACAGGCAAGTATATGCATTAAAATTATGTCTTTTTAAAAATTACTTTTAAACACCTGTTATGAAGAGTGGCAAGCCATATGTCAGAAATGGGTAGATAATATTTAATTTTAATTAATTATTTTCTTATATCCTAGGCTGACCAGATATCTGGTTTTCACATAAGATCGGTTCTCTGCGTACCTATTTGGAATAGCAACCACCAAATAATTGGTAAGACATTACCTAAATTATCAAACTTCTTATATTAAAACAAAAATATAATTTACTTTAATGTATATCTATCTGTTTTTTAAATGTACCCTGTTTTCATGTCCAGGACTCATCAACTTATGTTAATACTCTTGTGTAACCTCACAAGTGAAGACTCCTGATGAATCAACATTAAGCAGGACAATGCACAAATATTTATTCCTTTAAATAAGAACCAATCATTTTGAAGTTGGTGGGGATTTCAGAAAGCAGCTAACTGAACTCTTTTTTCTTACTCTGTGGAAATTGAGGCCCAAAGATAGAGAAAAGATTTGAATAAGGTCACAAAGTGAGTTATTAGCAGAGTCCCAAATGGAACTCAGGCTTCTTAATCCTAGTACATCTATGTGTTTACATCTATGCTTTTACACATGGGATAAATGCAAAGACATACACTGAAATGTATGGTTTCTGCCTCGATGGTTCCAATATAGGTAATACTTTCCCCTGAATATGGAAATTGTGGGCCACAGTGTCAGACTTTATTTTTTGGGCTCCAAAATCACTGCAGATGGTGACTGCAGCCATGAAATTAAAAGACGCTTACTCCTTGGAAGGAAAGTTATGACCAACCTAGATAGCATATTCAAAAGCAGAGACATTACTTTGCCGACTAAGGTCCGTCTAGTCAAGGCTATGGTTTTTCCTGTGGTCATGTATGGATGTGAGAGTTGGACTGTGAAGAAGGCTGAGCGCTGAAGAATTGATGCTTTTGAACTGTGGTGTTGGAGAAGACTCTTGAGAGTCCCTTGGACTGCAAGGAGATCCAACCAGTCCATTCCGAAGGAGATAAACCCTGGGATTTATTTGGAAGGAATGATGCTAAAGCTGACACTCCAGTACTTTGGCCACCTCATGCGAAGAGTTGACTCATTGGAAAAGACTCTGATGCTGGGAGGGATTGGGGGCAGGAGGAGAAGGGGACGGCCGAGGATGAGATGGCTGGATGGCATCACGGACTTGATGGACATGAGTCTGAGCGAACTCCGGGAGATGGTGATGAACAGGGAGGCCTGGCGTGCTGCGATTCATGGGGTCGCAAAGAGTCGGACACGACTGAGCGACTGAACTGAACTGAACTGGGCCAGAGCAGTTTCCAATTTTCTCTCCCTCCCTGTACCTTTCCTTTCCCTCAAAACTTCATTCAGGGAAACCTCAAACCTAAAGTTAAGCAAGAAGTGGTCAGTAGTTAAAGTCAAGAAGGGGGGGGAGACAGTAGTTGTTTAAACATAAGGAAAATGTGTCTTTCTTCTAATAGACATAAGGTAACTAATACATTTGGGAACTAATATAAATTTGTCTCTTTGCTTCACCCTAAGGCTGCCTCTTAAACTCTAAGATAGTGGACTTACCAAAGGATTTAGTTTTCTATAAATATTAACACTTGAATTCTAAGAAAATTTTTTCATCAGTTTTCTTAATTTGCAGAAAATATTAGTATTTTTTAACATAAAGAAGATTCTAAGATTTGAGAAATTGAATCTCTAGTACAAAGCCTTACATTACATCATGTGTCAAGGTTTAAATATATTTAAGGTTTGCTTGTTTGTTTGGGCTGTGCTGTAGCATGCTGGCTCTTAGTTCCCCTATGAAGGAACCGCTTCCCTCAGCAGTGGAAGCATGGAATCCTGACCACTGGACCACCTTGGGAAGTCCCAGAATATATTTAAGTTTAATGAGAAGAGAAAGTCCATGAGAAACAGCCTGCATTATCTGTAGATGTCCAATGGCAATCTCACATGCAGTCTTAAATTTATTTCTAAGTATAAACATCTATTTTCTTTCACAAATAAGACTGTAGTTTGCCTGTAACAGACTAAAAGCTTTGTATTTTATTATACATGTCTTCTACCATATGATGACATAGCTCCCTGATGGAAAGGTAGGTGTTTTAAAAAAATAGAAGCATTTAGAATTACAGTTTTATATACATATAAATTCAGTTCAGTTCAGTTCAGTTACTCAGTCATGTCCAACTCTTTCGACCCCATGAACAGCAGCACGCCAGGCCTCCTTGTCCATCACCAACTCCCGGAATTCACCCAAACCCATGTCCATTGAGTCAGGGATGCCATACAACCATCTCATCCTCTGTCGTCCCCTTCTCCTCCTGCCCTCAATCCTTCCCAGCATCAGGGTCTTTTCAAATGAGTCAGCTCTTCGCATCAGGTGGCCAAAGGATTGGAATTTCAGTTTCAACATCAGTCCTACCAATGAATACCCAGGACTGATCTCCTTCAGGATGGAATGGTTGGATCTCTTTGCAGTCCAAGGGATTCTCAAGAGTCTTCTCCAACACCACAGTTCAAAAGCATCAGTTCTTCAGCACTCAGCTTTCTTTATAGTCCAACTCTCACATCCATACATGACCACTGGAAAAACCATAGCCTTAATGAGACAGACCTTTGTTGACAAAATAATGTCTCTGCTTTTTAATATGTTGTCTAGGTTGGTCATAACTTTCCTTCCAAGGAGTAAGCGTCTTTTAATTTCATGGCTGCAATCACCATCTGCAGTGATTTTGAAGCCCAGAAAAATAAAGTCAGCCACTGTTTCCACTGTTTCCTCATATATTTGCCATGAAGTGATGGGACCACATGCCATGATCTTCGTTTTCTGAATGTTGAGCTTTAAGCCAACGTTTTCACTCTCCTCTTTCACTTGCATCAAGAGGGTTCTTCTTTGGTTCTTCTTTAGTTCTTCTTCAGTTTCTGCCATAAGGGTGGTGTCATCTGCATATCTGAGGTTGTTGTTATTTTTCCCGGCAATCCTGATTCCAGCTTGTGCTTCTTCCAGCTCAGCGTTTCTCATGATGTACTCTGCATAGAAGTTAAATAAGCAGGGTGACAATAGGCAGCCTTGACGTACTCCTTTTCCTATTTGGAACTAGTCTGTTGTTCCATGTACAGTTCTAACTATTGCTTCCTGACCTGTATACGGATTTCTCAAGAGGCAGGTCAGGTGGTCTGGTATTCCCATCTCTTTCAGAATTTTCCACAGTTTGTTGTGATCCACACAGTCAAAGGCTTTGGCATAGTCAATAAAGCAGAAATACATGTTTGTCTGGAACTTTCTTGCTTTTTCGATGATCCAGCAAATGTTGGCAATTTGATCTCTGGTTCCTTTGCCTTTTCTAAAACCAGCTTGAACATCTGGAAGTTCACGCTTCACGTATTGCCGAAGCCTGGCTTGGAGAATTTTGAGCATTACTTTACTAGCATGTGAGATGAGTGCAATTATGCGGTAGTTTGGGCATTCTTTGGCCTTTCTTTGGGATTGGAATGAAAACGGACGTTTTCCAGTCCTGTGGCCACTGCTGAGTTTTCCAAATTTGCTGACATATTGAGTGCAGCACTTTCACAGAATCATCTTTTAGGATTTCAAATAGCTCAACTGGAATTCCATCACCTCCACTAGCTTTGTTCGTAGTGATGCTTCCTAAGACCCACTTGACTTCACATTCAAGGATGTCTGGCTCTAGGTGAGTGATCACACCATCATGATTATCTGTGTCATGAAGATCTTTTTTGTATAGTTCTTCTGTGTATTCTTGCCACCTCTTCTTAATATCTTCTGCTTCTGTTAGGTCCCTACCATTTCTGCCCTTTACTGAGCCCATCTTTGCATGAAATGTTCCCTTGGTATCTCTAATTTTCTTGAAGAGATCTCTAGTCTTTCCCATTCTGTTGTTTTCCTCTATTTCTTTGCATTGATCACCGAGGAAAGCTTTCTTATCTCTCCTTGCTATTCTTTGGAGCTCTGCATTCAGATGGGTATGTCTTTCCTTTTCTCCTTTGCTTTTCACTTCCCTTCTTGTCACAGCTATTTGTAAGGCCTCCTCAAACAGCCATTTTGCTTTTTTGCATTTCTTTTTCTTGGGGATGGTCTTGATCCCTGTCTCCTGTACAGTGTCACAAACCTCCGTCCATAGTTCATCAGGCACTCTATCTATCAGACCTAATCCCTTAAATCTATTTCTCACTTCCACTGTTTGATTTACGTCATACCTGAATGGTCTATTTGTTTTCTCCAGCTTCTTCAATTTAAATCTGAATTTGGCAATAAGGAGTTCATGATCTGAGCCACAGTCAGCTCCCAGTCTTGTTTTTGCTGACTGTATAGAGCTTCTCCATCTTTGGCTGCAAAGAATATAATCAGTCTGATTTCAGTGTCGACCATCTGGTGATGTCCATGTATAGAGTGTTCTCTTGTCTTGTATATTTAGTGTATATATTTAGGGACACAAGGGAATGTTTTCAAGATTGTTGAATTTTTCTAGTTAAACTTGTGTGCTTTGATAGTGCCATGATCCCTGGGTCATGCCGAAAACATCTAGTATAATGTTGGACATGAACTTTGGAAAGAAGACCCACATAAGTTAAATTTTGTAAAACTAGTTTAGGCCCATTGGTAGCAGGCAACAAACCTAGCCTTCCTTTGAAGGTTAACTGTATCATAATTCTTAACGTTTCTTGAATGTTCTGTCCATGTGGAGCAATATGCTTACAAACATTATTCAAATGTTATCTTGTTTAATCTTTATAACCCACTGAGATAGTTAACATTTTAATCCTCATTTTACAGATGAAGAAATTCAGTGTTAAGTAATGTGCTCACAGTAACACTACTAACAACGGAGTTGAAATTCAAACCAAGGCTGTTTAGCTCCAGAGCCTGTGTTCTTAATCACTATGCCATGCTGCCTCATTCAAGCACTGTGCTTCAGAGAATTGAAAACATTTTAATTATATATATTTTTAATTTGTATAATTTAATTTATGTAATTATATATGGCTTCCCAGGAGGTCCCACAGTGGTGAAGAATCTGCCTGCCAATGCAGGAGGTGCAAGAGATGTCGGTTTGATCCCTGGGTCAGGAAGGTCCCCTGGAGAAGGAAATGGCAACTCACTCCAGTATTCTTGCTTGGAAAATTCCACAGACAAAGGAGTCTGGCAGGCTACAGTCCATGGGGTCACAAAGAGTCGGACACAACTGAGAACACACACGTACATATGTGTATATATATATGCATGTAACTGTATAAATGTGTACAACATGATATATCAATTACTGTACACAGTCATCTGAAAACCATTTTTGGGGAATCTGGTTAATACCTGGTAGAACTCCAGGCTTCGCTGCGACCTGGTCTGGATATCAGAGCCGGAAAATGGGCTTCATCCCTGTACACCTCACATCTGCTCTCACACAGGCAGCAGGTGTTAGAGCAACCTGGGATTAAGCTGAGTGTCTGCACTTAAAGGAGGCTGGAGTCATCTTACTGTACTGTAGGAACGCGATGTCCATTGTCAAAAATGACCACATCTCCCAACCTCTTCTCACAGGAGTGGCTCAAGTGTTAAACAGACTCGATGGGAAGCCTTTCGATGATGCCGATCAACGACTTTTCGAGGTAAGAAAATAAATGTCTGAACCAGGGGCTATAGCCGAGTTAGTAGTAGTCTCCTGGTTACAGCTTGCCCACATTAGGAAGGATAAATAATTATTAATTGACAGTTTTTAATCATTATACCTTGACAGTGTGATGACATTTAAAGGAAGATTTAAAGAATGTATCAGTGTTTAGGTAAGATTTGATTCTGTTTTTCATGAATCAGGTTTTTTTTTAATCCTAATTGATTGTTTTTCATGGGACTGATTGCCTTCTTCTTCTCTCTGAAGTGTAAATCATCTTATCTTTTTCTCGTTCATGTGTATTCAGCCTTGCAGCCTCTAACCAGCTCTGCCAGGGGCACTGCCATCCCCTCTCTTCTGTCTCCAAGCTTCCCTGTATCTACTCCTGTCTGCCCTCAGCTGGAGAGGTTAGCCTTGAACAGGCTTCCTGGTAGACTATGCACCATGTAGCCAACACGAAAACCCCAG
The DNA here is from genome assembly GCF_014754425.2 of Oryx dammah. Taxonomy (NCBI): domain Eukaryota; kingdom Metazoa; phylum Chordata; class Mammalia; order Artiodactyla; family Bovidae; genus Oryx; species Oryx dammah. The sequence continues at coordinate 116,773,557 of NW_024070211.1, read as the reverse complement.
GATTATTTTTCTCTAGCTGAGAGTATGTCAGAGCTTCTTTACTAACCGGTTCAAAATCTGAATCCTCCGTCCCCTTAACATTTACCTTATGGATACAATCACTTGGTTTCTTTACCAAACCCTTTTATACCCTAGCTTTTGAAAGAGGTTGCTTTTGGTTAAATGGAATGAAATGACTAAAATCAGTTCACAACCTAAATAAAGTAAGAACACATTTAAATGGACTGTATGTTTCTAAATGTATAAAGTTATTTCTTCATAACAACATTAAATTAATAATTTTTCTCTTGTGCAGTGTGAGCGATAAAGCTGTTACATGACAATAGTAATTAAGAATTTTAATGTATATATTTCCCTAAGGCCTACCTCTGTGTACAATAAAATTATATTTTCTGGCCCATTCCTGATGCCTGTCTGCTTTTATATTAGATTATGCCAATGAGTTATTGCAATTTTTAATTAGTGAACTCTCTCTTTCCTAGGCTTTTGTCATCTTTTGTGGCCTTGGCATCAACAATACCATTATGTATGATCAAGTGAAGAAGTCATGGGCCAAGCAGTCTGTGGCTCTTGATGTAAGTGCCATATATTTATGTCAGAACTTATGCTAAAAGCTCTAATCTTTGAGGGAGAAATAGTCCTTGTTATGGAGTTTAGCTTTTCAATTTTTAATTATTTATTTATGGGGTCAAATTTTAGTGTCAAGGATTTGAATTTGATGAAAGCTACAGGCCCTCTCTAGAAAAATATACATGTGCACATAGTTTTCCCTATAATTTCAAGGATTATAATTCAGGGATGATCACAGATCCTCTGCAGCCCAGCCGTATATGTTGCGTAATGCATGAGTGCGCAGTTGTGTCTGGCTCTTGGCGACCCCATAGACTGCAGCTCGCCAAGCTCCTCTGTCCGTGGAATTTTCCAGGTAAGAATACTGGAGCTTATTGCCATTTCCTACTTTTTACCTATTCTTTACCATTGCACCACCTGTGCAATGTTATTATAAGTACAGATTTAAAATTTTAGGTTGATTAAAAGGGATGATCCAAAATTAATTTGTCAGGATTTAAAATATATTATGAATGTATTTTGAATATGTATAGATAATCTGGAAATTCACAACTTCTATTACTGTAAGAAAAAAACTCCACTGTGATAATGTGTGATGCAGATGGGGGAAGCTGATCTTGTCACCATGCAAGCCCCCCACCCTTCCCCACCACAGACATGAGCATCCCATTGAGAACTCAGCCCTGTTTCCCAGGCCTGTATTCCATCTCCCCTCAGACCCACTAAGTTCTAAAAGTATAGCTGTAGTCTCCCCTGAATCCCAGCTTGTTTAGACCCAATACCTATTTTTTTTCCAACTTCTATTAGCAAAGATTTTATCTATATCTATAAAATAAGTTTGGCTTCCCTGGTGGCTCATATAGTAAAGAATATGCTTGCAATGTAGGAGACCCAGATTCAATCTCTAGATCGGGCAGATCCCCTGGAGAAGGAAATGGCAACCCACTCCAAAATTCTTTCCTGGAGAATTCCATGGACAGAAGAGACTGGTGGGCTACAGTCCTGGGGTTGCAAGAGTAAGACATGACTGAGCGACTCACCCACATGAAATAAGTAGAGCAGATAAAATGTCAATGTCTAGATAACATTATACGGTACAGTAGGATATAAGACATGTAGAGTCTTCAAAATATTCCATGTATCAAGTGAGACTTTGTTAGGAAGAGAAAACCAAGGAAGAGGGTAAATAGGAGAGTCAGTGGTACCTGCAGAATTCTGGTTTAAGGTTTAGAAGACTTAAAATTAACAGCCAACCATCTATGTGGGGCTTCCCTAGTATCTCAGCTGGTAAAGCAGGAGACCCCCAGGTCAATACCTGGGTCAGGAAGATCCCCTGGAGAAGCAATAGGCTACCCACTCCAGGATTCTTGCCTAGAGGATCCCCATGGACAGAGGAACCTGGCAGGCTACAGTCCATGGAGTCGCAAAGAGTCGGACACTAAGCTTGGCATAACCATCAATATACTTTTCCCTTCCTAACCTTGTCTGGAAGCAACAAGGATCTGTATCTTTCTCTCTTTTTTTGCAACCATATTCCCAGAGTCTAGCAGGGTACTTTGGTATTTATTGAATGGTTTTGGATGAATAGATGAAGGGGAAAAAGAAGAAGGGAGGAAAGAATGGAAGGAAGGGATTTTTTGCTCTCCTTCTGAGATAGTCCTGCTTTGTTTATGTCACATTTCTCCAGTAAGAAATAAACACAAATATCTACAGGTTGAGTTAATATACAGGTGAACTTTAAACATGCAGCCAGGGAATAAGAATCACTAGTAGAACATTAAGGTCTGTGTGCAGAACTGTTTTTAAATGTTGGCTCTGTCACCTGCCTCAGTGGTGAGAATTAAATGAGATGATACATGTGAAGATTTTAGGATGTGGTCAATAAATTATGGTAATAACAATAGTCACTTTATTACTTATAATTATATTTTTATTAGTGAGAAATTATCATGAGTTGGAAGAAAGAGCAAAAGACAGGAATTTGGAACAGCAAATGTTGAGTCATGCCTCCTTCACTCATTGAATTCAGATCTCTAGAGAGTTACTTCATCCATTGTTTGAGAATTTCTGAAACTATATAAAGGAGAACACACTATAAACTAGCCCCCCTTAAACCCTACTTCATATTGCTATGATGGAATCTTCTCTCTCTCTCTCACACACACACACACACACACACAGACACACACACACACAGAACATCTTATTTTCTCACTCCTAGTGGCTACTGAAGAGGGCTCGGATAACTGGGTTGAAGCATGAATGGCTGATTACCAATGAAAGCCAGCATTCTCACTGGTTCCACTGCTTTTTAAAAATTGAAATGTAGTTGATTTATAATGTTGTGTGAGTTTCTGGTATACAGCAAAATGATTCAGTTATTTAGATAATCTTTTTCAGATTCTTTTTCATTATAGGTTATCGTAACTTATTGAATATAGTTCTTTGTGCCATACAGTAGGGCCTTGTTCTTTATCTATATTATATATATGGTAGTGTGTCTCTATTGCTCTCCCACCCTTTCCCCTTTGGTAATCCTAAGTTTGTTTTCTATATCTGTGAGTCAATTTCTGTTTTGTAAATAAATTCATTTGTATCATTTTTAAACGATTCCACATAAAAGTTATATAATACTGTTAGAATAGGCAAGCAGCTAGATATGAGCAGAGAAATGGGGGCACAGGCCAAATGGCAGGAAACCATACGTCTTGTGAACAATGGGGATCTGTGGGCAGACAAAGAAAAAGAGGAACATCCCGACTGACAAGAAACCACACATTTTGGGGTGACAAAGGTCCTGGAGGAAAAGGATCTATCTGACTTACTTCGTTTTCACAGGTACCATTTCTTATCTATCTACCTGACCTAGGGAACCCCACGACTCCCATTACCTAGAAAGTGCTAATATCGTGGTCTCCTTACCCACTAATTGACCATTTGAGTTCCTAGTCATCACCCTCTTGTTTGTGTGACTCAGATACCTCTTGTCCTTAGACACGAAAATTACTCCTGACACTCCCAAATTTTCAGCCCAACTCCGAGCCTTGTAACAATCTCACCTTTTAGAGGCTGATTTATTTGTGTGGACTTGTATGTCCCTTGTGCTTTATTTTGCCAAAGTCAAAAGTAGCATTCCCAGGCAGAATTCTGGTGTCGCCATCTTGGTTTTGTCCCTTTACCTCCACTCAACCCCTACCCCACCAGTCACCAAACTCTGTAATAATCAAGGGGTATCCACCGCCCTCCCTAACCCAGGAATCCATATGCAAGACTATCTGGAAGGATTTCTTATCTCAGAACTTTAGGAAGACGGTATGATACTTTGAGAGCAACTGAACGCAAACTGTGGAATGAGCTCTACATATGCTATAATATACATTAGCTTCTGAATGGATCTGTAGTTTAAAATTATGTATTTAGAAATATTAGACATGAATATGAATAGTGTAATATTTACATAAATATTTAATAGAATTATGTATCTATATCTATGTACTTATGTCAGTGTAGTTCAATGAGGGATGTAAAGTACTTTGCAGGAAAAGTTAGCAAGCCTTTTTAAGGGTAAAATAGCAACAGCAACAATAATAGCGATAACAGGGAAGAGTGAAAGAGAGAGAGGGAGAATATGAGAGCAAGTGAGAGGCCATGTAAGCCAGGGGGACAGAACCCTGCTGGGGACAGAACAGCAGTGCTCTCCTTGTATCATCTCCCCCAGGACAGGACCTGGGCTCATCCACTCCCCTTATCCCATTGTGGCCAAGCAAATGTTCCCCACTTGGATCGGGACAGGTTCCTCTTGTGTTGTCCCATATTTGCTTATTCTCTCCAGGTTTTATTCTTGTCCCAACATCTGTGCCTAAGTGTGGCTTTCTCCTTCCCCTAATCTTACTGCAGTGTCTTTTTTTTTTTAGTTGATAATGAGAGTAGAAGGAAATAATCTAGGTCCCAGCCCCCAGTGACAGTATCCCCACCCCTAGCGCACCTCCCACCCCCTAACCCGTCCCCTCCCCAGAGGGAGGCGCCAGAGCCCCTGGCCTAGAGAGGTCCTGTGAATACATGCCTTCCTGCTGCCCTTAAGACTGGAGAGAAGGCACAACGTTCTCTTATTTCTTTCAAAGTCTTTCCCCAGGCACTTTAAATAAAAATACCCTTTCAGTACATCCTCAGGAAGTAAACCTCCAAATAAGTTCTCTGGGAAGGCTAATCCTCACAGGTGCTCCCAGAAATGTTCAGAGCTCACTAGAGGTACACTTTTAAGGCAGGGCCCCCACTCCCATCCAGTTTCCCCTGCAGAAGGCGGCTTCGGGCTTTATCCCAGGGAAAGGCAGTGCAGGGAGAAGATTTAAAGCCTTGTCTTTGGCATTAATCTGGTTCGTCTGGTTAGGATTGAATCCTGGTTTAGTAGCTGTTGATCTTGGACAAGATACTTACCCTCTCAGTCTTAGGTTTTTTTTTCATATGTTAAATGGATATGCTAAGAAAGTTGCTTTGACAGTTAAATCAAGTAGGATAAAAGCTGGAGAAAATGAGCAAATGTGAGACAACACCAGAAGAATGGTCCCAATTGAGTGGGGAAACTTTGCTTGGCCATGATAGGATAAGGGGAATGGGTGGGCCCAGGTACTAGGGGAGATGATATAAGGATAGCTGCATTGGTTCCGTGCCCCTGGCTTGCACGCCCTCTCACTTACTCTCAGTTAAATAATGCAGGGAAGTGTTCAGAGAGAACCTTTAGTTACAGTTAGCTATTCTATTACCCAGAGCACTCACTCTCCCTAATCAGCGCTGAGTTCTGAGTCTGCTCAGCCCAAGATTTGCTGTAAAACTGCTGACTGAGGGGCTGGGCAAGAGCTGTAATTTTTTGCCTCTTTTATTACAAAGATCATTTCCAGCTTGAAGCGTGAGGTGAAAACACGTTACTCATTTCCTGATTCCTTGACAGAATTCCCTGTGTCAAAAACAGCATGTAAGTGATCAAAAGCTGCACATGTCCAAGGGCAAAGCCTCTCCCGAAAGACTTGCCGTGCTGACAGTTTCAGCTCATTTTAGCTTACTTCACAAATGGTGAAAAATAGAACTATAAACATACAAAATATTTTCTACTTTTCTGGCCTTTAAAAATGAGGTGACTAACACATTATCTGGATTTTGCTTAACAGGTGAATTAGAAACTTTGTTTATAAACTTTATATCAGGTAAATTATAAATTACTTTTCTGATTGCCTTTTTTAATTGTTCATAATTTAGTTATATAGTTCTATTGTTAAATTCTTTTGTTCTTAAATATATGAAATTAATACTCTGAGGCTTTTAGAGAACAGAAGTGCTCTTAAAGCTGAATAACAGAACAAAAAGAGCAATTTCCTATCATGTTTAATAACTCTACTTCTGTGATCTTGATTTCCATTTTGCATGAGCAGCAGAAATTTCACAAGAAATGTACTGATGTGTGTTTACATTTTCTGACAGTAAGGATCCTATGATAAGAGTGGGAAAACTTTACCTCTAAGTCTATAAGTAATACAGAGAAAATACAACACAACTGTAGATATAGGATATTACTTTTTCATTTTGAACATCAATTGTCCTTTGGAGTGTCTTTCATAGAGACTGCAAATGAAGAGCTACCTAACACTGATGAGAAATTTTCCAAGAAATATAAAATCAGGATATTAGGGACACCTTATACACATAGGGCTTCCCTGGTGGCTCAGCGATAAAGAATCTGCCTGCAATGCAGGAGACCCGGGGTTTGAGCCCTGGATAGGGAAGATCCCCTGAAAGAAGGCAAGGCAACCCACTCTAGCACTCCTGCCTAGAGAATCCCACAGACAGAGGAGCCTGGGGGTGCTGCAGTCCATAAGGTCACACAGAGTCAGACACGCCTGCAGCGACTAAGCACCAGCAGCAGCATACACCTTTATGATCAAAAGAGGAAAGGAATGAAGGTCAAACAGGAAGTGTGAAAAGGGCATATGCAATCAGGAGCCAAGCCCCATTGATTCTCCCTGGCAAAAGCCTCTTTCATCCATTTCCTCCTTTCCAATTGCTACAGCAGTCTTCCTAAAAGGCTTCATTGCCTCCTGACTGAGCAAATGTAATAGCCTTCTATTTGTTCTTCCTAAACCATATTTTAGATTGCATCATTCACCCACTCACAAACCTTAAATTATTCCCCCATTACCTATCAAAGTACAAACTTCTGGCCTTTGAGGTCCTGGAAATCACATACCGAACAGTCTTCCTGCCTCTGGCCTTCATTTCTCTTCTTAGTATTCTGTGCTAATTACAAAACTCAGCTACATCATGGTCTACAAATCAACCACCTGCTTCTCTGCCCTCTGATTTTTGTTCTAACATCCTCTCCACTTTATTCTGTTCCAGTTATGCCATCTCCCCTCAAAATTGTCCCATCATTCAAAGCTTGATTTACATGTAATCTCTGTGTAAAGCTTCTGATCTCATGATTATATGTTCCTCTGTTTGCCCTATATTGCAGTTAATGGCGAGTCTGTGTTTTCCTCTGTGTCCATCAAAGCATATGATCATGTCTTGAAGTGAAGTGAAGTCGCTCAGTCGTGTCCGACTCTTTGCGACCCCGTGGACTGTAGCCCACAAGGCTCTTCCGTCCATGGGATTTTCCAGGCAAGAATACTGGAGTGGGTTGCCATTTCCTTCTCCAGGGGATCTTCCCAACCCAGGGATCGAACCTGGGTCTCCCGCATTGCGGGCAGACGCTTTAACCACTGAGCTACCAGGGAAGCCCATATGTCTTAGCTACCTTTTATTCCATTTGATGTTTTATATAAATATAATGGTACTCAATACAAGTATATTGAATAAATGAAGGTGTGCGGCCATGAATTTCTTCATGAGAAATCTCCTAAGCTCCAAGAGGAGATTTCTCTCTAACTGGGTGATTGAAAATGTTAGACTCCTAAGATGCCAGCAGAATGCCATTTGATTCTTTCTCACCCCTCTTCCTTTAAATTTACTCTGCTAAATCAGTCTTCCCCACTCCAGGGTGAACTCTGGTAGATTCTACGGCTCTTCTGACATACTCAGGAGTTATACAGCCCCTGAGCTTTCCCCTTGTTTGGGATAAGAAGCCTGTGGCCAGGAGAGGGTCATTGTTCTTCAGTCACTAAGTCATGTCTGACTCTTTGCGACCCCATTGACTGTAGCATGACAGGTTCCCTGTCCCTCACCATCTTTCCATTTGCTCAAACTCATGTCCATTGAGTCCATTGAGTCGGACATGGAGAGGGTCATAGGGAGCCTGGTTACTCTTCCTCAGTTCACTTCCTCCTCCAAGACAGGTGCAGGGAGGTCGGATGAGAGGGCAAAGCCTTACTTGACAGATGCTGCCCTAATGTGGTTTCAGGGCCCTCTGTATCAAACACCAACATTCTCTCTTTATCATGAGTTGCTTTTATGAATTCTTCAGAGGACTAGCAAGTCTTTAGGACCAGCAGCCTCCTGATGGCAGCCCCTGATATGGGTGTGCCTCTCCTGGTGACTGGTTATAATCCCCCCTCAGCCCCTGGCTTCCAGGGACCCATCCACACCCTTCTTCATGGGGATTATCTCACTCTTCCAGGAATTCCTCTTGGTCAAGGCCCATTTTTGTTTCTTATTTTTAACTGTGGTAAAATAGACACAGCATAAAATTTACTATTTTTAATTATACAGTTCAGTGGCATTAAGTTCATTCACATTGTGATGCAGCCATCACCATCATCCATCACCAGAACTTTTTCATCTTCCCAAAGTGAAATTCTGTGCCCATTAAACATTACCTCCTCATTTTTCCTTGCATGCAGCCAATGGCAACCACCATTCTCCTTTTCATCTATGTATTTCTCTACTCAGGGTGCCTCATATAGCAAAATCTTAATTGTCCATATGCAACTGGCTTATTTCACTTAGCATAATATTTTCAAGAGTCATCTATGTTGAAGCATGTGTCCAAATTTTCTTCCTTTTCAAGGCTGATTAATATTCCATTATATGTGTCTATTACATGTGTTCACTCATCTGTTGATAAACACTTGGGTTGCTTTCAGGTCAAAGTCCTTTTAAACCTGGATATCTTTCATAGATCCATTTGATCTATGGGAAAAATCACGTGTTTTCAACCATTAGATTGAAGTGCAAGTCCTCCTCAAAACACCTCTCTTTATGCTCACTAACTTCTGGAGGTTTTAGGTATGAATCAGGTACCAGTCTCTGTTCCCACACTACACTAAGGTGAAAGACACAGTAGGTCCCCCAAACGATTGTCTAGAAGGAACTCTCAAGAAACCCTAAGATATCCTCAATATGCATACTCAGTTGCTCAGTGGTGTCTGACTCTGCGACCGTTTGGACTGTAGGTCACCAGGCTCCTCTGGCCATGGGATTCTTCAGGCAAGAATACTGGAGTGGGTTGCCATGCCCTCCTCCAGGGGATCTCCCTGACCCAGGGATGGAACCTGCGTCTCCCTCACTGGCAGATGGATTCTTTACCACTGAGCCATCAGGGAATCCCATCTCCTCAATATGGGGCTCTCATAAACTGTTATCCTTTTTACACAATGCAGAGCGGGAAACAAGCACCTCAACTTGGAGGCAGGAGAACCAGTTTGGGGCACCTTCTTTCCAAGGCCTACATAAAAGGCCTAGATGGCCTGGTACTCCCTTTAGAATGTAGTACCTATTGGTCTCAACTATAAACTCAGGCAGAAAGAGTCTCATTTAAACATCCTATTTTGTCTACCAAAATAGTTTTTTCTAGACCAAGTTACTGTCAGACCACAATCCAATGACTGCCCAAATGGTAAGTAGCAACCCTGGAAAGACCCATGTTTATTTCTAGGTACAATGGATACAAATTTGCAATTACAAAGCCAAATGCAATGCATCAGCAGAAATGGAATTATTCCCCCTTGGAAATTCTTTTTTACTGACAATATGTTGGATTATGTAAACACTTCTTTTGGAGAAAAGAAAAAAGGAAACACAAATTACTCTCTTCAAATGTTTATGTACTAATTAATTCCCTGTTGTGGCCACTACTACACAATTTGTTGTTCAGTGGCTCAGTCATGTCTGACTTTTTGCAACCCCATGAACTGCAGCACACCAGGCTTGCCTGTCCTTCACCATCTCCCAGAGCTTGTCAAACTCACATCCATCGAATCGGTGATGACATCCAACCATCTCATCCTCTGTCATCCCATTCTCCTCCTGCTTTCAATCTTTCCCAGCATCAGGGTCTTTTCCAATGAGTCAACTCTTTGCATGAGGTGGCCAAAGTACTGGAATTTCAGCTTTAGCATCATTCCTTCCAAAGAAATCCCAGGGCTGATCTCCTTCAGAATGGACTGGTTGGATCTCCTTGCAGTCCAAGGGACTCTCAAGAGTCTTCTCCAACACCACAGTTCAAAGCATCAGTTCTTCAGTGCTCAGCCTTCTTTATGGTCCAACTCTCACATCCATACATGACTACTAGAAAAATCATAGCTTTGGCTATATGGACCTTTGTCAGCAAAGTAATGTCTCTGCTTTTTAATATGCTGTCTAGGTTTGTCATAGCTTTTACTCCAAGAAGCAAGTGTCTTTTAATTCATGGCTGGAGTCACCATCTGCAGTGGTTTTTGAGCCCCCCAAAATCAAGTCTCTCACCATTTCCCCATCTATTTCCCATGAAGTGATGGAACCAGATGCCATGATCTTAGTTTTTGAATGTTTAGTTTTAAGCCAGCTTTTTCACTCTTCTCTTTCACCTTCATCAAGAGGCTCTTTAGTTCCTCTTTGCTTTCTGCCATAAGGGTGATCTTATATGCATATCTGAGGTTGCTGATGTTTCTCCCAGCAATCTTGACTCCAGCTTGTGCTTCATTCAGCCTGGCATTTCTCATGATGTACGATGCACAAAAGTTAAATAAGCAGGGTGACAGTATACTGCCTTGATGTACTCCTTTCCCAATTTTGAACGAGTCCATTGTTCCATGCCTGGTTCTAACTGTTGCTTCTTGACCTGCATACAGGTTTCAAAGGAGACAGGTAAGGTAGTCTGGTATTCCCATCTCTTTCAGAATTTTCCACAGTTTGTTGTGACACACACCATCAAAGGCTTCAGCATAGTCAATGAAGCAGAAGTAGATGTTTTTCTGGAACTCTCTTGCTTTTTTGATGATCCAACTGATGTTGGCAATTTGATCTCTGGTTCCTCTGCCTTTCCTAAATCCAGCTTGAACACCTGGAAGTTCATGGTTCACATACTGTTGAAGCCTCACTTGTAGAATTTTGAGCATTATTTTGCTAGCCTGTAATGGCCATTCTGACTGGTGTGAGGTGGTATTGCACTGTAGTTTTGATTTGTATTTCTCGAATAATGAGTGATGTTGAGCATCTTTTCATGTGTTTGTTAGCTGTCTGTATGTCTTTTTTGGAGAAATGTTTGTTTAGGTCTTTTTTGTACTTTTTGATTGGGTTATTTCTTTTGGGGGGTTTTTTTTTTTGGTATTGAGTTGTATTAGCTGCTTGTATATTTTGGAAATTAATTCTTTGTCAGTTGTTTCCTTTGCTATTATTTTCTCCCATTCTGCTTGTCTTTTCATCTTTTATGTGGTTTCCTCTGCTATGCAAAAGCTTTTAAGTTTAATTAGGTCCCACTTGTTTATTTTTGTTTTTATTTCCATTATTCAAGGCAGTGGGTCATAGAAGATCTTGCTTTGATTTATGTCATTGAGTGTTCTGCCTATGTTTTCCTCTAAGAGTTTTACAGTTTCTGGTCTTAGATTTGGGTCTTTAATCCATTTTAAGTTTATCTTTGTGTATGGCATTAGAAAGTGTTCTAATTTCATTCTTTTGCATGTAGCTGTCCAGTTTTCCCAGCACCACTTATTGAAGAGGCTGTCTGCCCCGTTGTATATTCTTGCCTCCTTTGTCAAAAATAAGGTACCCATAGGTGCATGGGTTTATCTCCGGGCTGTCTATCTTGTTCAGTAGGTCTATATTTCTGTTTTTGTGCCAGTACCATACAGTCTTGATGACTGTAGCTTTGTAGTATAGTCTGAAGTCAGAAAGGTTGATTCTTCCATCTCCATTCTTCTTTCTCAAGACTTCTTTGGCTTCGGGTCTTTTGTGTTTCCATATGAACTGTGATTTTTTGTTCTAGTTTTGTGGAAAATGCCATTGGTAATTTGATAAGGATTGCATTGAATCTGTAGATTGCATTTGGTAGTATGGTCATTTCCTACCCAGGAACATGGAATATCTCTCCGTCTGTTTATGTCATCTTTGATTTCTTTCCTCAGTATCTTATAATTTTCTGTATACAGTTCTTTTGTCTCCTTAGGTAGATTTATGCCTAGGTATTTTATCCTTTTTGTTGCAGTGATGAATGGGGTTGATTCCTTAATTTCTCTTTCTGATTTTTCATTGTTAGTGTATAAGAATGCAAATGATTTCTGTGTATTGGCCTTGTATCCCATGACTTTACTGAATTCAGTGATTAGCTCTAGTAATTTTCTGATAGCTTCTTTTGGGTTTTCTATGTATATATCATGTCATCTGTGAACAGTGAGAGTTACTTCTTCTTTTCTGATCTAGATTCCTTTTATTACTTTTTCTTCTCTAACTGCTGTAGCTAGGACTATGTTGAATAATAGTGGTGAGAGTGGACACCCTTGTCTTGTTCCTGATCTTAGAGGGAATGCTTTTAGTTTTTCACCATTGAGAATAATGTTTGCTGTGGGCTTATCATATATGGCCTTCGCTATGTTAAGGTATGGAGAAGGCAATGGCGCCCCACTGCAGCACTGTTGCTTGGAAAATCCCATGGATAGAGGAGCCTGGTGGGTCACAGTCCATGGGGTCGCTAAGAGTCGAACAGGACTGAACGACTTCACTTTCAATTTCACTTTCATGCATTGGAGAAGGAAATGGCAACCCACTCCAATGCTCTTGCCTGGAGAATCCCAGGGATGGGGGAGCCTGGTGGGATGCCATCTATGGGGTCACACAGAGTCGGACACGACTGAAGCGACTTAGCAGCAGTAGCAGCAGCATGTTGAGGTAGGTTCCTTTATGCACATTTTTTGAAGTGTTTTTACCATAAGTGGGTGCTGAATTTTGTTGAAGGCTTTTTCTGTATCTATTCAGATAAACATGTGGTTTTTACCTTTCAATTTGTTAATATGGTGTATCACATTGATTGATTTACATATATTGAAGAATCCTTGCATCCCTGGAATAAACCAGACTTGATCATGGTGTATGAGGTTTTTAATGTGTTGCTGAATTCTGTTAGCTAGAATTTTGTTGAGGATTTTTGCATCTATGTTCATCGGTGATATCGGCCTATAATTTTCTTTTTGTGTGTTGTCTTTGCCTGCTTTTGGTATGAGGATGACTGTGGCCTCATAGGATGAGTTTGGAAATGTTCCTTCCTCTGCAATTTTTTGGAAGAGTTTCAGAAAAATAGGCATTAGCTCTTCTCTAAATGTTTGATAGAATTCCTCCGTGAAGCCCTCTGGCCCTGGGCTTTTGTTTTTTGGGAGATTTTTTTATTATTATTACAGTTCAATTTCAATGTTTATAATTGGCTTGTTCATAATTTCTATTTCTTCCTGTTTCAGTCTTGCAAGGTTGAACTTTTCTAAGAATCTGTTCATTTCCTCTAGGTTGTCCATTTTATTAGCATATAGTTGCTCATAATATTCTCTTATGATCCTTTGTATTTCTGTCTGTTGTAACCTCTCCTTTTTCATTTCTAATTTTGTTGATTTGATTTTTCTTCCTTTTTTTCATGATGAGTCTGGCTAGTGGTTTATCAATTTTGTTTATCTTCCCAAAGAACCACCTTTTAGTTTCATTAATCTTTGCTAGTATTTCCTTCATTTCTTTTTCATTTATTTCTCCTCTGATCTTTATGATTTCTTTCCTTCTGGCAGATGAATTCTTTACCAACAGTGCCACCTGAGAACCCAAATTGTGACTTTTAAAAATCCCTAAGAAAATAATCATGCTAAATTTCTTGAACTTCTTTGATAGCACAGTAAAGACGAGCTAAACAGGTAGTGTGAGCTTCAGATTTTCATTTGCTGCTTTCTGTTGCCCAAAGAAAGGTCTCACAATGACACACTGAGTGAACTTTTGGGATATGATAGCATAGCCCACACATTATAATAAACAGGGGTGCTTTTTAAAAATATTGGTGCTTGGACCCTTTTCTAAACTGACTGAATCAGAAATCTCTGAGAGTAGAGACTAAGCATATGAAGCTACAAAAAGTTCTCCATGCGATTCTGATGCCTGGTACAAAGCGAGAAGCATTGGTATAGAGTCATCTATTGATATTTGTGTGATAATTTCTCCAATACTTTCTTTCACAAAAGGCAACCATAGGATATTAGTACTTCCTTTATAAATATTTGTTGAAAAATTAGATTGAAGACAGTAGGTGAATTGAAGTGAGGTTAAAGGGTGCTGTCTCCTCCCTGCTCTGAATACCTGTTTATTCTTTGACCCCTTCTAATGGTTTCCATCCTCACCTCTCTTTGGAGGTATCATCTGGAAGGCTATCAGTGAACACCTGTGTTCAGTTCCCATTCTCAGTTCTTAACTTCTCTTAGCTGTTCATGCTGCTGACTCTTTCCCCCCAGTCACAGAAAAAAAAATAATAACCAATCTACTATGGTAATTAACCTGTAAATGACTAGTTTATTTCATGGTCATAGGATCCAGAGCAAAGATAGATGAACCTTAGAAACACGAAACAGCACAATGATTTTAGTATTACAAGGCTCATTGTGCAAGTTATTAGAATTTTATAGTTTTAAATTTTTCTTTAGTAAAAGGAGAAACAGTTTCTGTTCCAATGCCTGCTGCTGCTGCTGCTAAGTCGCTTCAGTCATGTCCGACTCTGTGCGACCCCAGAGACAGCAGCCCCCCAGGCTCCCCCGTCCCTGGGATTCTCCAGGCAAGAACACTGGAGTGGGTTGCCATTTCCTTCTCCAATGCATGAAAATGAAAAGTGAAAGTGAAGTCGCTCAGTCATGTCCAACTCTTAGCGACCCCATGGACTACAGCCTACCAGGCTCCTCTGCCCATGGGATTTTCCAGGCAAGAGTACTGGAGTGGGGTGCCATTGCCGTCTCCAATTCCAATGCCTAGAATAATATTAATACTTGAGGTACCATTAGGTATAAGATTAGGTATGAAATTATGTTCATTCATAAACAAAGAAATAAATGATAACATTAAGCAAATATTTATATCTACTATATATCAAGTATTAATACTTAAACATAATAATGAACATAATTTCATACCTAATCTTATGCCTAATAGTATCTGAAGCATTTTGTGACTTGCTAACAGCTTCTGTAAGCACCTGTTTTTGCAAATTTAGGACACAGTCTAGTGAAACATCTATGAAAAGTGTGATTGCCAGTTTATAACTTTGCCGATAAAGTCCACAAATTCTGTGAAGCTGGATCTGTGGGCCATTCCTTGAGCTAGCAATGAGGAAGTATATATGTTTTGTTTCTTTTGTCTCAATAATATCTGCTATAGATAATTAGGGTCACAATATTTTTCAAAATCTTCTTGTTTGGAGGCAGATCAATCATAACTCTAACAATTTTTCTGCTTTCTATGTTTTCTTCTATACCCTCCCTTGCTTCTATGACTCTACTTAAGTGATTCTTTCATTATTAAATCTCTTCAACCCTCTTCTGAATACTCTTCGAGGTTGACATGTGACCTATTTGCTCCTATTTTCTCTCTATACACTTTTTCCCCAAGCAATTTCAGCTACTCACTTGGCTTTAACTGGGATGACTCCCAATATGTATTCCTAGTTCACTCTTTCTCTCTCCCTGAAGCTTCAGACTTTTATATCCTGCTAACTCTTAGCTCTTGTTTGTACCTCCAAAATTTCAGACTTAACATATTTAACAGTTACAATCCCCATTAAAAAAAGAATATACATATATTCTTTTTTATTGAGGCACTGCCCTGGCAATCCAGTATTTAAGATTCCTTGCTTTCAATTCAGGGGGTGAGGGTTTGATCCCTGGTCAGGGAACCAAGCTCTGCATGCTGTGGAGTGCGGTCACATAAATACACATTGAACATAAATAAGTAGGGCTCTCCTGGTGGCTCAGTGGTAAAGAATCCACCTGCCCATGCAAGAGACACAGGTTCGGTCCCTGATCAGGGAAGATACCACATGCTACTAAGCCCGTGCACCACAGCTATTGAGCTGTGCTCTAGAGCCCAGGAGCCACAACTCCTGAAGCAGGTGCACCTCAGAGCCAGGGCACCTGCAACAAGCCACCGCAATGAGAAACCCACACAGGGCAACTAGAGAGTAGCGCCTGCTTGCTACTAGAGAAAAGCCTGAGCAGCAGTGAAGACCCAGCACAGCCAAAAGTAAATAAATAAATACATAAATATAATCCATCCATCGAAAAAGACAGAACAGTGACATGATGGTTTCATTCACAGTGGTTTATCATTAACTTCTCCCTGGCTTTCCACATCTAGCCATTTGCCAGGCTGTCATTTGGTACCTGCACCATCTCCTTTTTCGTTGCTATCTCTGTAGTGCAGGTCTTTATTTCCTCTTTCCTGTATTGATGCTGCTTACTCAAGCTGACAATCCTGGCTCTAGTTTCTTATTTTCCCTGTGCATAATCCTCACAATATTTCAATTTGTCTTCCTAAATCATAATACCGGTTGTATCTGCTGTAAAAAAAAAAAAAATTAGTGACTTCCCATTGCATACAAATTAGGGCTTTCAAGAGCCTCAACTATTGATAACAATATTTTTTAACATTAGTTTTCATTTTCTCCATCTAGGAAAAAAAAAATCTCTATTATTATGTGTTTCTCAAAAATATCTTGAGATTCCCACTCTGGGTCCTTTCTGCATCTGCTTAAAAAAACCTTTTAACAGACCTCAAATTTCACCTTTTCTTTTAATGTTTCCTGTTGTGTCCCCAGGAGATGTGATTGTTCCTTTCCTTTAATCTCTATTAGGCTTTATTTAAAAGGTTATTGTCACATGAAATCTCTGCTATGTTGGTTGATCTTCAAATAGAAATATTGTGCAAAGACTAATAAAAACATAGTGCTTACCACTTAGATATTTGATAATAAAGATAAAGATTAGTCAAATTGATTCTTCTATACTAAGTATGACCCATATAGGATATAATTATTTCTTATCTTTAAAATTTTTTTAAGTTAAGTTTAAATAATTTATCATTATAGGGATATAAAAAGTCTTTAGAAGAAATCAAATCAGTGGTAACCCATGGCTAGAGTTTACTACCTTTTCATTTGGGTTGACAATTTTTTCTTTTTTTTTTTTTCTTTCAGCCTTTTTAAGATGTCACTCTCTTACAGATTCTCCTGTTACTAATGAAAACTCTGCCCTTATTTTTGTAAATGTGATGTGTCTTTATTTCTCATTTCTGTTAACATTTTCTTTTTAATTTTTGCTTTACAGTCATTTGATTGTGATGTATCTAGGTGTGTTTTTCTTTGTATTTCTTTTGCTTGGGGTTCACTGAGTTTCTTGGCTCAAAGGGTTAATAGCTTTCATAAATTTTAGAAAATATTTGGCTGATATCTCTTCAAATATTTATTTTTCTTTATTCTCTCTCCTTCTGGGCCCAGTTACATGCATGGTGAATCATGTAATATTGGCCTACAGATCTCTGGCACGTAATTTTTTCTTTTTTTTTTTTCCTCTGTGCTTCAGTTTGGGAGTTTTTCATTCAGTTTTCTCAGAGTTTGCTGATTCTTTTTTCTTTCTAGTCTTCTATAAAGTCCATCCATTTCTGATATTTTATGGCACTATGTTGTATTAATATTGTATGTTTCAATTCTAGACATTTTGACTTGGTTTTTTTATACACTTTAATATCTCTGCTTGAAATATCCCAACCATTATTATGTCTAACTTTTCCTTTAAACTTTTAACATACAGTTCTTCACAAGTTATTTTGTATTTCTCATCTTTTTTTCTAACATCAGGGCATCCATGAGTCTGCCTCAATTGATTGCTTCTTTTCTCAGTTAGGAATCATATTTTTCTGTTTCTTTGCCTGTCTTTGTAAATATTTATTGCATACCAAACATCTTGTATAGAAGAACAAAAGTAGATGAAGTTTTTGGTAGACTGTTTGAGCTAAATATTTTTTATTGTGTTCTGTTTTTCCAGACAGGATAAGAGAGGATATGTGATCTCCTTATGTCAGAGAGATCTGACATAAAGATAGCTTAGAGATCTGACAGCTAGCATGAGGAGCTGATCATCCAAATTCAGCCATCTGTAGTGCTCAGCTGAAAGTGGGTGAAGTTTGTGTTAGTTTCAGTTTATTTCTGATTTCCAAAGAGACTGTGGAGATCTCCTTTTGCCCTTCAACCCAACCCCACCTGCTCAGGCTACACTGAGTGCTGCTGCTAAGTCACTTCAGTCGTGTCCGACTCTTGTGTGACTTCATAGACGGCAGCCCACCAGGCTCCCCGTCCCTGGGATTCTCCAGGCAAGAACACTGGAGTGGGTTGCCATTTCCTTCTCCAATGCATGAAAGTGAAAAGTGAAAGGGAAGTTGCTCAGTCGTGTCCGACTCTTCGCGACCCCATGGACTGCAGCCTACCAGGCTCCTCTGTCCATGGGATTTTCCAGGCAAGAGTACTGGAGTGGGGTGCCATTGCCTTTTCCAACACTGAGTGGGTGGCCACATTTAGGATCTGAGTTGAAGGAGTTTGAGTTGCAGCGTAAGTTCATTTCAGTTCACTTCTGGGTTCAAGTGGCCTGAAACCTAATAGGAGTGTAAGACTTCTATTTTCCAGTTCTGCACTCACCATCACTTTCACAGGAAACTTCCCATGGAGGAGAAATTTCAAGCTGACAATTTACATCCGTGGCTCTTCCAGATACTTGTATGTTATGCCAGCCCACACTGTTATTAAAAACTTGGCTAGCTCTCTTCCTTTCAACAGTCTCTCTACTGAGCATAGGCTCATCCTCCTGCTGGAAGCTTTGGTCCCAGCTATGGAAGCTGCCACTCCTTTCCATCCATTTATAAAGGACATCTCTTGACTGGAACGTAGTTCATTTGTATTTCTCTATGTCCACCACTCACTCTTTGACAGCTTTAAAATGAAGTGTGAATTTTATCTTTTGTTCTTATTGCTGTAAAGGGGGTAGCAATATTTTAAGATATTCTTTATCCTATTAGGAAGTGAAAACGTCTGGCCAGTTCTTTTTACTTTCCATAATTGATATCAATCTATTCAATATTAACTTTTTTTGTAATTTCATAGTATTTTGTCAGGAAGGGAACTGAATATTTTTATAGTGTGTATCATCAATCTTCTGCTTGAATTGTTAATATTTCTTATGTTCTATAATTTTGATTTCATATTTCTTGCAAAAATAGATACACAACTGAGAACTGTTTCTTTTGCAGATTTGAAATTACTCTTTTTATTCTATCGCTTTTCACTTTGAAAGCAACTTAGTTTGAATTAATGTCATGTGTGCTCCTATTTTTTTTTTGTTTATTGTATTTTTAAGAATACATCTATTCAATGAATATTTCCTACGTTCCAAGTACTTTTCTGGTCATTGGAGATAAAGCAACGAGCAAAGCAGACCTGAGGCCTTTCCTTACAGAGCTTAGAATGTGAAGTAAACAACAACAAAAAACGTCATACAAGACAGAATCTAATCAGTTGTGCTAAATTCTATGTGGAAAAAATACAGGATGTCATAAGAAAATCTAGCATGGGACATAAACTGGGGTTTTAGATAAGTCTTCCATAAAGGATATATATTTACATTGACACTTCTTTACTTATTCTTTTATTACTTCTAGGTAATTTTGTTTTAGGCATATTTCTTGTAAACTGCATACATCTGAATTTAACTTTTTACTCCATTCTGAGAATCTTTTTTTTTTTAAAAAAAAAACAAGGGGTTTGTTTTTATATCTATCATCTTATCTTTCTGAATTTTTACTATGTTTTTCATTTTCTGAGTTACTATATGTATTATATTTTGCTTTATTTGTTTACTTCAGTGAAGTGAAAGTTATCATGCTCCTTTGACAAAAGCATTCTTTAATCAATATATCTCTAATTAATAAAGACAAAACTAAAACAGTATCTTCTAACTCCCCGCTATGTAGGAAAATGAATTGAGTATGTGCTTACCTGCAGTTTGCTTGTTTTTGTTCATGTATCAAAGGATTTTAATTACATTATAAGTAACAAATTATTGAGCTTACAAAATGCATTATTTTCCCAAGCAACACCACTTATATTTATTCATATTAATGTAACTGTATCGCTAATATTAATTTGAACATGATTTTGTTTGGTAATCTAATCTTACCTGTCAAACCACCCCAAACTTGTTAGCTTAAAATGACAGTTTGGTTATTTCTCAGTTGAAAATACATCTTTATATGTCATCACCCTGAAAAGTTCCCCTATGCATCTTCCAAGAGACACCCACCCCCCGCGAGACAATTACTGTTCTAATTTTTCCACCAGCAATTAGTTTTATCTGTTTAGAATTTCATATAAATGAAACTATACAATATGTACTCTTTTGTATAAGGCTTCTCTCAACCAGCATAATGCATTTGAGATTTACTCATGTTGGGTATGTAAGTTTTTCCTTTTAATTGCTAAATAGTATTCCATTGTGGGATTATACCACAGGATTTTTTTTATCCATTCTCTTGTTGGTCAATACATCAGTGCTTCCAGCTTGGGCCTATAGGAATTATTGCTGTGAACATTTTTGTATACATATCTTTTGTGACATATCCTTTTATTTCTCTGGAGCTAATACATAGTATTAGAATGACTGGTCAAAAGGTCAGTGTATATTTAGTTTTTTTGTTTGTTTTCTTTATTCTCAACATCTCCCTAAAGAGTATCTTTTAAAAAAAATATTTAATTAGTTAATTAATTTGGCTGTGCTGTGCAGCTTGTGGGATCTTAGTTCCCTGACAGGGATTGAACCCAGGCTCCCAGAAGTGGAAGTAAGGAGTCCTAACCACTGGATCTGCCAGGGGACTCCCAGTGTACATTTAGTTTTACAAGAAATTACAAGGTTCTTTTCCAGAGTAATTGTACCATTGTAGTTTCCTACTAAGTAACTATTAAAGTTTCAATTGTTTCAGTCTCACCAATATTTGGTGCCATCATTGTTTTTAATTTTAGCCTTTCTAGTAGGTCTGTAATAGTATTTTATTGTGGTTTTAATTTTCATTTCTCTGATGACTAATGTTATATACTTCTTCATGTACTTATTTACAATTTGTTTATCCTCTCTTGTGAACACTCCAAATTTTTTGCCACATTTAATTGGACTATTTGTCTTTCTATTATTGAGCAGTAGGAGTTCTTTATATGTCCTAGATACCAGTGTTTGATCAGATATATGTATTGTGAGTATGTTCTCAAAATCTGTACCTTGCCTATTCATTTTCTGAAATGTGTCTTTTAAAAAAAGATTTCTTCATTTTCTTTTTTTTTGGCTCTGGTGGGTCTTATGGGTATATGCAAGCTCAGTCTAGTTGCGGCAAATGGGGTGGCAGTGCTGCTCTACGTCGCCGTGCTCGGGGGGCTCGTTGTAGTGGCTTCTCGTTGCAGAGCATGGGCTCTAGGCATGCGGGCTTCAGTGGCTGCAGCGTGTAAGCTCAGTAGTTTGCTGCTTAGGCTTAGTTGTTCTGCAGCATATGGGACCACCCCAAACCAGGGATCACACTGCATTGCAAGGCAGATTCTTAACCACTGGACCACCAGGGAAACCCTGAAAGGCATCTTTCTTTGTCTGTGTGTCTGGTTCACTTTTGTGTGTCCAAGGACAGCACAATCCCTGGCCCATGGTAGACAGGCAAAAATTATTTGCTGAATGAATCCAGGAAAGTACAAGTAAAGATCACAATTAAAGCACAATAAGAATCTCAATCAATCCTCAGTATACACTGCTAGTAGGATTTTTATGAAGTACAATAGAATGGTTAAAAGTGTGGGCTTTAAAATCAGACTGTTAGGATTTTCATTCTAACCACTTTCTGTGTTCAGTTCAGTTCAGTTCATAGTCACTCGGCCGTCTCTGACTTTTGGTGACCCCATGAACTGCAGCACGCCAGGTCTCCATGTCCATCACCAACTCCCGGAGTCTACACAAACCCACGTCCATTGAGTCGATGATGCCATCTAACCATCTCATCCTCTGTCGTCCCCTTTTCCTCCTGCCCTCAATCTCTCCCAGCATCAGGGTCTTTTCAAATGAGTCAGCTCTTTGCATCAGGTGGCCAAAGGATTGGAATTTCAGTTTCAACATCAGTCCTACCAATGAACACCCAGGACAGACCTCCTTTAGGATGGACTGGTTGGATCTCCTTGCAGTCCAAGAGACTCTCAAGAGTCTTCTCCAACACCACAGTTCAAAAGCATCAATTCTTAGGCGCTCAGGTTTCTTCACAGTCCAACTCTCACATCCATACATGAGCACAGGAAAAACCATAGCCTTGACTAGACGGACCTTTGTTGGCAAAGTAATGTCTCTGCTTTTCAATATGCTATCTAGGTTGGTCATAACTTTCTTTCCAAGGAGTAAGCATCTTTTAATTTCATGGCTGCAGTCACCATCTGCAGTGATTTGGGAGCCCCCGAAAATGAAGTCTGACACTGTTTCCCCATCTATTTCCCATGAAGTGATAGGCCAGATGCCATGATCTTTGTTTTCTGAATGTTGAGCTTTAAGCCAACTTTTTCACTCTCCTCTTTCATTTTCATCAAGAGGCTCTTTAGTTCCTCTTCACTTTCTGCCATAAGGGTGGTGTCATCTGCATATCTGAGGTTATTGATATTTCTCCCAGCAATCTTGATTCCAGCTTGTGCTTCTTCCAGCCCAACGTTTCTCATGATGTACTCTGCATAGAAGTTAAATAAGCAGGGTGACACTATACAGCCTTGACATACTCCTTTTCCTATTTGGAACCAGTCTGTTGTTCCATGTCCAGTTCTAACTGTTGCTTCCTGACCTGCATACAGATTTCTCAATAGGCAGGTCAGGTAGTCTGGTATTCCCATCTCTTTCAGAATTTTCCACAGTTTCTTATGATCCACACAGTCAAAGGCTTTGGCATAGTCAATAAAGCAGAAATAGATGTTTTTTCTGGAACTCTCTTGCTTTTTCCATGATCCAGCAGATGTTGGCAATTTGATCTCTGATTCCTCTGCCTTTCCTAAAACCAGCTTGAACATCTGGAAGTTCACGCTTCACGTATTGCTGAAGCCTGGCTTGGAGAATTTTGAGCATTACTTTGCTAGCATGTGAAATGAGTGCAACTGTGTGGTAGTTTGAGCATTCTTTGGCATTGCTTTCCTTTGGGATTGGAATGAAAATGGACCTTTTCCAGTCCTGTGGCCACTGCTGTGTTTTCCAAATTTGCTGGCATTTTGAGTGCAGCCCTTTCACAGCATCATCTTTCAGGATTTGAAAGAGCTCAACTGGAATTCCATTACCTAGCTTTGTTCGTAGTGATGCTTCCTAAGGCCCACTTGACTTTACATTCCAGGATGTCTGGCTCTAGGTGAGTGATCACACCATCGTGGTTATCTGGGTCATGAAGATCTTTTTTGTACAGTTCTTCTGTGTATTCTTGCCACCTCTTCTTAATATCTTCTGCTTCTGTTAGGTCCCTACCATTTCTGTCCTTTATTGAGCCCATCTTTGCATGAAATGGTCCCTTGGTATCTCTAATTTTCTTGAAGAGATCTCTAGTCTTTCGCATTCTGTTGTTTTCCTCTATTTCTTTGCACTGATCACTGAGGAAGGCTTTCTTATCTCTTCTGTGTATCTCTTGGCAAGTTACTTAACTTCTCTGTGCTTTGTTTTTCTCACTTCTCAACCTTGTTGGATCATAATGAAGAAAGGCTATAATGCAAGTGGAATCTTTAGCACAGTGCTAATAAAAGATCAATAATAATTGTTAGTTATGTTATAACATCCTCTCATCATACTGTTTTATTTGCAGTGATTCCGTCCCCCAAGATGAAGGCTAACACTTAAAAAACAGCTGCCATTCAATAGGTAACCTGATTAATTTTCTGGTTAGTGCAGCTACTGGGTCTCTGAGTGAGAGCCTTGACAGCAGGGATGGGGCAGTGCCCCCCATCCAGCTTCTTTAAGGCAGGGAATGCTTTATTTCGGGAGTGAAACATGGTTATGCTGCCAGGTATTTTCCTCAGTTCAGCTGCCTCTGGCTTGTAAATGGGGGAAATCCTTCCCAGAATCTAGCAGTGGCTTGTCAGTTTTAGTGATGGTATCTGGATATTCATTTAGGCATTTTGTGCTAAGTGGGAGACCCTACTTGACTTGACTTTCCCTATGGAAAAAATAGGGAAAATTAAAAAAAAAATAAACTGTTTTTAGGACAGTTTTAGATTGACTGGAAAACTGGAAAGGTAGTACAGGGAATTTCTACATATGCTGCACTGAGTTTCCTCAGTTATCAGCATCTCATATCAATGTAGTACATTTCTTATAGTTAATGAACTGGTATTGCTACATAACTATTAACTGCAGTCCATATTGTCTTCATATTTACTTAGCCTTTACCTAATATCCTTTTTCTTTTCTAGGATCCCATTCAGAAAAACCTATTACATTTAGTTACCATGTCTCAGGCTCCTCTTGGGTAACACTTTTCCTTTTTTTGATGACTTTGATAATTTTGATAAATACCGATCAGGTATTTTGTGAAAATGTCCCTATACTGTTATTGTAAGAGGTAGCGTGATTCTCATCACATCATGTCAAGGTTACATACTTTCAAATGTTCCTGTGGACATTGATCACTTGGCTGGGATGGCTTGTCAGGTCTCTCCACTGTGCACTTTCTCTTCCCGCCACCTCTCCATACTGAGATCTTGGAAGGGAGTCACTATGCACAGTCACAGCTAAGGAATGGGGAGTTATGCTTGACCTCCTTGAGGAAGAAGTAGCTACATACATGATTTTGAATTGTTCCATACAGGATGTTTGTCTCATCTACCCACTTATTTATTCAATTATTTATTCATATCAGTATGGAGTCAAGGATATTTATTTTGTAGTTTGGGTTATAACATAATAATAAATAAACTACTACTTTATTTATTGGATTTCATTTTATACCAGAATCCAGTCATGTAACTTCTTAATGATAACAAAGAACCCATGGATATAAACAAGTGGTACTTTTCTGCAAAAATAGTCAACTGGGAAGTCTGTGGGCTTCTCCTCGTAACCCTATCATCATTTAACTATTTCTGAAACACTTTAGAAAAGGCAGAGGAACCAGAGATCAAATTGCCAACATCCTCTGGATCATCAAAAAAGCAAGAGAGTTTCAGAGAAACATCAATTTCTGCTTTATTGACTATGCCAAAGCCTTTGACTGCATGGATCACATAAACCATGGAAAATTCTGAAAGAGATGGGAATACCAGACCCTGACTTGCCTCTTGAGGAACCTGTATGCAGGTCAGGAAGCAACAGTTAGAACTGGATATGGAAAAACAGACTGGTTCCAAATAGGAAAAGGAGTACATCAAGGCTGTATATTGTCACCCTGCTTATTTAACTTCTATGCAGAGTACATTATGAGAAACGGTGGGCTGGAAGAAGCATAAGCTGGAATCAAGATTGCCGGGAGAAAAATCAATAACCTCAGATATGCAGATGACACCACCCTTATGGCAAAAAGTGAAGAAGAACAAAGAACCTCTTGATGCAAGTGAAAGAGGAGAGTGAAAACGTTGGCTTAAAGCTCAACATTCAGAAAACTAAGATCATGGCATCTGGTTCCATCACTTCATGGCAGATAGATGGGGAAACAGTGGAAACAGTGTTAGACTTTATTTTGGAGGGCTCCAGAATCACTGCAGATGGTGATTGCAGCCATGAAATTAAAAGACACTTACTCCTTGGAAGGAAAGTTATGACCAACCTAGACAGCATATTGAAAGCAGACACATTACTTTGTCAACAAAGGTCTGTCTAGTCAGGGTTATGGTTTTTCCAGTAGTCATGTGTGTATGTGAGAGTTGTACTATAAAGAAAGCTGTGTGCCGAAGAATTGATGCTTTTGAACTGTGGTGTTGGAGAAGACTCTTGAGAGTCCCTTGGACTGCAAGGAGATCCAACCAGTGCATCCTAAAGGAGATCAGTCCTGGGTGTTCATTGGAAGGAATGATGTTGAAGCTGAAACTTCAATGTTTTGGCTACCTGATGCGAAGAGCTGACTCATTTGAAAAGACCCTGATGCTGGGAAAGATTGAGGGCAAGAGGAGAAGGGGAGGACAGAGGATGAGATTGGATGGCATCACCGACTCAATGGACATGAGTTTGGGTGGACTCCGGGAGTTGGTGATGGACAGGGAGGCCTGGCATTCTGTGGTTCATGGGGTCGCCGAGAGTAGGACACGACTGAGTGACTGAACTGAACTGAAACACTTTAATGGGAACGGTGAGGTTTGCAAGAAGTAATCATTATTATAACGAGTGGATTACCTGTTATGTGCCAAGAACTCACTTAACCCTAAGGTATATATATCCATACCTCATACGGTACATGCTTTTTAATGTCTCACCAAAACAACACGGCCTAGACAACATGTGAATCTCATAAGCCGTGGGACAATACTTCAAGTAATTTCAGTGTAGCAGAGGATAGGGACAGGTGACAGAGTTGTTGTCGTACAGGGTGATGAGCCCAGCCGAGGCTGAAAAGCATGAAGGGGGCATATCTAAGGCGGAGAGTTCAGTTGCTGCTGCTTTGCAGAGAAGATAACTTCTGAGTGACAGGTGTCAGGGAGCTCGACAGTTTTGAAAGACAACTCGCAGGACCACTCCAAGCAGAAGGAGGCCTGTGGCAGAAGCAGGGAGGGCTGAGGTGATGCTGTGCAGACTGTCTCAGTGCACACCTGGACAGAGGCAGGGCCTGAGGCTGCAGAAGTAGCAGGGACCGGATCACCAAGATGCCTGTGTTGCTGGAAGGAACTGGAACTTGATTTGAAGGCTGTGGAGAATCGTTGGAGGAGTTTCATCAAGAGAGAAACGTGATCAGCTTGACATTTCAGAGGGATCATTCTGGCATCAGCAAGAGAAAATTCATCTCAGTACTTTATAGTCATCATACCTTGTTTTTTAATGGAAAGTTGACCATGTTTTCATTTTATTTTCTATTCAGTGATATTTGGTGGTTTGCCAAAATCAAATCCATGCTCAAATGATTTGCCATCTCTGTTGTCTCAGGAACGTGCTTTGGAATCCTGGACAAGAGCTTCCAGACACAGCAGGAGATTTGCATAGTCCCCATGCATGGTAACTTGTTCTGGCTTATTTGCTTAAACAGTTTTTCTTTCATTAATTTGCATTCTTACTCTTTCTCCTCCTTTGGTTGTTATTCTTTGGTACTTTTTATAATGCTACATGTATTAAATGCCAAATGTCAGGCACTCTATTAAGTTATATGTGTATTTCATTTCAGTTCAGTTCAGTTCAGTTGCTCAGTTGTGTCCAACTCTTTGCAACCCCATGAATCGCAGCACGCCAGGCCTCCCTGTCCATCACCAATTCCCGGAGTTCACTCAGACTCACGGCCATCGAGTCAGTGATGCCATCCAGCCATCTCATCCTCGGTCGTCCCCTTCTCCTCCTGCCCCCAATCCCTCCCAGCATCAGAGTCTTTTCCAATGAGTCAACTCTTCACATGAGGTGGCCAACGTACTGGAGTTTCAGCTTTAGCATCAGTCCTTCCAAAGAACACCCCAGGCTGATCTCCTTTAGGATGGACTGGTTGGATCTCCTTGCAGTCCAAGGGACTCTCAAGAGTCTTTTCCAACACCACAGTTCAAAAGCATCAATTCTTCAGCACTCAGCTTTCTTCACAGTCCAACTCCCACATCCATACATGACCACTGGAAAAACCATAGCCTTGACGAGACGGAACTTTGTTGGCAAAGTAATGTCTCTGCTTTTCAATATGCTATCTAGGTTGGTCATAACTTTCCTTTCAAGGAGTAAGCATATTTTAATTTCATGGCTGCAGTCACCATCTGCAGTGATTTTGGAGCCCCCCAAAATAAAGTCTGACACTGTTTCCACTGTTTCCCCATCTATTTCCCATGAAGTGATGGGATCAGATGCCATGACCTTCGTTTTCTGAATGTGAGATTTAAAGCCAACTTTTTCACTCTCCACTTTCACTTTCATCAAGAGGCTTTTTAGTTCCTCTTCACTTTCTGCCATAAGGGTGATTTCATCTGTGTATCTGAGGTTATTGATATTTCTCCCAGCAATCTTGATTCCCGCTTGTGCTTCTTCCAGCCCAGCGTTTCTCATGATGTACTCTGCATATAAGTTAAACAAGCAGGGTGACAATATACAGCCTTGACCAAATACTCATCTCAGTTGAGCTTCACCAAAGCAGTATGAAGGAGACAATATCGTTGTGTGTGTATACAGTCATGTCTGACTTTTTTGTGACCCCATGGGCTATAGCAAGCCAGACTCCTCTGTCCATGGAATTTTCCAGGCAAGAATACTGGAGTGGAAATTGCCATTTCCTCCTCTAAGGAGTCTCTCCCACTCAGGGATCGAACCTGAATCTCCTGCATTGGCAGGTAGATTCTTTACCACTGTGTCACCAGGGAAGCTCAGACAATATCATTACTATTCGGCAAATGAGCAAACTGGGGTTCAGGAAGATTTAGAATCTTGCTGGGAGAGGTTTTATGGCTTGCTTTGCACAACTGGAAGCGGAGCCAGGGTTCAAGCTCAAGTCTGTTTCAAGGGGCCACACTGTGCAGATTGTTCCTCCAGGTGTCCTTTAGGGACTGTCCTATCAACTGCAGGACTGCATTTACCACTGGAGCTTTTGACCTGCGTGATGGGGGTGGGAAGAGAGTCGGAGTAAAGGGCCTTTTCATGGGTTAAGGGACACATAATGAAGAAGAACCAGTTGATCTACAAGCTCAAGTTGAATAAAGCACCTTGGGAATGAATTGTCCTCCTCTTTTGCTTCACTGAAAGTTAGGACCTTTATTTATCAGTAGGGAAACTGTTCCTTTCTGTCCTACAGTGCAGGGTCTGTGCTGAGCACCAGCAACACCATCTTTAAGGGCTGGGTCAGTTGGCACGGGTACTCCTCAGTGGGAGAACTGCATTCTGCAGAGGAGCAGCCCTGCCTTAGGGCCTGCTTCTCTAGTGACATGCTGGCCTGTGAAACCAAGCTGAGTAAGAAACTGACCTTCACTCAGGATCTTACTCAGGATCTGGGTGCTGAGTGTCTTGATAGTGCTGTAGTACACGGAGCAGAAAGAGGCTGCTGCTTTCAAAAGGCGGCAAATCACACCCAGGAACCACCCACTGGCTCCAAGCCCACAAAGCCTCCCTCCTCTCCACAGCCCACCAACTCCCTGCACTGTGCTCAGTGTGTACAAACATGTGAGCCTCCCAGCCCGCATGGTCCAGCCTCTGTCCACAGCCTGGCAAATAGCCCCCACCCAGAGGTGCACTCAGAGGATGCCAAACCTGGGGAAGAAGACCATGCAGGCCCTGGCAATGGGCTGGGGCCTGCAGGGTGCCCGGGGGAAATTCTGGGGTGCCTGGAGTTTAGTCTGGGTGATGCCAAGTACCTGCTACATAGTCTGGGTGGACCTGTCCCCTGGACCCCAGGGACTTTTCTCCCCAGGAGGGTGGACCACAGCCCAGGAGCGCCAGAGCTGAGCCCTTCACTGCATAGTGAAGACTGGGATGGCCAGGGTCTCGAGCAGTACCGTTGTCTAAGTGTCACAAAGAGGAAGACAAAGCCTGGCCACTCCCACGGTTCTGGTCCTTTCTCCTCAGGTAGGGCTCTTTTTTCCAGATTCCACAGACCTTGATCCTCACTTCTACTGTCCTGGCCCAGCTGCTGTTCTCTCTCTCCCATCCCCTCTTGTCTACCTCCAATCCATCCTGTATAGCAACTGGGATCATGTTCTACATGTAATGGGAACCTGCTTTTCTTAGTTTAGGAATAGGCAAAACTATATAATATACCTAGGGGAAAAATGCCTTGAAAGTAGGGGTGGTGGTCACATCTGGAGTGGAGAATAATTGAAGAGTGCATAAGGGGCTGCCCAGGTCACAGTCAATCTCTTGCCCCGAACTCCTCCGTGTCTTCCCACTGAGGACAATAAAAATCCTTTATTAACTTAGAAAGCTCTGGATGGCCTGGCCTCTACCCAGCCCTCCCTCCTCACCTCAGGTCTCCCCTGCCTCACCCACATTGCCCTCCAGGCAACTTCACCTTCCACCCCAAGTACCTTGCCTCTGCCTCTTGCCCTGGCTAGTTCCTTTCTGTTTTCTGGGTTTGGCTTAAAGTTACCATCTCAGACAAGGCGTCCCTAACCCACTTTCCTGCCACCTTTCCACACTCTGCCACCCCCCGTTGTCTCTTTCAGCATTTTGCTAGTTGACTTTATAGACATTATTTCAATGTACATGTTTGCCTGTTTAGTGTATGTCTCTACTGCTAAAGCAGAAGTTCCATTAAGACAGGGACCATGTACACAGTGCTTGGTGCAAATCAACTCCTCAATAGAATTTTTTAAATTTATCTTGTTGAAATATAGTTGATTTACAATGTTGTGTTAATTTCTGCTGTACAGCAGTGATTCAGTTATACACACACATATATATTCTTTTTTATATTCTTTTCCACTATGGTTTATTACAGGATGTTGAATATAGTTCCTTGTGTTATGCAGTAGGACCTTTTTGTTTATCCATTCCATATATAACAGTTTATATCTGCTAATCCCAAACACCGAGTCCATCCTTCCTGCACCCTCCTTCCCCCTTGGAACCACAAGTCTGTTCTCTGTGTCTGTGTGTCTATTTTTATAGATACATTCCATTTGGTTCATATTTTAGATTCCACATATTAAGCGATATTATCTAGTATTTGTCTTTCTCTTCCTGGCTTACTTCACTTAGTATTAACATGATAATAGCATTGTTTCATTCAGTTTTATAACCCATTGTGCATATATACCACATCTGCTTTATCCATTTACCTGCTAATGGACATTTGGTTTGTTTCCATGTCTTGGCTATTGTGAATAGTGCTATGAAGAGTGTAAAGATGCATGGATCTTTTTGAATTATTGGGTTTTTTCTGGATGCATGCCCAGGAGTGAGGTTGCTGGATCATATAGCAACCCCTGTTTTGTGGGTTTTTGAAGGAAACTCAATACTGTTTTCCACAGTGGCTGCAACAATTTACATTCCCATCAATAGTGTAGGATGGTTCTGTTCTCCACACCCTCTCCAGTATTTATTATTTATAGAATTGTTTTATTATGACAGCCGATATGACTGGTGTGAAGCGATACCTCATGGTGGTTTTGATTTATATTTCTCTACTAATTAGTGATGTACTCTGCATATAAGTTAAATAAACAGGGTGACAATATACAGTCTTGACGTACTCCTTTCCCGATTTGGAACCAGTCTGTTGTTCCACGTCCAGTTCTAACTGTTGCTTCCTGACCTGCATACAAATTTCTCAAGAGGCAGATTAGTGGTCTGGTATTCTCATCTCTTTCAGAATTTTCCAGTTTATTGTGATCCACACAGTCAAAGGCTTTGGCATAGTCAATAAAGCAGAAATACATGTTTTTCTGGAACTCTCTTGCTTTTTCTATGATCCAGCGGATGTTGGCAATTTGATCTCTGGTTCCTCTGCCTTTTCGAAAACCAGCTTGAACATCTGGAAGTTCACGCTTCACGTATTGCTGAAGCCTGGCTTGGAGAATTTTGAGCATTACTTTACTAGTGTGTGAGATGAGTACAGTTGTGTGGTAGTCTGAGCATTCTTTGGCATTGCCTTTCTTTGGGATTGGAATGAAAACTGACCTTTTCCAGTCCTGTGGCTACTGCTGAGTTTTCCAAATGTGCTGACATATTGAGTGCAGTGCTTTCACAGCATCACCTTTTAGGATTTGAAAGAGCTCAACTGGAATTCCGTCACCTCCACTAGCTTTGTTCATAGTGATGTTTCCTAAGGCCCACTTGACTTCATGTTCTAGGATGTCTGGCTCTAGGTGAGTGATCACACCATCTGGTTCCAAATCGGGAAAGGAGTACGTCAAGGCTGAATATTGTCACCCTGCTTATTTAACTTATATGCAGAGTACATCATGAGAAACGCTGGGCTGGATGAAGCACAAGCTGGAATTAAGATTGCTGGGAGAAATATCAATAACCTCAGATATGCAGATGACACCACCCTTATGGCAGAAAGTGAAGAAGAACTAAAAAGCCTCTTGATGCAAGTGAAAGAGGAGAGTAAAAAGGTTGGCTTTAAATCTCAACATTCAGAAAACTAATATCATGACATCCAGTCCCATCACTTCATGGCAAATAGATGGGGAAACAGTGGGAACAGTGGCTGATTTTTTTTTGGCTGGGGGAGGGGGGGGCTTCAAAATCACTGCATATGGTGACTGCAGCCATGAAATTAAAAGACACTTACTCCTTGGAAGGAAAGTTATGACCAACCTAGACAGCATATTAAAAAGCAGAGACATTACTTTGCCAACAAAGGTCTGTCTCATCAAGGCTATGGTTTTTCCAGTAGTCATGTATGGATATGAGTTGGACTACAAAGAAAGCTGTGTGCTGAAGAATTGATGCTTTTGAACTGTGGTGTTGGAGGAGACCCTTGAGAGTCCCTTGGACTGCAGGAAGATCCAACCAGTCCATCCTAAAGCAGATCAGTTCTGGGTGTTCATTGGAAGGACTGATGTTGAAGCTGAAACTCCAATCCTTTGGCCACCTGATGCAAAGAACTGACTCATTTGAAAAGACCCTGATGCTGGGAAAGATTGAGGGCAGGAGGGGAAGGAGGCGACAGAGGATGAGATGGTTGGATGGGATCACCAACTCAATGGACATGGGTTTGAGTGAACTCCGGGAGTTGGTGATGGACAGGAAGGCCTGGCGTGCTGCAGTTCATGGGGTCACCATGAGTCAGACACAACTGAGTGGCTGAACTGAACTGAACTAATTAGTGATGAACAGCATCTTTTCAAGTGCATTTTGGCCATGCTATGTCTTCCTTAGAAAAATGTCTACTTAGGTCTTCTGCCCAATTTTTTGATCCGGTTATTTGGGATTTTTG
Source organism: Oryx dammah (assembly GCF_014754425.2). Classification (NCBI taxonomy): domain Eukaryota; kingdom Metazoa; phylum Chordata; class Mammalia; order Artiodactyla; family Bovidae; genus Oryx; species Oryx dammah. The sequence goes on along the minus strand of NW_024070211.1, from coordinate 116,740,734 downwards.
TTATTGAGTTATATGAGATGTTTGTATATTTTGAAAATTAAGCCCTGTCGGTCACATAATTTGCAAATATTTTCTCCCAGTCTTTTCGTTTTGTTTATGGTTTTCTTTGCTGTGCAAAAGCTTATAACTTTGATTAGGTCAAACATTTGTTTATTTTTGTTTTTATTTCTATTGCTTTGGGAGACTGATCTAAGAAAGTGTTGGTAGCATTTATGTCAGAGAATGTTTTGCAAGTCCTTAATAGATACTTCTTGATTGAATGGCTCATGATCTAGACACTCAGCTGCTTGTATACTATTCCCTGACTTACTCCCTCAGATCTAATCTTATCTCTGTAGCCACCAACCTTGCCCAGACAGCTTAAAAGCTGCCCTTTTTCACTCGTACTTTTGGACTTCTCTTTCCTCCATGGCAACTGTTTGCCCTTGTGACCCCAGTCAGTTTGACAGTGACCCAAACTAGGCCTCGTCCCTTCTTACCCCTTTTACTCTAGGGGTAGCTTCCAGCAAAACCACACTGCTTCAGACATAAAGTTCGCTATGGTGTTCCTGCACAATCAATGCAGATAATCGAGGTATGTCTTCCCAGATCATCAACCATGGTAGTCTTGTTGATTATGCAAAAACCATGAGGGGAGAGGTACAGAAAATAAACATATATTCAATAACAAGCTACTTTGAAATATGGCATTAAGTGAAATCAGATCTGGCATTAAGAAATGTCAGTTCCAAATATTTAAACTATAGATTTAAAAAAGCTTTGACACATATTATAGTTGTTTTAGAAACAGAAATAACCAACCCAAGTTGTTCAATTAGTCTGAAAGAATGCTATGTTCTCTTCTTTTGCTATTAACAAATAAGAAAACGAGTAAGCAATGAGTTCATTAGAAAAACACTTGTGAAATATTAATACTCTTAATAACCTACATGATTAAAAAAAGCAGCCTCACTTTCACACATAACATGGGGAGTTATGCAATTGTGAGAAAGGAACATTTGTTTTGAAACAGTTATAAATTATAGTGTAATATGCATATGTATAGAGCTATATTAAATTACAGTAAGAATTAATCCACAAAAAGACTTTTGAATTTAAGTGTTAATGGCTGAGATCTTTTATGGGAGACAACTAAAAACTTTTTAAAAATTAAAATTATTGCCACATGCAACTTTCTGGAAAGAAATAGGCTATTTCTTTCACCCTAAGGACATTGAAGTGATTGAAATTGGTAGCTAAGCAGTTCCTAAAAGCTATGGAACTGCATTAACCCAATAATAACCTTTCAGTTGTAATAATTTTCTTCTATGGGTATCACAATGTGTTTAGTCAAATCAGCAGTGTTTAATAACCACATGCTACATGTACTACATGTGTTAAAGAAGGTAATAAGGTTATACTATAATCCTACTTATTTGAAGATCCTGTGTACCACACACAACTCTGAATACAGAGGTGAATCAAAAAAGAAGCAAAAATTGAAAACCACCATAAAATGCATATGCTGTGGTTCATATATTGGATTCATTTGCCCTGATTTCCAAAACAATTCTAATTCTACCTGCTGTCTGACAACCGAACCATTGTGGTAATCTTTAGAGCCCATCACCTGCTGAGCCTGCTGTAGCTGAGCCTGCTGTAGGGTTATACCTTCCACTCTCTTGAAGTTAAATAAAGCGATGAGACTTTCTCCAGCTAGTAAAATGTGAGTGGAAAATGCAAATAGTCCCTGCCTTTTACTGATAGGTAAACTTGAGACTCAGCACGTTTAGATAATTAAGGGCTAGTGGACCAGGATTATGAGCCCAGGCCATCTAATTCCAGCGTCCCTGTGTTCAACCAACAAGCTATACTGCTTCCCAATGCTGGTGTACTAAGTGACCGCAAAGTAAGAAAACAAAACTGAATGGAAAAAAATGACCTGCTGTAAGAATGCTGTAGATAATCCATAGAGCAATTAATCTACACAAGCAAAATCAAGTACTACTACTGACCCCTATAGACAGGGAGAAAATGAAGTCATTCTGTAAACCAGTGCAATACAGGAGATAAATTCTGATTTCTGGGCCCAGAAATGTCAAAGAGTTGACTTACATGATGCCATAGTTTTAAACAGGATCTTTATCAAATTGCTTGCTTAAGCCAAAGTGTTCTAAATAAATCCAATGAAACTAATTTCACAGCGTTTTATCTCCATTGTCAATGAAATTCAGAAGTGTAAAGAAATATAGTCATGAAAGCTAACTAGCAGAGTAAAACTAAAGAAATATTTCTAAGCCTCTTAAAAATAAAGCTATTCAAATCATACTGGGATTTGGGAGAAGACCCAAACCACTTTATTTCTTTCATTTCTGCTCACTCCTCCCCTCTAATCTAGACATTTTAAACCTAGAATCCATCGATGGGAATCAGAACAGTGCTTCTCACAGTGTGGCTCCCAGACAAGCAGCATCAACCTCACCTGGGAACTCGTTAGAAATGCAGCTGTTAAGGCCCCACCTTAGCTGCACTGAACCAGGAATTCTCAAGGCAGGCGTCTCTGTTCTGATGCATGTTCACGTGTGTGACCCACTGACCTAATGAATGACTTAAGAGGTCTATGAGAATTTCTGAAGTGTAAGAATGTAGGTGAGAAATTATCTAACTTTGGCATTGGGATTCCATGGGAAGATTCTTGACAAGCCCTCCTAGGATAGTAAATAGATGAGGGAATACATTTTGACTGTCTCCAACAACCAGAGGGTATGGGAAACCGTTCTCTATGAGAAAGGAATAGAATTCTGTTACTTTACATTTGAAATGGAGAAATAGGGAAGAAAAGGTGAAAAGCACGGTTATATTGGAGAGAGCTCCTGCTGCTGTTGTTCAGTTGCTAAGTCATGTCAGACTGTGACCCCAGGGACCGCAGCACGCCAGGCTTCCCTGTCCTTCACTGTCTCCCTGAGTTTGCTCAAACTCATGCCCATTGAGTCAGTGATGCCATCTAACCATCTCCTCTTCTGCCACCTCCTTCTCTGCCTGCCCTCAATCTTTTCTAGCATCACGGTCTTTCCAAATGAGTCAGCTCTTCACATTAGGTGGCCAAAATATTGGAGCTTCAGCTTCAGCATCAGTCGTTCCAATGAATATTCAGCGTTGATTTCCTTTAGGATTGACGAATTTGATCTCCTTGCTGTTCTAGGGACTCTCAAGAGTCTTCTCTAGCACCACAGTTCAAAAGCATCGATTCTTCAGTGCTCAGCTTTCTTTATGGTCCAACTCTCACATCCATACACAACTATATGGACCTCTGTTGGCAGTGACATCGCTACTTTTGTAATGTGCTGTATAACTTTGTCACAGCTTTTCTGCCAAGGAGCAAGTGTCTTTTAATTTTGTGGCTGCAATCACTGTCCACAGTGATTTTGGAGCTTAAGAAAATAAAATCTGTTCCTGTTTCCACTTTTTGCCCATCTATTTGCCATGAAGTGATGGGACCACATGCCATGATCTTAGTTTTGGAATGTTGAGTTTTAAGCCAGCTTTTTCACTCTCCTCTTTCACTCTCATCAAAAGGCTCTTTAGTTCCTCTTCACTCTCTGCCATTAGAGTGGTATCATCTGCATATCTGAGGTTGTTGATATTTCTCCCAGCAATCTTGATTCCAGCTTGTGATTCATCCAGCTGGGTACTTCACATGATGTACTCTGCATAGAACTCCTGCGAGCTCTTCCTTGAAAATGAAATGAAAGTGTTAGTTGCTCAGTCATGTCCAACTCTTTGCAACTCTATGGACTGTAGCCTACCAGGCTCCTCTGTCCATGGGATTCTCTAGGCAAGAATACTAGAGTGGGTAGCCATTCCCTTCTCCAAGGGATCTTCCCAACCCAGGGATTGAACCCGGGTCTCCTGCATTGCAGGCAGATTCTTTACCATCTGAATCGTCTTAAACCTCAACAAAGCACTGTATGAAGCACAGTGCTTCATACAACTACCAGCAATCAAATAAAACTGAGACCTCCAGTTTCCTCGTAGCTCAACTGGGGAAGAATCTGCCTGCAATGCAGGAGACCCAGGTTTGATTCCTGGGTCAGGAAGATCCCCTGGAGAAGGAAATGGCAACCCACTCCAGTATTCTTGCCTAGAGAATCCCATGGACAGAGGAGCCTGGCAGGCTACAGTCCATGGGGTCACAAGAGTCAGACACAATTTGGTGACAAAACCACCACCAATAAAATGTGTTTGCCAGGATAGGAAAAAGAAGACCAAAATATCTATCACAATGATTTACACATAGTAGGTACACAATACATATATGCTGAGGCGAACCATGAGTGTGGCCCTTCTTTCCTACAGGTAGTAGTTAAAAGGCAGCTGAACTGACGTCATTCTGACAATTGACTGTTTTATTACCCTAGATTCTGCAGGAATCTTTTATTCTACTTAAAATTCCAAAAGATTTTTTTAGAATATTAAAAATATGTTTTATGACAGATATAACCCAAAGGCTGTGATAACAGGTCACTCAGGCAGACACAGTTATTTGAAGTCATCTTTCTGAACATTTTATTCCATTAAACAGCAGACACTTTCTTAAATATTTAACAGTGGAAACTGATGATTTCTCAGTTTCCCTGCATTTGTTCAGCTGCAGTGTCTTTGAAGCCTATCACCCTCTTGTTAAGAAATCCTAGAGAATGGCTCTTCACTCAGATAGCCCTTCTCTTAGTCATCCCAAGTAAATTGGCTTTTCATTCCTTGCGGTTTGCCACCTTTGGCAGAGGCCTGCTGCTGATCTCAAAATTTCTTTACTTCTTCCGAGCTCGTCAGAATAAAGTATTTGCAATTTTACTGCAGACCACCTTGACTCTGATACCAGTTTCTTCCAAGTGCCACCAAGTGCCTGCCGCTTTGCCCCCTGAGCTGTAAACACATCAGTAAATATTCAGGCCTCCCGAGACACCTCGTCTGGGTCCTCAGCAAGGTCTGCATTCCTTCTCCCTGTTAAGTGGGTCTTTATGTTTGTACTTCTGGCAGCCAGCATTTGCAATGGTTCATTTCTCATTCCAGGAGCAAATGGCTTCCTAGATCCGCAATAAATTAACATTCAGTACTCTCTTGTCAGAGGTTTGCCCTCTGCTACTTAGGGGCAGTTCCTGGGATTGCAAGGCAAGCATTTGGCTCTGGTGTCGAACCGCATACGGCAGAGGGCAAGGCTTGCTACCGTGGTCCTATTTAAAAGCTTTAAATGAATTTACTATAATGGTTTTGAAAAAAGATGCATTTGCAAATCTTATATATACACTTTCTCTATGAAGAACATTGTTAGTTTATGAGAGTTTAGCCATTACATACACACTCACAAGATTTTTTTGATAGCTAAACAGAATTTGTATAAAGTTTACTTACAAAAGTAAACAGCTGACCCACAGAGCACTTAACAAACATTAAACTTTCACAAGAAAATGTCTATTCCAGATAGCTTTATCTTTGTAGCTGTATTCATTTTGAAAATATTTTAAAGTGAAATCTAGTGACTCAGTTTCATTGGTGAGCTCTGACTGAAGAAATCTCTATAGTTCCAAAAATAAATCACTATTTGCAAAACCCTGCCAACTTTAATTATCTTTTGGACTGAACTTGCTCCTAGCAAAACAAAGAAACAGAGGCAAGAAAATGTAAAAGAAAGCAACTGCTAGACCTATGCACAACAGACTAAAGAAGTTATGTTTTTGTGTCGTGTTTCCACAGCAGGAAAAGACAATTAACTATATTTCAAAAGGAAAACATTGAGCAGTGGGTTGCCATTTACTCAGAAATAAATAGTATCTCTAGCTCCTTGGTCGGAGAAGACAATGGCACCCCACTCCAGTACTCTTGCCTGGAAAATCCCATGGATGGAGGAGCCTAGTAAGCTGCAGTCCATGGGGTCGCTAAGAGTCAGGCACGACTGAGCGACTTCACTTTCACTTTTCACTTTCATGCATTGGAGAAGGAAATGGCAACCCACTCCAGTGTTCTTGCCTGGAGAAGCCCAGTGATGGGGGAGCCTGATGGGCTGCCGTCTATGGGGTCGCACAGAGTTGGACACGACTGAAGCGACTTAGCAGCAGCAGCAGCAGCAGCTCCTTGGTATGAAATATATAGCTTAAGGGATTCTTTTAAAGTCAATGTGCTCTAGAAACATGGGAGGAAACTTTAACTTATCCAAAAGGGTTTAACAACAAGAGTAGCTTAAAAAATAAATTCTTTAACTTGTTCTTTTATTCTCCACCACAGAAACTTGCATGATTTTTAGTCATCAGCTGTGCCATGTGGTCACACCCGCATGTGCACACACACAGATTCTCTTTGGAATATTGGTTATGCTATAAGTAATCAGGAATTACTTTGATCTGATTATATTTCCTTCAATGGCATCCATAGATTAGTCTCAGATCTTAGATTAGTGAGGTTATTTGACTTTGCTGAAAATACTCTAGACTTGAGATATGTGGTAGGTTTGCCAGAAAAAATACTGGGAAGAAAAAGTCACTGGGAGGGCTTGAGTGAGGCACATGAAAAATTTTGGAATGTGGCTTAAAGTTTTCCATATTCTTTTTCCAGCCTTTTTAATTTGGAGAGAGGAAAAGTAAGGTTACTGGGTAAAAATAGAAAGACGCCCAGTTAAATTTGAACTTTAGATCAACAACAAATAATATTCTCAGTATAACTATGTCTCAAATAGTGCAGATATTAGTGATTTATCTGAAATTCAAATTTGACGGGGTGTCCTGTATTTTTATTTGTTAAAACTGGAAACCCTACCTACACTGTTCAGTTTATGCTCTAAGACATATTATGATTTTGTTGAGGAAAATACATAAATTAAGGCCACTAATAATACAAGCAGAGAAGCATATGAGAAATAGATTATTTTCTTTTAAGATTATTTTCTATTGCATGATTCATTAAATATTTGCTGAGTGCCAGCTAAGTATCAGGCATTCTCCTAGGGATAGGATATCCATTGGCAACCAAAACCAGATTTGATCCTTGCCTTCATGGTGCTTGCAGTCTAGAGGGGGAGGCAGGGGACGAACAAGCTAACACATAACTCCAACTGTGATAAGTGGTGTGACAGAAACAGCCTGGGAACACAGAGAGTAATGGTGAGTGAGCTGGTTTCTCAAGGCACTGACTGAAGACCTCATTGAAGAGGTAACATTTAGCCTAATTTCAGAAGGATGAAAATAACAACCAGGAGATAAGGGCAAATAAGGCTCTAAGATGGAAAAGAGCTTGGTATATAGAAAACCCCAAAGGAGGTGAGCATGTCCAGAGAATATATAGAAGAGAGTGCAGCGCATGCAGTGTGATTTGAGAGGCCGCCAGGGGCCACATCGCCATGTTATTCTAAGTGTAACTGGAGTCGCTGATGACTGATGAGTTTTCAGCTGGAGGATGGCAAGATCTGATTTATATTTCTTAGGTATCACTCTGGCTGATGTATGCCAAAGAGATCAGAAGGGATCAGGGTAGAAGAATTATTGTCCGGGCCCAGGTAGGAGAGGATGGTGGACTGGATCTGGGTAGTGGTGGAGAAACTGGAAAGAGTCAGGATGCAGGAGTGGAAATGGCATGTTGTTCTACTGGATTCAGTGTGAGGGATAGAGGGAGGGGAAAATCAAGGATCACGCTCAGGTTATTCTGCTTTAAATAATTGATTGGATGAAGTTTCATCATGTTGCTGGGAAGACTGGGAGAAAGAGAGATTAGTGACATCCATTTCCCATGGCTCCTGTAACAAGTTAGCACAAACTTTGTGGGTTAAAACAACAGACAGAACTTTATTATCTTGAAGTTCTAGAGGTCAGAAGTCTGAAATGGCTCTCCTTGAGCTAAAATCAAAGTGTGAGTAGGCTGTGTTTCTTCTAGGGGAGGCTCTGGAGGACAGTCTGTTTCCTTGCCTTTTCTAGTTTCTAGAGGCTTCCTGCATTTGTGGGCTCATGTCTCCCTTCCATCTTTAGAGTCAGTAATGGAGAGTCGATATTTCTCATGTCACATCACTGATTCTGACTCTCCTGCTTTCTTCTTTGACTTATAAAGACTCCTGTGACTACATTATGTTCACCTAGATAATCCAGGATCCTCTTCCTATCTACAGGTTAGCTGATGAGCATCCTTAAATCCACTGGCACCTAAATTCCCCCTTGCCATGTAACATAAATATGTGCACGTTTCAGGGACTGGGACGTGGCCATCATGAGGGACGAGGAGCATCATTCTGTCTACTAAAGACGGGAAAATCAGTGGACATGTTTAGGCATGTTGAATTTGAGATGCTACTGAGTCAGCCACGTTGGAAGTTAGCGATGTAAACAGCAGGATATGTGAGTTTGAAGCTCAAGGAGAGATTAGGGCTAAATTTGATAGTAGTCAACCTACAGATGATATATAAGGTCATGAGCGTGTGTGACATCACTGAAGAAGAGACTGAGTAAGTGTCTCCGTTTAGAGTTCAAGTAGAGGAGGCAGGCTAAAAGAGAACACAGAGAAAGAACAGACAGGAATGTGGAATGACAACCAAGATAGTGTGGCGCCAAGAGGACCCTCTTCAAAAACGGCAAGAGCAATCACCTGCATTCAGTGTCGCTGCATACATTTGCAGATCTGCCCAGAGAGATTTGAATTTGGTAGCAAGAAATAAAAAACCTTGATACAAGCTGTTTCAGTGAAATTATGAGGGAACAGCCAAAGCTGATGCAGTTTGAGGAGTAAATGGACGTGATCCCTGGCCACAGGTGATGAGGGAAAGTCCGACGTGTCCTCACAGCCTTTGTGGATGCCCATTAGGAAGAGTGAGGTGGTCACATTTGATCAGAGGCTTTGCTACAGTAAGAAGCTAGGAGCTAAGCAAGGTCACTGTTGTGTGTTTCTGTCTGGTCAGGGTTGCATGGTAGCTACAACGATGGTATACGTGAAAGGGGTACAGATGTTACTAGGGTCTCATTGCTATGCCCTGTGTGTAAAGCAGATCCTGAGGGTAACTGGAGCAATGACACATGGTCACCTTCCTGATGCATTCCAGGAAACCCTTTAGGACAAACCACAGAAACTGCTTGGAAGGATAAAATCAGAGCATTCTATAGCAGGGCACAAGGATCTCTTGTCCTGAGGAATATGCTTTGCTGGCTTGTTGCCCTTCTAGGGATTCTCTGAAGGGACAATGTCACCTCCTCCTAGACTGCAGTTTACCAAAGGGCCTGCTCCTACATGAACAAGGTACTCTTACTAGCTGATGATACATCCCTGCTCACCAACAAGAGACTGTCAGTTTCAGAAGAAATGTATGACTTTACTTTTCAGAGCAAAATTTGCACTGAGATTCTCTAAAGCTGTAGTTGAAGAGGGATTTAACCTTTCTCAGATTTATTTGATATTTGTATAGATTAAGGATGGAACTGGTAGCATATATAGACTACATACATTGTGTTTGCGTGTGCATATGCCTCATAACATCCAATACTGACTCAAGGAAATGTGAGTTTATTTGTTCTACAGAACAATAAGTCTGGAACAAGGCAGACCAGGTCAGCTTCATTTCTCTTTCCCTCTCTGCTCTAGATCTATAACAAGGCATCTATTCACGCTTATGGCCATAACCTCAGAGATAACAGATTTTGCTGCATGTCTAGGCCTTACAGCTGTTTTCCAGGGAAAACAAAGAAAGGATACAGGCAGACCCAACACTCCCACGTATATTTCATCGATCAGAGGAATGTCACACGGCCAACCCACATGACCACCCCTGGTGGCAGTGAGTCTGCCAATTGGGTTTTTGATTTTCAAACTTTATCAGTAAGTTATGATGCGATGATAAAGCACAAAAGCTGATTTCTTGCTCATGTGACACAGCATCGGCAGTGTGTTGGCTATGGCTCAGCTCCATGCATCTTCTTCCCCTGGAGACCCAGGCTGAGAGGGGTGGCACCTCTCACGGCCATGCCCTTCCCATGGTGGAGGGAAGAGAATATGGCAGAACCACATGATGGCTCTTAAAGGCTGTTCTCAAAGGTGGCATCATCACTTTCCTCTACCACCCATTGACTAAAATAAATCATATACTAAGGCTGATGTCCATGAAACAGGTAAATATAATCCTCTTACAAAAAACATTGCAGGGGACTTCCCTTATAGTCCAGTGGTTAGGAATCTGCCTTCTAATGCAGGGGACATGGGTTCAATTCCTGGTCAGGAAACTAAGATCCCACATGCAACAGGGTGTGGCCAATTAAAAAGAAAATTGCAGATGACTGGGAATAACAATATATCTTTCCTAGAGAACAAAAGCAGGCAAATGAGAATAGACCAGACATGGAAGTTGAGTCAGCAAGTTAGAGTGTCTGCCACAGGACACACACACAGACACACATACAAATATGCACATACACAGATGTGCACACACACATGTACCCTTTAATTTATTTGCATTTCAAAGCGTTTCATGGGAGAAATATTCACACCTTGGGAACGGTGGTCTCAAGCCACATCATGTCCCTTGGGTAAACTACCTACTTATAAAAACATCCTGGTATAAAATACGTAGCCTTTAACATGGACTGTCATTCCATTCCTCATTGTAATAGATTTCACTGTAGTTGCACAGAAGATAAGCTGTATCACAGATGGTTACTGGGAATGTCTCATCATACATTGAAGTGAAGTGAAGTGAAGTCGCTCAGTCGTGTCCGACTCTTTGCGACCCCATGGACTGTAGCCTACCAGAACTCTTTGTGACCCCATGGACTGTAGCCTACCAGGCTCCTCCATCCATGGGATTCTCCAGGCAATAGTACTGGAAGGGGTTGCCATTTCCTTCTCCAGGGGATCTTCCCGACCCAGGGATCGAACCCGGGTCTCCCGCATTGTAGACAGATGCTTTACCGTCTGAGCCACCAGGGAACCCACTATTATGTCAAGGTGGTGTACTTGAACAAAGTTTAGTTTTGTGCCAGGAGAATTTCAGAAAATTAAGTCATGTCTAGTTTTTGAAGTTTTTTTTTTTTTCCTTTTTTTCTGAACCAGGTGCTATCTTATCATGCAACATGTTCAAAAGCTGAAGTTGACAAGTTTAAGGTAAGGAAGCAAATAGTGTATAAAGTTAAACTTCCCAGGGCTTTTGGACCCTTTGTCTCTTGCCTCTACAACTAGTCCTGCCCACTGGATGTTGGGGAAATAGAACTGGGTAAGGCCCATTTGCATATTTCAGTTTTAGAGGGGAAAAGGAATTTATGTATAACTGAATGGCTCATTCCTAATCATTTAAGTGATTCAGTGTTTCTTTCTTTCCTTTTTTCAGTATGCAGGATATCAGGAAAAAAATCTGTGTAATATGATGAGAATCGGGATGCCTGATTTTGGCATTTGTCTTACTTCTAACTTTCTGTTCACTTAAAATCTTAGGGTGTATATCTTCATCTGTAAAAATAAGTAAAGAGATTAGGAGAATACTCGCTACCATTTACCAACTGCTTACTATGGACCAGGTACAATACAAAGCATTCTATCTGTATTAATCTGAGTCTTATACTCCTATGAATTAGGTACTATTTTACAGATGAGTGAACTGAAGCACAAAGATATTGAGCAGAGAGGCCAATGTCAAATGATTGTAAGGGGTACAGTCAAGCAATTTGGCCTTAGAACTGGAGTCCCCTAACCACTGTGCTACACTACTACCCAGCAGGACCCCCTTCCAGGTCTGACATGAGTCTCAGATGTTCCTTTCCCTTTAGTCGCCCCACTTCCCTTCAAGGCAGGTCAGGATTCTTGCTCCTCTCCCTGCACTTCTGAATGGTCAAAACAGGGGAGTATTGGCAACCTGATTTTCCCTCCTTTGGGAAGTTTAGGTGTCTGTCTTTTTCAGATTTTTGCAGAGGTTCAGAGAATTATCGGGCTTCCTTTGTGGCACAGCTGGTAAAGAATCCGCCTACAATGCAGGAGACCTGGGTTCGACCCCTGGGTTGGGAGGATGCCCTGGAGAAGGGAAAGGCTACCCACTCCAGTATTCTGGCCTGGAGAATTTCGTGGACTCTATAGTCCATGGGGTCACAAAGAATCAGACACAGCTGAGCGACTTTCACTTCACTTCAGAGAATTATCAGCTAAGTTACTACAATCATAAGAAAAAATATGTATTTGTAGTAACACTTGATGGTGGCTACTCTTGAGCATGTCATTTGAATGTAAACGCATTTTGTCTTCCCAGGAAAAAATGGCCTGGAGACCTTTCGGCCTCATGATTGAATCAGATTATTAGGGTTCAGTCACACTGCTTAAAAAAAGAAAACAAGGGAAGACCCTAAACTCAGAGCAGGGATGAGGGAATGGCTAGGAAAGTCAGGGAGCAACACGTGGGCAGCAAACAAAGGTGAGCTGCTTGGACTCCATCCAGGGATATGGTTTCTCATTGGCTCGGAGCGATGCTTAGGAAAAGAGCTGCCATGATGACCCAGATCAAGACAGCCACGGTGCCAGTGAGGTGACAGCAGAGAACAGAGGAAACGACGGGGGAACCAAAACCACAGCAGGCAGGGTCTGTTTGCTGTGGAGATCAACAGCCGATGTATGTGAGCAGCAGCAGGGCAGGGCTTTTTATATACTTTGTTCACTGTCCTATCTCTACCGCTGTTCACAGTTCTTGGAACATAGCAGCACTCAATAAATACTTGTCAAATGGATGAATGAATGATTGAATGACTAAATCAATCCCAAAAGCCTTAGTGTTCTATAACTCAAAACAGTTATTCATTAAGAAAATGTTTAAAAATATGGTGATATATAATTATACTTTATTTTTATATTTACTTTTATAGATTTTGTTGTTTTTTCTTTATTATTGAAGTATAATTACAGTTAGTTTCTGCCATATAAAAAAGTGAGTCAGCTATATTATATTTTATATTTTACATATATTTATATATGTTTTATAAGCATGTCCATCAAAAATATTAAGGCTTTTTTACTTTAATCACATATAGTTATGTAGAGATTCCATATCATATTTTACTGTTTTATGTTTTATATTTTTACTATTTTATAATTACATCATTGCTAAAAGATGGAAGGGGCAGGCAAGGAGAAAAATAGCAAAGCTCATAATGGGGTAAATATGATGGCAAGAGCTATGTGATATGACATGTCTAGTACTGAAGCAGCCAAAATCAATAGCTGTCTACTTTCTAAAAGTCCTGCCCTATGTTCAGGCTTAATTCTTTCCTTAGAATAAGGAAAACACATCATCTTGGAATTTGCTGTGCTTTTTTATTTTTAGCTCACAAACATACTAAAAATATGAAGTATTTAAATTTGAGGGAAAAAAGCATTATTTCATCTTGAAATGATCAAGATTATTGACGAAACTGATTTATTCCAGATTTTTATCCTGTAAGATAGTGAATATTTTATTAGAATATAACTGAGATATAGTAGATAATTTTAACTTAGTGGCTTTTTTCTTGAAATATAAAGTAAATACAACATTATTATAATTGGTAGCTGATATCTTATAATTGCAGCAATAACATGAAAATGTAGTGGGCTTAAAATAATCCTGCACATAGAAAAGTATTTACTGAAATTTCACACTAGAGTATGTGCAATGGCAGTTTCCTAACATTGTAGCTAAATAACAGTGAATAAGTGCTTTGTTTTACAAATAAATTATGCATATATTAAAAAAATATTATAACCTTGGCTACTACAATACTTTTTTTTTAACGGAGCTGCATGCTAAGTCGCTTCAGTCATGTCTGACTCTTTGCAACCCTACAGACTGTATCTCGCCAGGCTCCTCTGTGTGTATATATATATACACACACATAACTATAGTTATGGAGAAAGGGAGGGAGAGAAAGGAGAAATTTGAAATGTAGAATCAGAGTTATCCATGAGATTTCATAAGTGGAAGAATGGCTGAGTTTCAATGTGTTGTATTATACCCAGTTGGGACCAAGCTAGTGATCAGTGATTCAGAGATTAGGTCAGAATTTGGGGAGAAAATGGTTTCACCATTGAGTGCTAAAAAGATCTGGAGGTCAAATACTCAGGTCAGACTCCAATTGAAGCCTACGATTCACCACATCTGGGATTCAGACATGTCTTAAAGACCAGTGAGATGTGGTCTGTTTACATGAGAGTCCTGAGTAAGAAATTCTTCCTATTGGGAACTGAGGCCATGGGCTTCAGTGTCTGGAGAACTCCAAGTTCAGCATGGAGTCTGCCTCTTGGATTTGTCTCTTATTCCAGCCTACCATGGGTTTATGTTCTCAGCTAAGGACATGAGTGGACACAAAAGGCATGGACTTAATATGCTGCTGCTGCTAAGTTGCATCAGTCGTGTGTGACTCTGTGCAACCCCACAGACGACAGCCCACCAGGCTCCCCCGTCCCTGGGATTCTCCAACACTGGAGTGGGTTGCCATTTCCTTCCCCAATGCATGAAAGTGAAAGATGAAAGTGAAGTCACTCAGTCATGTCCGACTCTTAGTGACCCCATGGACTGCAGCCCACCAGGCTCCTCCATCCATGGAATTTTCCAGGCAAGAGTACTGGAGTGGGTTGCCATTGCCTTCTCCAGACTTAATATAGTTTCAGTGAATTAAATGCCCCCAAGAGCACAGGGATTCCAGAGTGTCAGTAGCACACAAAAGGATACAGCAGCCCAATAGAAGGAAGCATTACTATGACCAGAGGCAAGGCGCCTGCCTACCAATATGACCAGCAGAGGCTGAGGGACTCACTGCAGACTGAGTGGTCACATCTTAAGCACAAGAACCTTGAGAGATGGAGAACCCCAAATCCTGGAGGGTGTGATACGTACCATTAATCACTTTCAATTCACTGTTATCTCTACTCCTAGGTGATATGGCCTAAAGCAACACAGATTTTCTATATGATAAACCTGTAGTGAATCTTCAATAATCATTCATGCTAGGCTGGTACCACCTTACTTTTCTTTATATCTGATCTTCTGATTTCATACTCTTCCATGTTGGGGATTTCTCTTCCTATTCTAGAATGCCATAAGGTGGGGTGCAGTGTTTTCATTTCTGCTTTGTTCTCTTAATCCTATTTCTCCTGTAGGGAAAAGTCTCCATGGGGGTGTGTGGTGGTGGGCAGGGGGTGGATTAAAGAGTGAAAACCTTTCTAGAAGTGTCCCTAGATTGTCTAACCAAAATAAGTAGGTGAAACAACATATAATTGCTCATCCAACAATGTCAGAACCTGAGCCCATTTTTTGTCTTTCTGATGCATCATTTATACCTTGGGAAACAGTCCTTTCTGCAGAGCCACCTGTGCACAAAAAGTTTACAGAACTTCCTTGAACTAATGAGTTAAGTTTTTAAGAGTCTGATTCAGGTTATAATATTAATTTATCATTTATGGGTTGGTCACCCTATGCATTGCATGAGGAAACCAAGATCTAAAGAATGGTTTTTATCCTCATGAACATTACTGCTCTTTCTTGAACTTGAAATAAGAAAGATGTGTCCAGAAAGATCTGTGCAGATTCTAGTGCCTGTGCACTTCTGCTCTGCTCTGTGCAAAGAGGAATAATACATAGAGACCATAATGACAATTAGATCTCTTTGAAGAGGACTGGTTTAAAGGCTTTTAATAACCTGAAGATGCCAGCTGTGATAACATAAGAAAACGAGTTTAGTACACCAATTATATGCTCCCATAATTCTATGCACTTTCCTAGGATTCCAATGCAGACCAAATAGTTATCACTATATATGCCAGTTTACCAATTAAAACCAACTCATGGTCATCCTCATGTTATATTGCCACCCTCTATCATCCCTTCTTTCAATTCCAAACTGCAAGGGTTATGGCTGCAATCAAAGCTGAACTCGTTTACAGCACTATTTAACTGCCTCAGTAATTAAACACCAATAACTCACCTTGGGTCTTTGGGTTTGGACTACCTCTTGCATATTTTAAGTTTTCAATGTTATTGTCTAGGCCGCAGATTAATATCCTGGTAAAATAAAGTACCAAGAATAGGTACACCCTGTGGACTTTACCTACAAAAATAGGAATGGCTACATCAAATATATGTTTTCCTCTGTGAAAAGAATGGCATGGGCCTGGCTGGGCAATGAGAAGGGCTGTGCTAGCCTCTTCTTTTTTTTTTTAAGTAGTCAAGTTTCAGGAGATACGTTTGATCCATGAGATAGTCTGATGTTATAATAAGAAATTTCCGCCCTCAGAACGGTCCTTGCTGTCATGCAGGTAGATGTGTGTGTTATGGGTCTTGAGCAAGAGTCCCTGCCTGTAACATGTGCATGCTCAGTTGCCCAGTCGTGTCTGACTCTTTGCAACCCCACGGACTGTAGCCTACCAGGCAGACTGTAGCCTGTCCATGGGATTTCCCAGGCAAGAAAACTGGAATGGGTTGCCATTTGCTTCTCCAGGGGATCATCCCAACTCAGGGACTGAACTCTCGTTTCCTGGTTGGCTGGCAGATTCTTTACCGCTGAGCCCCCGGTGAAGCCCTGCCTGCACAAAGGAGGCTGTAATTGGGACTGACCCCCCACCTGGCTGGCCAGGTGCATGGGATGCTGTTTAGGAATTGAGCCTCCAGAGGGGGCACCTTTTTCTAGTTGCAGGAAGGCAGGACATGTGCTGGCCATTACCTTTCCAATCTCCTTTGAGTGGAAAAGCCCAAGCCTTGCAGCTACTTGTTGCAGAGGACAAATGCACCGTGTAGAGAGGGCCTAGGACCTTGACATTTACCCAATGCCAGGTGATGCGGCGGGGGAGGAGGGGAGAGCAGGGGAGGGCCTGGGACACATGTCCCCCACCCCAATCAGTAGGGAGCACCTTCCACGCTACCTTTGGGAATCTCAACAGCAGTGACCTTCCAGTTCACTCCAGCTTATTTCTAAGCTTGCTTATAGATGACCACACAGCATTATGAATGGAATTTGGGTATTATCTTACACCTAACCTATTCTGTCTCTTCTCTGAGCCGCCAACCTCTTGAATCAAGGTGGGTTGTTTTGACTTTAAATAGTATTTATGCCAAGTTTAATATCTGAGATTTTTTTTTCATCGTCAGTGAAAGTTATTGAACCTTCAGCAGGAAATTGACTGTGGGGGACACGGCTGAGTCAGCGTCTTAAAGGGCACATCCTGCTCCTAAGGCAGCAGCCTGAACTGACAGCCTCGCTGCTTAGGACAGGACCATAAATATGTGGGTGCCTTGTGTTCAGATGTCTGCATGTTCATACGGGGTTCTCTTTATGAATTGTGTCTTAATCGAATGCTGCATCAGAGAAAAGATGGCTATACTTTGTCACTCTTGAGTATTGAAAATATTGGGGGAGGCATGTGATGGAAGAGAAGGCAGGGCTGCAAGTCCAGGCTGACCTTTTCTCCTGCTGAACTAAGCAGCTCTGCTTGGAGGGCTCTTCAAGGACCCACCTGGTCAAATACATCCTGTGGTGACCCTGACCTCCTCTCAGATCACCTTAAATAGACACTGTCTGTCACTTCTTTCCATTTGAAAACTGTCTCCCAGAGGACACTATGAGCATCTACTTTTCCTGGGAGAAGATTCTCCCATCTTCTCTCCTCCACCTATTATTCACACAGTGGGTTTAACTGCATTCCTTACTTGAAGACCCAGGGAGTCTAAGGGAATGTAATCAAAGTTTTTGTTTCAGAGCAGTGACAGCCCTGCTGGTCCAGGGAGGACAGCTTGGAGGGCAACAGGGAGGCCCAGTTAGAGCCCCACACAGTGAAGGGAACTGTAAAGGCCAAAGGGGTCAGAAGCGTCCAGAACACTAAGGCCTCTGGGCCTGGATCACTCTCCCTTCTTCCTGGTTTTCTCTAGTTAGAGCCATCAGCAACTACAGAGGTGGAATCGGAACTAAAGAATTGATAGCCCCTCACTTCAGTGATGGGTTTCCTCGATGGCTCAGCGGGTAAAGAATCTGCCTGCCAGTGCAGGAGAAGGGGCTTCCCTGATAGCTCAGACAGTAAAGAATCTGCCTGCAATGCAGGAGACCCGGGTTCAATCCCTGGGTCAGGGAGATCCCCGGAGAAGGGAATGGCTACCTGCTCCAGCACGCTTGCCTGGAGAATTCCATGGATAGAGGAGCCTGGTGGGATACAGTCCGAAGGGTCGCAAAGAGTTGGATATGACTAAGCGACGACGCACAGGCACACTTCAATGATAGGGGCGGGGCTTAGCCATCACAGGGGTCTCTTCACTTTACCCAGAAACTGTGAACTCGTGACTGTTATGCTCCCCTCATCCTCCTCTTCAGAAGCCGGCTGTGGATGTGACTGTACAGCTATCTCTGAGTCCTCATGCCCACCCCCCCGCCTCCACGTGCTGTTCCCTCCATTCTGACTTGGAACATCTCTGATCATCGCAGTCCCTAAAGTTCACGTCCTCCTTTCCTCTCCTGCAGATGTTGACTACGCAGCACTCTCCTGTCCGGGCTCCCTGCTCCACCCCCAGACGTGTCCTGTACACGGCTGCCAGATCCGCAGCACTCTTATGCTGGTGCCAGTTTCCTTTTCACAAAGCTTAGCATCTTCTTTAAGTTTTTAGAGTCCATCACTTCCAATTTCTTTAAATGGGCATTAAAAGTACCCTGAGCTCTAACCTCCAGTTCACTTTTCCTGCCTGTTTCTCATGCTCCCACTTACCGACCCTTCACAGGAGTTCTAGTTGATATTTCCAGTCCATACTCTGCCCTTCTCTATCTTTGTTCCCATCCCCGTTCCTCTGTCTGCTTACTTAAAGCCTCTACAGTCCATCTGATCCTGCTCAGTTACCCTCCCCCATGGAATTGTTCTTACTGTCCTTCAGGCAAAAGTGATCTGCTTATTCTTTCATTGTTCTTATCATGGCTACCTTGTGATATAAATCTTTGTGCACCTGTCATCTGGTTAAACTAGGAGAATTTTTAGGGGAGAATACCCTTGTCTAATTCATTTTTGTAACCCTTAAATCACCTAAAGCCAAGCCTTGCTCCTAGTGCTGAAGAAATCGCTACCAACTGACCAATTCATTGATCTGTTTGCAATTTTGATGGCAGAGGAAGTTACAACATGTGAATAGAATTCTGAAGCAAGGCTCTATGACAATGAGAAGGCTGCAAATCCTCTCAGCCCCTTGTTTTAAGTTCTTGATTTTTAATTTCCTGGGTTTCCCATGAAGCATTAAGTATATGAAAATAAAAGGATTCTTTGTCTTTGCTTAAGATGTTCTCTTTGAGTATTCAGTAATGACAATATCTGTCCTTCCCCGTCTATAGTAGGGCAAATGTCCCTTGCCATTAATTCTTGGTTAATTCAGCAATTTAATATTATAGAAATCGCTGAAGTGAGATTCTTTATTCGTATGTCCCGTTACCACTACTCTGCTGACTAAATTCTTATTATTTTCTTGAATCTTGAGATTTCTAATTCTCTTTAATTTGTATGGTTCTATATTCTGTCCCTTCTACCTATTTTTGAAATTATGTACCACTTTGATAATTCTGTATTTTTTCTCTCAGTTGAAAATGGATCAATTTCAAAATCTTACAAGCATGTACAAATCATGATTGTGTTGGTTCCAAGGCACCATCTGAAACATGAAGTCAGGACACACTGTCTGGTCTAAGGGTTTTCTACAGTCTTAGTAGCCAGAGCTCCCCTTTTAAGACTGTCTTTATAAGGCTGCAGACACAGTAAGATAAGAAGAAGCAAACATGGAAGCAGAGAAAGCAGCCCCTAGACCTCTTGGCTCATTTAAAATTTCCAGGCCTCAGATTTCCAATCTGAAAAACAAAGCGATCTCCAGCCATAACATGCTATCACTTTACGAGTTTGTAAAACTTATATCTAGGAGGGAAAGGGAAAATAAAACGCAAAGCAACATAAAGTTGACGAGACATTTTGGGGTTCTTAGAATTTCTAAATACCCAAAGTTTTAAATATGAGCTCTATTTAAAAATGTGAGTATTTGGTAGAAGACTTGGCTCAACTTGATGTAATTATATATTATAAGTGATTTCCTAAGCCCACCATGGCTCTGTTAACATTTGAATGGTAATATAGTATACAGCTGGGTCTTCCCCAGTGGCTTAGTAGTAAAGAATCTGCCTGCAATGCAGGAGCCGCAGAAGGCTTGGGTTTGACCCCTGGGTCAGGAAGATCCCCTGGAGGGAGGGCCCGGCAACCCACTCCAGTACTCTTGCTTAGAGAATCCCATAGACAGAGGAGCCTGGCGCACTACAGCCCATGGGGTTGCAAAGAGTCGGAATGACGGAGCAGCTAAGCCCAGCACATCCCAGCACAGGCAGCGCTGGTGGTAAAGGATCCGTCTGCCAGTGCAGGAGACACAGGAGGTGCGGGTTCAGTCCCTGGGCTGGGAAGATGCGCTGGAGGAGGAAATGGCAGCTTGGAGAATCCCATGGACAGAGGAGCCTGGCAGGCTACAGTCTATAGGGTTGCAAAGAGCTGCACATGACTGAAAGTGACTTAGCACGCACGCAGAGTATACAACAATACTTGTGCAGAAGATACGTGATTATTTTAGGTAAGACAAGAATCTCAGTCTCATCAAATAAAAACTTACACTTGTGCCACCTCTAAATGTTTAAATAGTAATATCTTAAGTAATGACTTAGCAGTGTAGAAAGACCTTTTCTCTCACATGAGTCTCATAAGCTCTTGGTGAGGGCTGCTTTATTGCAGCTGCATTTTACATGTGAGACAACAAGCACCAAAGCACCAGAGAGAGCAATGCATGTACTTGGCTTTGATTTTTTCCCTCCAGTGTTTTGTTTTGGTTTTGAAGACAGTCCTTCTTTTTAAGTAGCTGAATAGGAAAATGTAAACAATATCATGGAATTTTATGTTGAAGTCACTTCTCTTGATTTAACTTTTATCTTGGAACTCTTGGGGCATTTCAACAGCCTGGGGACCAAACAAGCATGAATGGTGGATGATGTCTGAGAAAAAAAGAATTTTGTTGGCTGAATTTAGGCATTTAAAAAGAGACTTGTCATGGTATTCTTTGGGCAATCAATATATTTTGTTATTAACTATTTTATTAGAAGCGTCTCTTTGTATTGTGGTTGTGCCATCCATGTGACTTCTTGCCCTAGGGTTTCACACTGCTTAGAAACCTAAGGAAATTGGAAATAGCAAACGTTATGAAGATATTGCATCATTTCAGCAAGAGGGTGTATGATCCATTATTCTGACATCTTGCTTGTCTTCTTTACAGTCTGATTGGTTATCTAGCTGTATAGAAATCTCTCGACATCTGGAAAGCTCAAAGGAAAAAAGAGCAGACCCACTTTATTATCCTGTGCTCTCCAGGCCTGCCAAGTACCTTATAAGAAAGATAACAGGGATATGAGATTGCAAACATCAGTTTAATGATAAAGCACTTGTCAGGAGATAAAGTCTTATGTTTAAGGCATGAGAACTCACGAGCTAGAGACTATTTGGGGAAGGTATGAAGTAAAGAATGTGAGGCTGGGTTGATGTTTGTATGGTATTTCCTAGGGTGATGTATGACATTAGGGACATCACAGGCAGTGATCTGCATATGTGCACTGTGATGACTTTAACCCAAGACATTGATGGTAAAACTTTGAGGCTTTTTAGCAGTTATTCTGAATTAATTTCTGAATACTGCCCCAACTTGTGTATGTGTGTGTGTGTTTGAGTGCACTTCAGCTTAAAACGGATAGAATTTGGAGCTTCAACTCCGGCTCTAGAAAAAAGATCCTGTGGCTTTCATTGTTCCCAAAGTGAAAAGCCTACAGAAAAATCTTCAAGAAAACAAGATCTGAGATGAAACACTTTGGCCACTGGGTGCCATCCTTGCTCCACGCAAGGATTTGCTGAGCTGCCTTTCTAGGAAAATGGTTAAAACCCAAAAGACAGCAATTTAAAAGTAATTCCAAGATATAATAATGTTTGTGTGTGTCCATGACCTGGAATATGTTAGTGACACAGGCAGCTTATTCATTTGCCCAGGCGCGAGGCCAAAGAAGTGGTAAGAATCTCAGTTCAGCCTTTTCAACAAAGCCTGGTCCAAGCTGTCCGCCGGCTCTGTCCCGGCCAGTGGGTGGCAGGGAGCTGACAGTGAGGTGGTGATGATGGCGAGGGGGTGCGGTGGGTCTCAGGGAGTCAGGTCTCAGACGCTCCACTGATTATCTTTACTGCTGTGTGTAGCGCTGCCCGTGACAGGGCTTGAACCTCAACATCTGTGGGACTGTGCTGTCCCCTCGGATGCAGCCCTTTCATGACTAGACCCGGTGGACCTTTTCCTCACTCTCCTTCCTAGGAATGCTGCTCGGTGGAGAAATAGTGAACCTATTTCTGGTCCTTTTTGTCTCCCTAGAAGCAATTCATGGAGTTCATACAGATACCATCTCAGAACCCCCATAGTCAATAACAGTATCTGTGCAGGATTTTGCTATCTTTGTATTAGACACTTCTATACAGAAAACCAAGAAATTAAACTTGGCATTATCAAGAATAGCCACAGAGACTATTCTCAGACTGTCAGGTAATAAAAGGCTGATGTTTTCATCCAGGGCCTCAAACATTTGGTTGGGATTAAAAGGACTTAGGGTGTGAACAAGAATTTTAATAAAAATTGAAAATCGGTCCGTCACACTCTAACAGAGAAAACTCTAGAATCCTTTCTATGAGATCACATTGTGGATGGGGTCCAAAGTCAAGATAGATTTTGCCTCATTCCCCAGGTGGGGAACCATGCAGCTGGCCTCCTAGTTGGCCCTCGAAGGTGACACAGTGATTCCTACAGGTACTTCTTTAGATTCACTGTAATCAGATCCATACCCGCATGAAAGGACAAAGGGTGAGAAGGACTGGTGAGAGCTTACCAAAGGGCAGGCTCTCTTCAACCTATCCCGGGATAAAAGGCTTATATACTCTTCTGCTGTTAAGCATCTCCAGGTGAACGGGCTTTAGAATACATTTTCTAGGCTTACTGTAGGATAACCTAATGCCAATCATTTTCTAAAGACTGCTGTTCGCTCAAAGCAGTGCTATTACAGCTGTGGCATTCTTGCTGATCCCAAGTGCTTTCATAGCTCTTATTTCATTGAATGTTAACAGGCCTTTAAAGAAGCCTTGGTGGCTGTATCCTATTTATGGATTGGGCAGCTGAGGGAGAGACAGCTCACTGCCAGTTTGGGGGGCATGGCTTCTCACTGCTGAGTTCCTTTCCCTCGACTCTCCTGCTCAGCACCTGTGCAGTCCCCTCCGTGTGGCGCTCACCTGGAAAACAACAAAGGTTTCATGAATGTTTTACCGTGTACCAGGTCTGTTTCCAGTGCCTCACCTATAGCAGCTCATTTAATCCTCAGAAAACCCCAGCATTATTTTTCATATTTTCTAGATGATGAAACTGGGGTACAGAGAAACGCCCGATTAATTATAGTGTACAGATTTTTAAAAAAACAAGGTATAAGTTGTCACGCTGAATTTGTTATATTCCCTTTCAAAATGATGTGGAACTCTGTTTGTTTTCGGTTTTTCTGGTCCTGGCTTGACCCTGTCCTTATAGTCAGATTATGAAGCTTTCTGTAACCGTGGCTTAGTTCCTTAATAGACGAGTTCAAATTTCAATAGTCTCTGATGCGGCTGTTTGGATTGGTTGGTTGGTTTTTAAGCTCACATAGTCTGTGAGGTTACCCGGCCCTACCGTTTCAGCAAGAGCTCTTTCTCTGCCTTCAGCATTCTGAAAAAGCAACTTCAAGGGTGAGGTCTGTGAGATCAAAAAGCAATTTTCCCCCCAAAGGGAAAATCCCAAACATATCTTGTGCTGAATGATCCCATTCCTCTCTCTCCTGGGTTTATTTTCCTCACATACACTGTAATTCATCTTAGGCCTTTCCAGAGGTGGAAGGGAGTTCTACGAAAACCAAGCTTGGTGATGGTTTCTGCAGCAACAGGTGGCCATCCTCACCCCTGGGCTTACGTTTGTCAAACAACTCCGTGAAGCACTGACGCTGGATCCTAAGGGAGGATACTTTATATACTTCCCCTCACCGTCCAGAGGAAAGCCCTAGAACTCCAAAAAAGAAAGACAAGAGGGAGAGAGGCTTTCTGTGAGTTCGTTGCTCCAAAATGAAAAATCATGGGAATCTGTCTCCCTTTAAAGCCATGGAGAAATTTATGCTCCTGCCTGAAACATCTTTCAAATCATCCATGACCTCCTTAAAAATAGCTTTCCTCTGGTTCTCTGAGAAGTTATGTGTGAGAGCAGAGGCTGGTTATTTTGATAACCCCCCTAAACACCAAAGGTCCATGTGTCATATTTTTGGGGGATATCTCTGTGTTTGCTGGGCAGCATTCAGCATCTCCTCCACTGAAGCTTTGTGCAGGGAGAGCCTGCACTGTAATTCTCTCAGGAGGAGGCAGGATTGCTTAGGGTGTGAGGTCCCAGGTAAATACTCCTCTATATGTAAGCTCAGAGTTCCTCCCAGGAAACGTTACAAACGGGGGTATGTGTGTGCATGCGTGCTCAGTTGCAACCAATTCTTTGCAGTCCTCTGGACTGTAGCCCACCAGGCTCCTTTGTGCATGGGATTCTCCAGGCAAGAATACTGGAGTGGGTTGCCATGCCCTCCTCCAGGGAATCTTCCCGACCCAGGGATGGAACCTGCGTCTCTTGCGTCTTCCAGCCTTCTCAGGCAGATTCTTTATCACTGAGCCCCACAAGAGTACAGGAAGATCTGCCCCCTGAGATTAGACTCGAGAAGCCAACTGACCACTCTTGGAATGGGCAGCAGCAAGCACCTGGATGTGTCCTCAAGCCAAATGGGCAGACCACATCACAGTAGCACTGAGCCCC
Source organism: Oryx dammah (assembly GCF_014754425.2). Classification (NCBI taxonomy): domain Eukaryota; kingdom Metazoa; phylum Chordata; class Mammalia; order Artiodactyla; family Bovidae; genus Oryx; species Oryx dammah. The sequence continues at coordinate 116,715,860 of NW_024070211.1, read as the reverse complement.
TGGTTGTGCTGACTGCAGCCTGGCTTTGCTTTAGAAAGGAGTCACCATGGCTTCTATCAGGGCCTAAGTTTCTCATCTTTCAGCAGCCCACTCTAGAAAGAACAGTTACCAAGTTCCAGTTTGGAGAATGTTAGGGAACTTTTCCACTTGGTCTGGTTTGGGCCGAGTGCCCATCCCGGGGCCAATCAACCATGCCAGGGCATAGTCACTGAAGAACATGTCGGCTCCCAGGTGCAAACATGGTGAGTGGAAGAAGGACCAGTGCCCCTGAGAGGAGAACAGTACTGGGTGGACAGTGTTGCAGCTGTCCTTCACAGGGGATTGTATCTGCATGGCACTCTCAGATTCCCTGATACAAAGGGGAGGTGCTCACAATTCATACTTTGCAGACACTGGGTGACCCCTGCCAGTGACCTACTTGCTGAAGTGGTTTCTCAAGAGACTTTGTCTAAATCGCATTATTTAAAAAAAAAAATTATGTCCTCAAAGCATTTCTGTATCCACAGCTAATCCCACTGATGGTCACCCTGATTTGGCTCTCAAACTCACCCAAATCTGATAAGGCAAATAAATATATCTTCTAGATATGTACCAATTAAATTGGCCCAGGAATTCCTCTTTAACAACTGCTTCAGAACCTGGTCATAGCGTAACAGCATCTTTCTATTGCACGTGGACACTGGAGGCTCTGATGTATACTATAACCAGAAAAGTCCCCTTCAACAGGATCCACCAATAATCTAGATACGTTCTGGAATAGTTTCTTCATGAACTAATTAGGACCTGCTGCTGCTGCTGCTGCTGCTGCTAAGTCGCTTCAGTCATGTCCGACTCTGTGCGACCCCATAGACGGCAGCCCACCAGGCTCCCCCGTCCCTGGGATTCTCCAGGCAAGAACACTGGAGTGGGCTGCCATTTCCTTCTCCAATGCAGGAAAGTGAAAAGTGAAAAGTGAAAGTGAAGTCGCTCAGTCATGTCCGACTGCTAGTGACCCCATGGACTACAGCCTACCAGGCTCCTCTGTCCATGGGATTGTCCAGGCAAGAGTACTGGAGTGGGGTGCCATTGCCTTCTCCAATTAGGACCTACTGAATGATTAATCAGATCAAAGTCTAACATCCCTATGTCTGATGTTTGAAACTCACAGTAAAATAGTTCAATTCCTAATCTACTTCCTGGCCTCATTAGAATTCAATTAGTAGAAGGACATTCTTTCCTAGAGGCTCTTTGGCAGATTTGTGTATGAACAGTTAACCCAGTGTTAGCAAAAGCAGTTATTTGTATCCAAACAGCTCTCTGGCAGCAGAGAGAATCCCAAAGCTGTTTAGACAAGACTTTGCTTGTCCTCCCACCAGGATGCAAATATTTTAAGTGGACAGAGAGGGATAAAATGCAGTCCATGCTGATCCCCACACTGACCACATCCTGTGGCTGCCCGATATTTGGACTTGAAGGTCAGGGGAGGAAGGTGAAGGAAGGGGCACTGGAGACAAGGAGACAAAGAAAAATTTTAAAGGCCTCCTGACAGTGTTTAAATTATTTCCCTGAATAAACAAGTCTGGATTTTAAAATGTATCAACACACAATTACAAAAGATACGGAGAAATGCACATATATTTCTAGGTAGATCTGCTAATCAGACCATGAAAAGCAGGATATTGAGGGTAAGACAACCTTGAGGGTTTTTTTTTTCTTTCTTTTTTCCCGTAACTGTTCTTCAGATGCCTAAATGTAGACTCAGGGAGATTTATTTTTCTTCCACAGGGTATGTTATAGTTGTCACTCAGCCTTGAAATAGTTTTCCTCTCCAGTGGAACATCAGGCCAGTGATATATTTGCATAGCTGTTCCCACCTGTCACTCATGTCAGCCTCATGCGTCACCATGCACAGAATGCTCAACCAGCCAATGGCAGGCTTTTAAGCTGCTGCATTTACGGGACATGTTTTCAAAATATTCGCAGTCACCCAGCAACAGGAAAAGGCATTTCATTGGCTGTCTTCCTGTCAGCTAGGAAAGACGACAATCCAGATGGACTTTAGCTGTGAAGAACAAGATGAGGCAGTGGGAAGGTGGGGAGGCTAGAGGCCTGAATACCCGAGCCTCTCGGTGACAAATGTGATCGTTTATCAATACAAAGCATGATGCTTTTGTCCTCCCCACCCCCAGCAAATAAAAATCCAATGTTAAAGAATAACACTGTCATAAAGCACACAGTTTTCATCTGCAGAGACATAAGGATGCATAAAGGATCAACCTTGGCCCCCAGTGTTATCTGCCCGATCAAAGGAAGTATGCTGAACGTGGAGCCGCCATGAGAAATAAATGTGGGCTTTTTGCTATGGAAACAATTAGCCTCTCCCGGCTAGAGGTGAGATGCCATCTCTAGTGGGTATTCTAAATGCGATATAGATCCCTTAGGTTACTTTACCAATATCGAGCTTGTGAATTATTTTGCTTTTAGAAAGTTCTACCTCCTCCTCAGGCTACCTTTCCCCCAACCCACCCAACTCCCCACCCAGAGAAGAATCAAGGAGAGAGCCAAGGAGCAAATCGAGGTGACCTGGGCCCTGAACAGCAAGCTATCTGGCCACCTCAGGCTCCTCCAGTTTCTCCTTCACATGGTCCTGTGCAAACCACACAGGAAGACAGGATTTTCTCTTTGTTTCTGCACTTTTGTTGTGACTATGGGATAGCAAATTAATATTGACTGCATGCATAGGTGAAATCAAAGCAATTAGAGAACCGAAGAGCAAATCAAAGCTCCGAAAAGAACTCGCTGTAAACCAGACAAGGAAAAAAAATGAATGAGTCAACTGACAACGCCCAGTTCTTGCTGAGGTCCCAGCCTCCCTTCACTTTGGGCTGCATGGTGGACGGGCCTACACTTTTAGTGATTAAACACAGCTAAACTCTAAAGGCTTCGATGCCAGGAATGCGTGCATATCTTAGTCACTGGTTAAGGACACTGGCAGAATGCAGAGCAGGCAGTGGGAAGTGGAAACTTGCTCAGCGTAACTCTTCCCTGCCCGCTGCCCTGAGCAGCCACTCTTGGCTGGCTTAGAACGGCCAGATGGAGGGAAGGTGCTGTCTGCTCTTTCTGAGAGTCAGTCAGGTTGGAAACGAACACAGTCGATAGTGACTATAATTAACAAGCCCAGTATTAACTGGGCTTCCCTGGTGGCTCAGATGTTAAAGAATCTACCTGCAATGTAGGAGAACTGGGTTCGAATCCTGGGTCAGGAAGATCCCCTGGAGGAGGAAATGGCAACCCACTCCAGTAGTCTTGCCTGGAGAATCCCATGAACAGCAGAGCCTGGCTGGCTACAGTTCATGGGGTCACAAAGAGTCAGACACAACTTAATGACTAACACAAACAATGTATTAATAGTAGATCCAATACTATTCAGTTGGTTCAGTTGCTCAGTCGTGTCCGACTCTTTGTGACCCCATGAATCACAGCACGCCAGGCCTCCCAGTCCATCACCAACTCCCGGAATTCACTCAGACTCACATCCATCGAGTCAGTGATGCCATCCAACCATCTCATCCTCTGTTGTCCCCTTCTCCTCCTGCCCCCAATCCCTCCCAGCATCAGAGTCTTTTCCAAGGAGTCAACTCTTTGCATGAGGTGGCCAAAGTACTGGAGTTTCAGCTTTAGCATCATTCCTTCCAAAGAAATCCCAGGGCTGATCTCCTTCAGAATGGACTGGTTGGATCTCCTTGCAGTCCAAGGGACTCTCAAGAGTCTTCTCCAACACCACAGTTCAAAAGCATCAATTCTTCGGTGCTCAGCCTTCTTCACAGTCCAACTCTCACATCCATACATGACCACTGGAAAAACCATAGCCTCGACGAGACGGACCTTAGTCGGCAAAGTAATGTCTCTGCTTTTGAATATACTATCTAGGTTGGTCATAACTTTTCTTCCAAAGAATAAGTGTCTTTTAATTTCATGGCTGCAGTCACCATCTGCAGTGATTTTAGAGCCCCAAAAAATAAAGTTTGACACTGTTTCCACTGTTTCCCCATCTATTTCCCATGAAGTGATGGGACCAGATGCCATGATCTTTGTTTTCTGAATGTTGAGCTTTAGGCCAACTTTTTCACTCTCCAATACTATTACATGCCTATTAATTCTGTAGACTCACATTAATAAATTAGTACATGAGTGTCATTTCTGTGTATTTTTTATGGGCTTAAAGATAACGCAGATTTGCCTTAGCTGGACTCTAAGCTACTTGAAAGTTGCTGTATCTTCAATGCCTCACAAACCACCTGGCAGATAGTAGGTGCTCACTAAGTATTTCTTGAGTGACTGAAACAGTAAATTGATGACTGAACTGATGAATTAACAAATGACACAAAATCTATGAATCTGTGTGAGTTTCACAAATGACAAGCCTTGGAAAGTTGTAAAGCATTTCAACCTTCTTTTAATTGTTTGAGTGTGTGTGTTGGGTTCAGTTGCTCAGTCTGACTCTGATCCCATGGACTTCAGCACGCCAGGCTTCCCTGTGCTTCACCATCTCCTGGAGTTTGTTCAAACTCATGTCCATTAAGTCGGTGATGCTATCCAACCATCTCATCCTCTGTAACCCCTGTTTCCTCCTACCCTCAGTCTTTCCCAGAATCAGGGTCTTTGCATCAGGTGGCCAGAGTATTGGAGCTTCAGCTTGAGCATCAGTCCTTGCAATGAATATTCAGGGTTGATTTCCTTTAGGAGCGGTCCTGAAAAGCCAGCACATCATCAACACATGGGCTAAAGCTTCAGGAGCAATTATAATTCAGATGTGATCCCAAAGAAGGCCTTCTCCGGCACATCAGCGCTTTGGAAGGCTCTTTTTCTCCTTCACTTACCAGAGCTCTGTGTACTGGAAAGGAGGTAACTGGGCAGCAGGGGTGGCCTAAGTGGCAGGCCTAGGTCAGAGTGAGTGTCCTGGCTGGACATTAAATTCACCTAGGCACCAGAGCTCTTAAAAACAATACCAATGTGTGAGCATCACCCCCAGATGGTTTGGAGAAAAAATGGGGCAGAGAGCTAGTATCAGTATGTTTTAAAACTCTCAGTTCATTCTATGATAGAGCTAGGAATGAAAAGCACAGATCTCTCACAGAACACCATTCCATGGTATAGTAATACGTGCCGCCTACCTACAAAAAGTGTTCTGGTGAATACTCAATGAAATAAAGTTAAATAGTTGACTTTTCTGAGACTTCACACCTTCCTGAGCATTGTGCATCTTCTGGTAGGGGGCATACCAACTTTTGCCCAGCCATTTTTTACCACATCTCTGTCCAAGGCCATCTGCTAATGGCATCTGTAACAGGGTGCCGGGAAACACCAACCCGGGCACCCTCTGGCCTGGGTCCACACATCATCAAAGGAAGCAAAGGCACAGAGTCCTGAGAAGAATGAGTCAGGGCATCCACCAGGGGCCGTGCTCTGTAAGCTGAAAAGCCATGGAACATCCAGATCCTAGCATTGATACTGTTCAGAGGAAAAGCCTTTAACTTTTGTGCTTATCATTAAATAGTAGTTGCAATAAAGACTTGTCTCAGGAATTTCCAAAGAGCAAGTCACTTTAATTACAGCAATGTATATTTCAAAGCTGTTTCCATTTTTATTGTCAGTATTTCTACCCTGAAAAGAAAATATGTTGATGTTTTGAGTTGTAAATTGACTCAAAGGATGGGAGCTCCTTAAGATTCATCTCACCTTAGAATATCCACAGATGCCCAGAGAGCAGGGCTTTACCTCCAACTGGGGATCTTGGAAAGGAGGTAGAAATAAAACGGAATTGACAGTGATATTGAGCCCAAGTATGTGCAGGAATTAACGATGTACTAACTATCTAACTGCCTAAAATAAAAATTGGTAGTCGGTGATTTGTGTTTTACTGGGCAGAGGTGGCAAGGTTTCTTATGTGCCACTGAGCTTATGTACTGTTGTAAATGAAACCTCGACTCCAGCTTTCAGGGTCTGAGAAGGGAGCCATATGAGCCTGCATCTGCATCTTCCCTTCTGCCCAGGACATTCTCTGAATATCTGACCTATTCCATTTTCCAGTGACCTCATCATTTTTCCATTCACAGTGTCAGTAATATATAACAGTCAGCAATTTCTAAGTCACAGTAAAATAGTGACTATACTCTGTCACAAGCATCCAAGGACCTCAGAAACTATTCAGGTCGTGTGTGTTTAAAATAATAGCTTTAGGAATTATTATTATTACAGCTATCATTTATTGAGCACCTACTGTGTCCTAGGCACCTTACATGTCGTAGAGTAACTTAATCATCAAAATAATTCTCTGAAATTAGTGATTTGGCCCTTCTTGACCTACTGACAAAAAAAGATTTTCAAGACAAAGATAATCACAATGGTGTGATCACTCACCTAGAGCTAGACATCCTGGAATGTGAAGTCAAGCGGGCCTTAGAAAGCATCACTACGAACAAAGCTAGTGGAGGTGAAAGAATTTCAGTTGAGCTCTTTCAAATCCTGAAAGATGATGCTGTGAAAGTGCTGCACTCAATATGCCAGCAAATTTGGAAAACTCAGCAGTGGCCACAGGACTGGAAAAGGTCCGTTTTCATTCCAATCCCAAAGAAAGGCAATGCCAAAGAATGCCCAAACTACCACACAACTGCACTCATCTCACATGCTACTAAAGTAATGCTCAAAATTCTCCAAGCCAGGCTTCAGCAATATGTGAATTGTGAACTTCCAGATGTTCAAGCTGGTTTTCGAAAAGGCAGAGGAACCAGAGATCAAATTGCCAACATCCACTGGATCATCAAAAAAGCAAGAAAGTTCCAGAAAGACACCTACTTCTGCTTTATTGACTATGCCAAAGCCTTTGACTGTGTGGATCACAATAAACTGTGGAAAATTCTGAAAGAGATGGGAATACCAGAGCACCTGACCTGCCTCTTGAGAAATCTGTATGCAAGTCAGGAAGCAACAGTTAGAACTGGACATGGAACAACAGACTGGTTCCAAATAGGAAAAGGAATATGTCAAGGCTGTATATTGTCACCCTGCTTGTTTAACTTCTATGCAGAGTACATCATGAGAAACGCTGGGCTGGAAGAAGCACAAGCTGGAATCAAGATTGCCAGGAGAAATATCAATAACCTCAGATATGCAGATGACACCACCCTTATGGCAGAAAGAGAAGAGGAACTAAAAAGCCTCTTGATGAAAGTGAAAGAGGAGAGTGAAAAAGTTGGCTTCAAGCTTAACATTCAGAAAACGAAGATCATGGCATCCAGTCCCATCACTCCATGGGAAATAGATGGAGAAACAGTGGAAACAGTGTCAGACTTTATTTTTGGGGAGCTCTAAAATCACTGCAGATGGTGATTGCAGCCATGAAATTAAAAGACGCTTACTCCTTGGAAGAAAAGTTATGACCAACCTAGATAGCATATTCAAAACCAGAGACATTACTTTGCTGACTAAGGTCCGTCTAGTCAAGGCTATGGTTTTTCCTGTGGTTATGTATGGATGTGAGAGTTGGACTGTGAAGAAGGTTGAGCGCCAAAGAATTGATGCTTTTGAACTGTGGTGTTGGAGAAGACTCTTGAGAGTCCCTTGGACTGCAAGGAGATCCAACCAGTCCATCCTGAAGGAGATCAGCCCTGGGATTTCTTTGGAAGGAATGATGCTAAAGCTGAAACTCCAGTACTTTGGCCACCTCATGCAAAGAGTTGACTCCTTGGAAAAGACTCTGATGCCGGGAGGGATTGGGGGCAGGAGGAGAAGGGGACGACAGAGGATGAGATGGCTGGATGGCATCACCGACTAGATGGACGTGAGTCTGAGTGAACTCCAGGAGTTGGTGATGGACAGGGAGGCCTGGCAGGCTGTGGTTCATGGGGTTGCAGAGTCGGACACGACTGAGCAATTGAACTGAACTGAACTGAACTGACCTGATGGGGCGCTATAGTTTAGAGAGATAAAATGTCTTGCTCAAGTCAGTATCAAAACTGGGATTGGAACTACTGTCTGTAAATGTTCTTCACAGTAAGGTGTGCTCTTAAATGTATCATATACCTTGTTCCATTAGTTAAGGGATATAGCAATTAATACAAAGGAGACAATGATATGTATTTATAACTTCATATGTGAACTCTTTTAGTATATTGAGACTTTAATCTCTAAATATAATTTTACAGCACTTTTTAATTTTTAAAAGAATATTGGCATCACATAATTGTGGCCCTTATTTGCAAAATGGCTTAGGGGCTGAAAATAGCAGATTAGTGGATACGTATATGTTTATACAGACATGTGCCAACTTTGGTTTTGTCTAGTGAGCATCCTTTGATGTCTTCATCAGGGGAAGATGACTTTCCAGACTCATCTCTGTGACATGTTAACTCCTAGTTGTTTGGGGAGCTGTGATATCTGGCCACATTCCTTTAATGAGCCCTTTCACGATACATTTATTGATGAGAAAGCTGGCTGAAGTGAGGACCCTGTCTGTAGCCGTAGAAAATAACAAAACAAACTAGCTTCTTAATCTCACTGTCCCTGCCTGGAAAGAAGAGAATAATTTTGACATCCTTCATCTGACTGAAGTATGAATCTAATGTTTGATGACCTCTGAAAGGAAGTGTTAGAAAGAACAGTAACAACAACCAGAAAAAAAGCAGTTAAAAGATGAACTCATATATGTCCAGCAAAAACAATGGTAGATGGTTGCTAATATATATTGTGTCTCATGAGAAACGAGTCTACTCTTGCCTATGCTTGCAATAACGTACCCGTATTTGACTCAAAGAAAGTATCTTTTGGCATTTATCCACATTATTTTTCACCACCTAATTCAAAAGCAAAAAATTTCTAGTTATTTCGATATTTCATTTTTATTCCTCAGAAGGCAGCTTCTGATGCCAAAGAACAGTTTTATCCATATAAATAATCTACTTTCAGGTGTTTTATATCATATTCAATGACAAACTGTCAAATGTAACATTTTTCCTTTGACGGCCCGTGAAATCCATCATGTGTTTTCATAGATCTTTCATTCAGAAAAAGATTTGAATTTTAAGGATTTATAGTCTGATCAGAAATATTTGATTTTGAGATTTGCAGCTTTTAAAGTCAATAACAGGATTCACTAGTAAAAATCTAAAGTCAGTGGGTGAAATGTTATTGTAATCATTTATCCTTTGTGACCTTTGAAAGAATAAAAAAATAACTGCTGTCTCATGCCTATAGTTTATATCCAGTCACACTAGATAAGAACAAGAAGCTTTTTTTTCTTTCACCTTGCAGTTCATGACTCTTCCTAGAATTGCTCATATACTGTTGCTAGGGGCTGAGCACACTGAATGATCTCAGTATTTAATAAGACATGAAGAGATAAAACAGAAAAGGGGCTTTACTCACCTGGTGTGTGTTTATAAGAGTAACTGGCATGATGAGAAATGTGACCTGATTTGTTTTTAGAATATAAATTCATAATCCATTGACTCTCTTTCTTAGATGGGCTAGTGTATAGATCTCCTATATGGAGCCATAAAATGGGTTCAATCTAAACTTTCCATGTAATTGAATTATTATTATAAAGGAAAACTATTCTCAGAGGTAATTACAATTTTTAAGAATATTCTCTTCTGGATAAACTGTATTATTTACTCTTTATTAGATGAATAAAAATGCTTCCATGTGCTGAAATTTCCCCAGTATAGAAGTGTAGCTATGACTGTGATGCTAAAGGCATCATCTAAAATGCCTCATAGTCAAGGCAAAGCTGTGAAAGGCTACCGAGTAGGGCAGAGCTAAGACAGAGATAGAGCAGAGCACGCTGAATGTTTGTAAATCCTGCCTCAAACTGGATGTGCTGGACTGGGATTCAGGAGAGAGCCTGATCCTAAATCTGACAACAACAGTTACTCTCACCCTGGGCAAGTCATTCAACCTCGCTGGCATTAGACTAGAAGAAACCAGTCTTCTATTATTTACAGACTTTCCCAGTGATATTCAGAGGCCCACACCTATTCTCCTTTGTTCCTAATATACTGAAATAAGATTGAGACAAGGTCTCAAAGGCTCTCCTGAAGTCCCAGAATGCTACAGGCAATCCAATGAAAGATAATTAACCCAAGAACTGCAATTCACCCAAGAACCCAAAGATTCTAAATGGAGCTCAGAATTAGAAGAACCACAGGAAAGGATGGAGAGACTCATGTTGGCTTCCCTAAGGATTTTAACTGGTCTAAGAGAGCTGTTTGGAACGCTCTCCTAGAACAATTCTGTCCTGAGTTTGGAGACCGGAGCCCCCTGGGGCTTGGCGCAGACTCTCCCTAGCAGACTCCCTGTGCTGCCGTCCACCCATCTAGCAGTGAAGCCTGGTGACTCGGGCGCAGGGAGGGCAGAAGCCAGCTGCTGGGAGTGCAGGGCCCACAGCAAACAAGTTCAGAGTGGAGCGCAGAATAGGGCAGCGCGGGGTAGACTCAGCCCACCTGTCAAAATGGGGCCAAGTTGAGGGACCATGAGGTCGTATTTCAGCAGCAGTGAAGTAGGTCCCTGAAAAATTTTTTGGTGCTTCTCAAGCTACTTCTTCTCCACTACTGAGAACACCACCTCCAGAATACTTGGTATCACATGGAAGCTATAAGTCAACGTTTCCCACTGCATCTTCCAGCACCAGCTAAGTAAACCTTTCAGACATATCTGCTCCCCTCCTCCAACCAGCTGAGATTTGCAGGATGTTTTCTTCCCTGGTCTTCTTTCCTGTGCCCACCTACTTCATCTCCATCACCCCCAACCCTCAGTTTTGCTGTCACAGTTGTGGATAGTTATTAGGTTTCCCCAGGCAATCAGTATCTATCTTATTTCAGTAATATTTGACACTTAGATAATCCCGGTCAATCTTCTATTGTCTCTCAATTAGACTGAGCTCTTTGCATTGCAAATTTCATCATTCACCACCTTTTCCCTCTCCTCTTCATCTCTCACTCTCTCGAAATCTCTGTCCATACCCACTTGTTTGGTTAGGGGCTCTGAATCCTTACCTCACATGAGTAGCTTTCTCTCTCACTGGCAGGTGAAGCTCATCTTTGCTGGTGTAGGAATCTAGAGTTGCATTTTTGGGGTCTCACTTGTGCACAGATGTTATCTTTTTGTGTTCAACGTTGTATTAAGAAATCAATACCAGTCGGATTATTTTTCCTTTTTAAGTTACTCATGGTTTCTGTTTGGCAGCTTGTAAATTTGGTTTTCCTTCAACCTTAGATTTCAAGAATTTTATCAGAACATGCCTGGATGTAGGCATCCAGATTTCATCATTTCTGTAGACTCTGGTCTTTCTTCAGTTTAAGAAGGCGGCCTGTTTCGGTTATTTAATCATTTCCTGTCCTCAGTAGGTTCCATATTCCCCTGCTGGAATTCCTGATGTTTACTCATTTTCCTCCTGGATCTGTCCTCCAAGCATTTTGTTTTTCCCGCTAGATTTTCAAATGTTTGTGTTTTTCTTCCTGTGTCAATATATTTCTTCTACTTGATCTTCCAACTCACTACTTGTAACAGGAACCATCTTCTTTATCTACTGAATTTTGTTTCTAAAAAGTCATGTTTGGTCCCATTTCTCTGCTGTTAATCCTTCAGTGTGATGGTGATCATGGTGATAATCCTTAAATGTTGGCGGTGATGTGTGTGCATGCTAAGTGGCTTCAGTCGTATCTGACTCAGTGTGACCATAAGGACTGTAGCCCACTGGGCTCCTCTGCCCATGGGATTCTCCAGGCAAAAAGATACTGGAGTGGGTTGCCATGCCCTCTTCCAGGGGATCTTCCCGACGCAGGGATCGAACCCACGTCTCCTATGCTCCTGTGTTGCCAGGAGGATTCTTTACCAACGAGCACCACCTGAGAACCCCCCAGGTGCTGGTGGTGGTGTGCCAAGTGTCCTCTGTCTCCTCCAGCAGCTCTGTTTCTCTCTGGCTCCTGGGTCCCTTCCTAGAGCTGCTCTTTTCTTTTGTTCACTGGGGCTTAGGTCCAACTCCTGGGAGACTTCAGTAGCATCAGTCCAAAGAGCATGGGAAGATGCAGAGACCCCCTGGGTGAGCAATGAGCTGATAGGCAAGTTGTTAACCTCTGTGGGGACTTCAGCAGACCTCTTGGCTTCCTGGGTCCCTTGACTGACTGCTAAGGCTGATGCCGTTGCTTCTCAGCAGTGGAGGAGGGCTGAGCCCACCTGATAAGCCTGGGGAGAGGGTGAGGAGGAGCCTGGGAGGAAAGATATACTCATGTCATTGCTACATGCACCCCCTCTACAAAGGGCCACAGGGGGCTAGGTGCTCCTCAAACTTGAGGAGCTCTCCAACACTGGGCCCAGACTCTCATCTGGCCCAGAGAAGCCAGCCTCCAAGCCAATCTTATCAGAATCCTGGCAGAGCCTGGGTTTTCCTAGCACCCTCAAGGGCCTACATGCCTGCCAGTGGAGGGGGGCTGGTGGTAACTTCCCAACCCAATGTCTCATCAGCTAGAAAATACGGATTCTAGGCCCCCCATCCTAGACTTACTGAATCAGAATCTCAAGGCACAACCTAGAATCTGTATTTGTAACCTACTCAGGTGAATCAAGAGCAGAACTGAGAATTGAAACCACTGATTTAAGCTGATGCTATCACCTAAGGGTGCTAAGAACCCGTTCTAGATGTGCTAGGAGCTGAAGGTGCCCTGGTGAGAGTTCTGACCCTTGGGCTTTTACACTCAAGGGTGCTAACTCACCTGAAGTCCTGACATATACTTAGACTCTTTTTCTTTCTCAATGGCCAGTTTTCCTTTCTCTCTTTAGACCATGATTTTTCTATGACATTCAAAATCTGCTATAGTTGGGATAAGAATGAAAAATATTCCTGAATGGAAATAATCATCCTTTACTATGGACACCAAACCTGTAAAGCCAGGGCAATATAAAATGAGGAGAGGGTACAGAGGAAGGGGTCATTATAGCAACTTTCCTTAGGTTATATGGAGGAAAGCACCACAACAAAGGTTTGTTCTAGCTCTCATTATGAATCAGCTGTGGGTCAACTGTAGCTCTGTGGCTCCTCCCACACATCTTCTTCATTCTAGGATTCAAGCAGAAGAGCTGTCAAAACCACACCACAGCCTTACAGATTTGCTACGTGTGTTTGTAAGGTGGGATGGTACAGTCACCTCCACTCACCTTCCTTGGACCAAAGCTGGTCATGGCCAAGCCTGAAGTCAATGGGCAGAGAAGTATCTCCATTCCATGGGTGGAGCCAGGTCATTGGTGGTACAAGGGCACATTGAATCTTTTCACATGGACATGGAGGGAACAAATAATCAGGGACGACAGTGCCATTTACCATACTTACTGGGCAGGAAAACATCCCTTTCCAAAGTTCTCCCAATTAAAAGGCCCAATAAGGAAAATTACCTGATAGGCAGTGACTGAATATGAGGACGAGGGGCCTGTTTTTCCTCCCAACTGGTGGATCTCAGGTCCTCTGTGGTTCAGGAAGAGGGGAGATGTTCTTTCTCTTGCCTTCCACAGCATGAATGTAGAAAAAGGAATTCAAAGAAGGTTTGAACATACTTTGGGTTCATGCTGAACATTCTAGTGGTATTACACAGACAAAAAGAGCATTGAGCATTCAGAGCAGGCCAGCCCGTCACCACTGCACCACAGCACACAGCATCACTGTCAGACCTCGGGGACATCCTCCTAGGGCAGCAGGTCACAGCTCTTCTCTTGCCTCCCGCTCGGAGCTCTCCCACACACTCTTCTCTTCCCCTCCCCCAGTATCTCAGGTTTCGCTCTTTCCAGGCCTTCAAGATCCCTTCCTCCCTCTGTTTTCTAAGCTGGTGTCTCCCTTTGGTCTTAGGAATGTTGAAGCCTCCAGCCCAGCTCTTCCCTTCGCTGCTGGGCAGGGGCAGAGGAGGAGGGGAAGGGAGGAAAGCCCCAACCAAGGTGGTCTGGACGCCAGGGAAGCAATCCAGATGCCTAAAAACATGAGCTATCTCACTCAGCCAAGGCTGACATAGATTGTAGGCTCTCCTGCTCACACATCCTCTCATTTCCAACTTGAATTTCATGCTTGGGCCAGTTCCATGATCTCTTCCTGATTTTTGGCTGTGAGAATTATATAACTGTCCAAATTCTTATTCTGCCCCCTCCCCCCCCCCCCGTCTCCCCTTTCCCTTTGGATTTTTCACATCTTTGTAACTTATTCGAGCTTCTTATCAACAAGTTGGTTAAGCTCTGTGAGACTCATAGGGGTGTGATAGTCAATGAGAAATCATTGCAGGTGGGGTGTGTGTGTGTGTGTGTGTGTGTGTGTGTGTGTACACGCACTCAGTCATGTCCGACTCTTTGTGACCCCATGTACTGTAGCCAGCCAGGCTTCTCTGCCCATGGAGTTTTCCAGGCAAGAATACTAGAGCAGGTTGCTATTCCCTCCTCCAGGGGATCTTCCTGACCCAAGTAGCCTCTCAGAAAATGCTAACTCCCTTTCTATTTCTCTTCAAAGGATCTGAGCATACCACTGCTTCTTGGCCGTCCTGAATCAGATGAGGTTGATTTTAGAGGCATTTCTACACTGTACTCTCTTATCGGATGCGTGCACAGTTCAAAGCATACAGTAGGTGCTCACTGAGCACCTGATGAGCAGTGTCCTTTTCTCCTCACTCACCACCCTGCCCCTCACCTCATCAGCTCTAAGCCCTCTCTCTGCACACGCCCTGTTCTTATCTCTGTTCCTTCATACAGGAAACCCAGAGAGCAGCACTGAGACCTTTGACTCGTGGGTGGGGCTAACAGTCTGTGATGCTAATGGTCAGAGATTATGCAAGTTTAACAGAAAATCAGGAAGGTAGTAAAGTACCATCGTTTAAATCTTCAGTTCTGCTTCCAGTGTCTATAGTGAGCATCTCTATCAGGCTTTGACTCTTCAGTCCCTCTCCTTGTCCCAAAGAGAACCAAAGAAAAGCCAGTATAAATGGCTTTATCAAGCAACTTTTCACATCATTAAATCACTTTGCTCTTTATGTAGTAGCAGGACACAAACTCAGAAACACATTGCACACAAATTGGAGTAGCAGCAAAGGAAAGAGCAGCTGCTACAGAGCTGCCTGGTAACTGTGGACGAGGCCGATGATGAGGCTGGCCCCTAGCATGCGCCTCATGCTGGCTCAGCCACATCCCCTCCGAGCCAGGGTCCCCTCTTTTCGAGTAGAAATAGAGTTGAAACCTCTGTTACCTCTCTTGCCCTTGGAAATGAAGATTTCCTCAAAACCCAAGATATCGCCTTCTTTGCTTTCCTAACCACCTCTTCCTTCAGAGGAAACTATTCTCAGAGAAATTAGCCTTTTACATCTGTCAATCAAATTAGGCTGACTTTTAGGGAAAGCCATCTGGATGGTACAGAAATGGACATGACACGGATCTATTCTGTCCTGCCCTCCAGGGGGTCCCTGTCAAGTAAGATGAATGAACGCACATCGCTCTGCAGGTACCTGGCATACAGAAAGCCCTCACTAAGTATTTGTTGAATGAATGAGCAAAAGAATGACCGCACAATAATTTTAAGAGATGGTAGCAAATGCTATAGAAGAATAAAGGACAAAATATACTGGGGGACTTGACTTGAGAGATGTTCTGGTGGTTAGAGGCTTTGGGGTGGGCTTTATGAAGGGAGACAGATAAGACCAGAGCCTTGCAGATGGAGGCTGTTAAGCCTGGCAGGGTGAGACAAATTGAGGATGGCACACCAGGGCTCTCCTGGGAGAAGGAATCTTGCCTGGCCTTTTCTCAGCAGCATAGCCATGCAGTCATTTTCTAAATAAGGGAAGCACCACAATAGGAGCTCAGGGATGCTAAGGCCTCGCTCAACAAGATATTAGGCTAGAGCATGACACGGTTGCCAGCTCTCCACAAGAGGATCACATCCCTGGGAGGATGGGCAGCCTGATTTCAGATTCGATAAGGTCACAGTCCCCTTGATCTTTATCTTTTGAGATGATGAACTTGAACTTGATGAATCATGTTTTTCTCCAATGTGTTTTGGATATCCCAGCCTAGAATTCATTTCTTTGCAAGAGTGGATATGGCACAGTTTGCTACAGAGAGGAAGCCTTTCTCGATTGTCTTCTCTAAGGAACCAGGGAACAATGAGACTAGAAATGTCATTAAGATACTTTGAAAGAGGGCCACCATGGATCTGGCATGAATATTTATCTTGAATTCCTGGAGATTTAGTATTCAGTTCATCTGTGATAATGGTAATTATCTCTTATGGATGAAATTGAATTTCCTTCCCCTCCTAAATTCATATGTTGAAACCCAACCCCTAGTACCTTAGAATGTGACTGTATTTAAAGATAGGGTCCTTAAAGAAGTGATTAAGTCTAAAGGAGATCATGGGGTGGGGCGTTGCTAATCCAAAATGACTGGTGTCCTTATAAGAAGAGGAAGAGGCACCAGGATGCACACATGCACACACATGCACATGTGCACGCACACACACACACACACACACACAGAAGAAAGGCCATGTGAGGACAAAGCAAGTCGGGAGCCATCTGCCAGCCAAAGAAAAAGGTACAAGAGAAACCACACTTGCCAACACCTTGATCTTGGAATTCCAGCCTCCAGAACTGAGAGAAAAGGAATCTGCATTGTTTAAGCCTCCCACAGTTCAGTCGCTCAGTTGTGTCCGACTCTTTGTGACCCCATGAACCACAGCACACCAGGCCTCCCTGTCCATCACTGACTCCCAGAGTTTACCCAAGCTCATGTCCATTGAATTGGTGATGCTATCCAACCATCTCATCCTCTGTCGTCCCCTTTTCCTCCTGCCCTCAATCTTTCCCAGCATCAGGGTCTTTTCCAATGAGTCAGCTCTTCACATCAGGTGGCCAGAGTTTCAGCTTCAACATCAGTCCTTCCAATGAACCCCCAGGGCAGATCTCCTCTAGGATGGACTGGTTGGATCTCCTTGCAGTCCAAGGGACCCTCAAGAATCTTCTCCAACAACACAGTTCAAAAGCATCAATTCTTCGGTGCTCAGCTTTTTTTATAGTCCAACTCTCACATTCATACATGACCACTGGAAAAACCATGGCCTTGACTAGATGGATCTTTGCTGACAAAGTAATGTCTCTGCTTTTTAATATGCTGTCTAGGTTGGTCATAACTTTCCTTCCAAGGAGTAAGCGTCTTTTAA
Source organism: Oryx dammah (assembly GCF_014754425.2). Classification (NCBI taxonomy): domain Eukaryota; kingdom Metazoa; phylum Chordata; class Mammalia; order Artiodactyla; family Bovidae; genus Oryx; species Oryx dammah. The sequence goes on along the minus strand of NW_024070211.1, from coordinate 116,698,651 downwards.
TTTCATGGCTACAGTCACTATCTGCAATGATTTTGGAGCCCCCCAAAATAAAGTCTGACACTGTTTCCACTGTTTCCCCATCTATTTCCCATGAAGTGATGGGACCAGATGCCATGATCTTTGTTTTCTGAATGTTGAGCTTTAAGCCAACTTTTTCACTCTCCTCTTTCACTTTCATCGAGAGGCTCTTTAGTTCTTCACTTTCTGCCATAAGAGTGGTGTCATCTGCATATCTGAGGTTATTGATATTTCTCCCGGCAATCTTGATTCCAGCTTGTGCTTCTTCCAGCCCAGCATTTCTCATGATGTCCTCTGCATATAAGTTAAATAAGCAGGGTGACAATATACAGCCTTGATGTACCTCTTTTCAGTTGTGGCAGCCCTAGCATATGAATACACTGATATATTTTGAGGGCCTCCTATGAACCTGGCAGAAGTATTTTATCTCAATTTTTTAATGACTATGAAATATTGTTATATTCCTTTTTCAGAAGAGAAAATAGATGCCCAAGGCTACAGCTCTAGCAAGTGGTGCAAACTCAGAGTCTAAGGCACATCTGTCTGGCTCCAGACATGAAGCACTTAGCATACCACCAACCCGCATTTGTGATGTAGCAGTCATGAAAGAAATACGAGGCTGTAATAATTGCTGACATCTGAGAACTTAATCCTTTCCTTATGGAACGTATGAATGATGAGAGACAGACTTACAAAGGTAAATAAATAAATAAGTACTGCCTGGACCAGACCGTCTGGAATCAATAATGCCATGGCAACACCACGGTGAATCTAAGCTGAGAGAGCATTCAGATGACTGTGAAGACAGCGTAAGGGAGTGGCGGCAGACCTAGGGTAGATTCAGCAGCTTTCTAGTTATGGGAACTTAGGCATTTATTCTTACTCACATCCTTAACCTCATCAGTTTCCTCATCTGTGCTAGGGGGGCTAAATTGGGACTAATGGTGGAATATTACCCCCTGGGTTGTTGGAGGATTAAAGAAGATAATATAAAGCACTTTTCATGATGCTTGGTACATAGTACATCTCAATAAATGCACCATGGTGGAAAAAAACATTCTTCTAATGCATATCTTACTAGAGACTAACAAAAGAGCCAACCCATCTAAATGTGTTTGAGTTCCTGTTTAAATGAAAATTCTAAATGTTGTTAAATTTATGTGTATTTTCACTGACACTTATATGTTTCCAAATATAATTTTGTTTCCAAAATATGTTTGCCTTCTCAGGACATTCAGCTTAAATAAATACCAACATAGACCATCACCAACACAGTCAAGGCAAAATTAAAATGTTCATCAGTGTGGAAGGACAGTCTGAAGAAAGGCAAGACAGAGAGGACTAGTAAAATACTGATAGAAGTCAGAGCAAATTAAAAATAGTGTGTGTGTGACACTGAGTGCATTGATGGATGTGTGAATGTGTTTTGGGACATACCTGTGCCCATCTGAGAGTAAATGCAGGCACAATTCTAGACAGTGAATTGTGCATGGGGAATCCATCCCCCACCCTGCATGCCTTTCTTGATAGATTGTTTCTTCGCTGCAGGTGATTGCTTTCTTCTGCCTCAAGAGTAGAAACTTTTTTTATAATGCTTCCTGTGCTTTTATAGCAAAAACCAATATAAATATTACTGGGTCTATAAGTAAAAGAGTATAAAGTCTTATTTATCTTGCTGCATAGAGAAGCCGTGAAAAACATGTGGAAAGTTGAGTCTATTTTTCTCCAGGAAAACATTCAACTACACGCTGCCGCAAAGCAGAGATGCTTAATTTCAGAGATGACAGGGGGACTCTGTTATGTTTTTGGTTCACAGGATTTTCATTGCTTCTGCATGTGCATGAATATTGAAATATTTCTCTGACCAATTCTTGGAAAATGATATTGCCTGGCCAACCACATATGTTTGCAATGACAGGTTACACTCCCAACCCCAACTAACAGGCCACAATGATGGGGCTTCAGATGTAGAACAAGGGGAGAGAAAGTGGGATCGGGCCAATGGCATGAATGGAAAACCCAAGCAAAGCCATGTCCTGGTCGGCAGCCTCACACGCTCCCTCCCAGTGCGGCCCCACTGTTGCCATCAGCTATGAGTTCTAGTCCCAACCGTCAGGTTTTGCCCCTCCCTGGTTCTGCTCCCATGGAGGGATGTGGAACTTTGTAACAGGGCATTGGGACCCATCATCCCAGCACACAAGGGTAAGATCAGGTGGGACTTTTACCAGAACCACAAAAAGGGGAGGTTGAGGTTCCAGTTCCCTTTGATCGCCTGCGTTGTCCTTCTCTACCACTTCACAGGTCTCCAGGCTCCATCTCCTTGCTGTCCCCTCTGCTTCAGGCACAAGATCATGGTTCAGTATTAGAGTTCATTTATTTCTGTGATTCTTGCTAGTGAAAATCCTTTGATAAACCTCTAATTTCAAACTGCAGAAACAAAACAATGTGATGTTCCTTAGTCTTTAGCTGTGTGTTAGTCCACTCAGTTAGTTCAGTTCAGTTCAGTCGCTCAGTCGTGTCTGACTCTTTGTGACCCCATGAATCGCAGCACGCCAGGCCTCCCTGTCCATCACCATCTCCTGGTCCTTATTGTGCTTAGTCGCTCACTTGTGTCCGACTCTTTATGACCCCATGGACTGCAGCCCACCAGGCTCCTCTGTCCATGGGGATTTTCCAGGCAAAAATACGGGAGTGGGTTGCTATGCCCTCCTCTGGAATTACCAATTCCCAAACCCAGATCCATAATGAAGAGCTGATGTCCTGGACAGCCTCAACTCTTTCTTACAAAAGTTCTTTCATCTTCTTTCTCCTTCATTCTTTTCTATCTGGTTGTCAAGTTGTTGTCACATTTCTTAGGGAATTATTCTCATTTTCTGTCCTCCTTTATGAGCCTTTCCTTCCACCCCATTGCCTCCAAGGTATTTTCATTTTAATAGGGAATAATTCTCTGATTTATGTTAATGAAATTCTAATGATGATGTTTCAGGCAGGCAGAAGAGAGCCCTCACCTGGAATTTTAGATCTTTCCTCCCAGCCTGGAATGCAAGCAGTTATCTTTTCGAACCATGTTGAAATCATATTTGTGCATAAAATTGCTTTTTTTTTCCTTTGCACCATTCCCACCAACAGCTGGGAATTTCTGACCATCTTTTATAAGTTTCTGTTTGTGAAATTAACATCTGAGTCTGCTCACTAAATTCAAACCTTTAGAAAAACTGCAGCATGCTGAGGCTAATAGCAGAAAAGTTAAAGGTGTTGGGTGAACTTTTTGTTTCCTAAGATGCCTAGATTGTTCTGAAGCTAATATAAGAAGGGCTGTTAGTTAGAGTAGTTAGTATTTAAGCTATAGGAAGCTAACATTTGAAGTGTCTTTTTGTAAATGGAAGCAATGTTGAGTAAGTCTGTATTATTCATTATAGACTCTGTATTACTTCTTAAACGATGGCCGAAGTTATCATCTATAAATCTCTTTAGTAATACTGTTTAATTTCCTACCCCTCTTTTTAATACTCTTCAGGTGGACTTAGAGACTTAGATAAGCCACCAGTGAGTGCAGAGTATACCCCTACCCATCACACAATTGTAGAGTCCATGCCGTGTGCCCGGTAAGCTACCAGGCACTGTGGAGCATGGAAGAAGCACATCTCAGGCAAGGCTGCGGCTAAGAGGGGCAGTGAGGACTCAAGCAAAACCCACAGCTCAGCACATCGAGGTGGAGGTGGGCAGGAAGCCACTAAGGTCCAACCGAGGGTATGAGTCAGAGAGGCAGTGTACACACGGGATGGTGATTCTGTCGGAGCCAAGACTGAAGGCAACAGTTCACTGGGCTGGAAAGGCCATGCTGGACAGGCAGCACTTGGTTTAGGGTGTTCCTATCTCACAACTTTCTAACAGGTTGGCAGGTGATGTTGATGTGATTGGTCTGGGGTCCAATTCAGAATCACTGGCTTGGGAAACTTTTCCATGAAAAACACAGAAGATGTTTCTCCGTAGATTCAGAGATAGCATAGCTATGTCTCTGTGGGTTTCCTTTGCCCCTGCTTTTTTTTTTTTTTTTTAATCTTTTGAACACTGTAAATCATCTAATATATCAGATTATCTTTGTAGTAGTTATTAGGAAGCCTGCAGACAAATTTCTGGCTATCCTTACAAATGCATTGATGATGCTGTGGCATATATTTTGTCTAGTAACTTCACTTCTGATTATGTTTTACATTCCTATCCTTAGTTTCCCTTTGATTTGTCTTTCTGGCCTATTTTTAATTTCTTTTTCCTCTGTTATTGCCTGGATCTTTGAAATCCACATTAAACATTTTTAAAGACAAAACAGGTTATGTCTCTTTCAATACCACTAGCAACAACAAAACAACACTTTGATATACTATATTGAGTAAACTTTAGTGAGAAAGCTGCTGCTGCTGCTGCTGCTAAGTCGCTTCAGTCGTGTCCGACTCTGTGCAACCCCATAGACGGCAGCCCACCAGGTTCCCCCATCCCTGGGATTCTCCAGGCAAGAACACTGGAGTGGGTTAGTGAGAAAGCAGTAAACTTTAATAATAAAAACACTTTTTTTTTTTTTTCAAAGAGAAATTACTTAGGAGTGCCAGCCTCACTTAGGGACCATAGGCTAGATGAACAAACATTTGAAATTAAAGTTTCAGATTAATTTAATTTGAAATTAAAGTTTCAACACATCATCTTCTCTTAAGGCTGGTTCTATTTACCAAATACAGTGCTTTTAAGATCACTGTAACATACAAAATCCAAGGTGGATTAATCTTGTAGTCTTACTTTTAAACAATCTTCTTTCATAAAGCAACTATGGAAAACATGGAAATATATAGTCATATACTATATCATTTGCATGTGTTAAAGAGGAAACACTTGATACTTTTCTTTTAAAAATTTGTACTAAATGGTTTTTAAATAATTTTTATTTACTTGTTTATTTGTGGCTGTGCTGGGTCTTTGTTGCTACGCAAGCTTTTTCTCTAGCTGTGGTGAGCAGGGGCTAGTTTCTAGTTGTGGTGCCCTGGCTTCTTATTGCCATGGTTTCTTTCATTGTGGAGCACGGGCCCTAAGCACCTGGGCTTCAGGAGGTGCACCACGTGGGTTCAGCAGTTGCGGTTCCCGGGCTCTAGAGCACAGGCTTAGTAGCTGTGGTGCAGGGGTTCAGCTGCTCTGAGGCATGTGGGATCTTCCCAAACCAGGGATCGAACCCATGTCTCCTGCACTGGCTGGCAGATTCTTTACCCCTTGCCCACCAGGGAAGCCCAGTACTGAAGGGCTTTCTACTTTATTTTAAAGGTTATATACTAGAAGAAAAGAAAATCTCTTTTGAAATGACTTGTTTCTGTTGAAATGCATTAGTTAAATTTTCAGTGCTGCTAATGAGAACTGTTTCTTGGACGAACATAAATAATGAGGGCATATTATTAGTAGAACTCTCCAGGAGCCATGGTTGAAAAGACAGTTCACATAAGAGAAAGTTTTTCTATTTCAAAAGGAGGTAGTCCCCATGACGTTTCTTTTTCTTTTGCTCCTCACCATGACAAGAGAAATATGTGGGAATCATGCTTTCTCATGAAGGTTGTGTTGCTGCATGAAAGATAACAAAGGCAGTTATGAAATTAACAGGAAGCAGTTATAGATAAGATTGTTTCACCAAAATAGCTCAGGCAGAGATAAAGGAAAGGCCCTTTGATTTTTAACTTATGGTGAAATTTCTGAAAATTACATATGAAGAGATGATAGAAGTTTCATCCTCCTATTAAAAGGATCAAAGTAATAGGTCTGTTCACGCCTAGAAAACCAAAGTGAACTATACAATAATTGAGAATAATTAAATTTTAGCAAGAGAAGGGAAAAGTTGCACCCAGAGTTTGTATTTCTTTAAACTTTGCTCTCTTTTTCAATATAGTGATATTGACTACTAATCTTCCTTGCTTTTATACACTTAAAAAAGACAAATATATAAAATGCCATTTGACCTACTTAGCCCTGTAATGGGAAGCTCTGCCATTCCATGGAAAGCTTAAATGTTCACAGATACCAGGACCCTAGGGGCAAACAGCCTCTAGGGAAGTTCTTCTCAAACATGAGTGCATATGAGGGTCACCTGGGGATTGTGTCCAGTTAAGAGCCCATGTTAAACTACAGAGGAATCAGGAGAAAGCTATGGACCTCCTTCCCCAAATCACACATAAACACATTCAAGCCAATCTGCCTAGATGGTTCAGGAACCTAATTCCTGCTCTAAGGAGTATATTTGAAAACCTCAGAGTATAAAGTGGCTATAAATATTACAGTGATCTATGCAACTGCACGGAGAAGGCAATGGCACCCACTCCAGTCCTCTTGCCTGGAAATTCCCGTGGACGGAGGAGCCTGGTGGGCTGCAGTCCATGGGGTCGCTAAGAGTCGGACACGACTGAGCGACTTCACTTTCACTTTTCACTTTCATGCACTGGAGAAGGAAATGGCAACCCACTCCAGTGTTCTTGCCTGGAGAATCCCAGGGACAGGGGAGCCTGGTGGGCTGCCGTCTATGGGGTCGCACAGAGTCGGACGTGACTGAAGCGACTTAGCAGCAGCAGCAGCAGCATGCAATTGCAAGGAGATCCAACCAGTCCATTCTGAAGGAGATCAGCCCTGGGATTTCTTTGGAAGGAATGATGCTAAAGCTGAAACGCCAGTACTTTTTGGCCACCTCATGCGAAGAGTTGACTCATTGGAAAAGACTCTGATGCTGGGAGGGATTGGGGGCAGGAGAAGAAGGGGACAACAGAGGATGAGATGGCTGGATGGCATCACTGACTCGATGGACGTGAGTCTGAGTGAACTCCGGGAGTTGGTGATGGACAGGGAGGCCTGGCGTGCTGTGATTCATGGGGTCGCAAAGAGTCAGACACGACTGAGCGACTGAACTGAACTGACTGATGCAACTCCAGAGAAGGGCACGGTGACTGTGGGATAAGAAGGAATGAGTGAATGGGATGAACTTCTACAGCAGATGAGACTTGAATTGCAACTGGCAGAGTAGGGAGGAAGTCAAGCCCTGTGGGTGGAAGGGTAGAATAATCTGAAGCCATGAAGGTAGAGATGAGAAAAAGGAGGGTAAATTCCCCAGCCTGATGCTTCCATGGAAAACTAAAAGATGAAAACACTGGATGGGCAATGTGGAGCCAGTTTATGAAGATACTTAGATGCCAACTAAGGAATTCACTTCATTCAGCAGGCCACATTCAGTTCTTAAAGACATTTAAAGAGGGAGTAACATAGTAAAAACAGAATGGACTGAATTAAAAGGACAAAGTCTAAGTTTTTACATATGAACATATACTATGTTTATTATTGGCTTTAGCAAGAGATAGAATAGGGCCTTGTATTTCTTTTTAAAAAACTATTTCTTGGCAATTCTTAGACATTTATATTCACTCTTAGGTTCTAAATTTTATTGCTTCTGTATATAAATTTAGCCCATGAACTGCAGAGTTTGACTATACCATTGTGTGCCTGGCCCCAAGGACACGAGGAGGACTCAGATCTTCTCATCCCTGCCACCCGTGCCACCAGATGGCTTCCCAGCCTTTCGTAGCTTCTGTGTTGTGTATAGATGAGTGAGCCTGTGTAGCCTGCGAATGTGCTGGGCCCACACCTTCTTAGTCAACTGATGGTGCACTACCTAAGCTTCATTGCTCCCTCTTTTTGGAATTCTGTGTCTTTCCCAAGCTTCACATGCAGTAGAAATACCCCAGCTTTCCCTCTTCAGAAGCTGGTGTACGTTAACTAAGCAACCTCGTATACTGTGCTGTGCTCAGTCCTGTCCGACTCATTGCAACACCATGGATTGTAGTCTACCAGGCTCCTCTCTCCATGGGATTTCCCAGGCAAGAATACTGGAGTGGGTTGCCATTCCTTTCTCCAAGGGGTCTTCCCGACCCAAGGGTCTCTTGAGTCTCCTGCAATCGCAGGAGGATTCTTTACCACTAGCACTGGCTGGGATGCCCTCATACTGAGATTCATAAGGAACTGTGTCCTCCTTTCTTGAGGAAGAATAAAATCAGTTACAATTTCTTCCTCCACCACCAGAGAGGGGACAAGGTACCATCCAAATTACTAGTTACTTCTGGCTATCCTTACAAATTACTAGTTACCTCTAGTACTACTAGTCCCTCTAAAGCCTGATTGCACGTGTTTTGAGCATATCTCGGCTGTGTCCCAGATGTCCAAGAGAAAGCTTCCCAGAACCCCGTCTGGTCAGAAGGATGCCTCATCTCCCTGCTCTCCACCCACCATCCCACCTGCTTGCTGCTTCCCTTATTTTACTCTGCTACCTTGCCCAGCCAAGCTTGGTATCAGAGTCCCATCAGTGCTCTGCTGGTCAGTGTGAGCTGAGGTCCTTTGCCTGAAGTCTGCCTCTGCTCTTGCAGAGGACAAGTTAGTTTTTTCAGGATGGTCTTGAGAGTATTGAGTTGATTCTGTGTTCACAGTAATCAAAACAAAGCTAATATCTGGACCTTATTTTAAGAGCAGTTGTGAGTTTAGATACCTCCCCGAGTGGATTCATCCAAGTACAGATCAAAGCATTGTCCCTTCAAATGGATTCAGGTTGACCATCCTAAAAAATGGATCAAGAGGCTAGTCATGCAGGAATTCCAAGCACTGTTCACGGTGCACCTAAGTTATCTGCATAATGCAGGCTTAGGAAACCCTTTGGCTTGGCAGTGGTCTATTTTTAGAGGCAGTCCAGTACTCTTGCCTGGAAAATCCCATGGATGGAGGAGCCTGGAAGGCTGCCGTCCATGGGGTCGATGAGGGTCAGACACGACTGAGCGATTTCACTTTCACTTTTCACTTTCATGCCTTGGAGAAGGAAATGGCAACCCACTCCAGTGTTCTTGCTTAGAGAATCCCAGGGATGGGGGAGCTTGGTGGGCTGCCGTCTATGGGGTCATACAGAGTCGGACATGACTGAAGCGACTTAGCAGCAGCAGCAACATAGTAATTAGGAGCCAGGCTCTAGAAAAGATGCCTCAGGTTCATATCCATCTCTACCAATCACAGCTGTGCAAATGTGAACAAATTGTCTATCATCTGTTTCAGTTGCCTCATCTGTAACATGGGATTAGGAATATTCCCTACCTCTAAGGTCCTTGTGAAAGTCAAGTGAATTAATATACATACAGTGCTAGAAGAGAGCCTGTCATATATGCAGTAAGTGCTATAACAGTGCTGGCAAAACAAAGAACTTTGCAGTCCCTTCTGGATCGCCACAGTCCAGGGTCCTGTCTTCATTATTTCATTCATCCCAAGATCTTCTTGTCAAGAGGGATAAGTGGGTGAGTGGCTCAGATTGGCAACACAGTACCCCTTTCAATTGCTAGGGCAGGACCACCATCCACTTTGTTGTTTCTTCCCATTTTCTGAGCATCATAAAATGTAATATTCATGTGTCAAGGGATCCAGGCTAGTATTTTAACATTTTACAGCCTCTTTGTAAAGCTACCTTTTCAGTTTTAGAGGAGGCAGTTTTATGACTCCCTTTGATAACCACTTAACTGTGAAGACCCAAACAAAGAAGAGGAACGGTCAAAGGATAGCAGGAACTCCCAGACAGCTAGAGTCCCACTTCTTGAACATTATTCAGATTAGCTCCAGGACTCATAATTCTGTGTTTTCATTTATTGCGGCAATAAAGTAAATGGTTCTTTTATCCAAATGTTATTTCCTGGCTATTAATTCAGTAGCTATTTTGGATTGTAGCACTCCTCTTTGATTTAGGGAAATGGTACCTTATAAATATTTAAAAGTTGAAGACTGACACTTGGAGAAATTGACTTTGATTTGTTTTGTTAATATCCTATGGCTAGACTCATTACAGGTTTGCAAGATGCGGCCCCATTCTCTACTTATAAGAGATGGGGTGCTTGTGGCTCTATAACAAGGAAATTTGGGGATGCTCTTCTCAAATCTTTTGTGGACTAGATCTCTGTGTATGCCTCCAAGGGACACACATGACTCTCTTCTTCATGTATTTCTCCAGAAACTGCTCTTGAACTCAAGAGTGTAGTTGAAAACTATCAATACTTCTCAAAATAGCTGAAAATGGTCATAGGCTTGGGACTTTCTCTGCATCTACGAATATCAGCGAGGGTTTACGACAGGGCCCCGGATGATCTATACACTGGTATGATTTAACCATGGATCAATCAACCTATTAGGGGAAAAAAAGACAAGGTCAATAAGGATGGGTCTTGGTGAACCAGAGGTCATCCTACATTTTTCAACCTAATGTTCTTATTTCCTTTCCATTAACATTTCATAATGAAAAAATGCCTATATTCTTTAATTTTTAAGATAATTAAGGGAATTTAGTGCCTTTGAAGGATAGAGGATTTATAATGGCATCAGGGAATACACTATAAATAACCCACGAGACAAGGGCCACCTGGAAAGCAGCAGTGCAGTCCCCATCATCATTGCTGCTTCTTGGCAACAAGCTGTAAGAGGGTTATCTTCCTTGGCCAATGCAGAACCCAACTCCTCTCCTTAGACCAGAAAGACCTGCGTGTTCTGGGACAGGGCTTCTACCCTCTTGGGAAGTGGTTTTCCAGCTGTATTTGAATTTGAACAAATTATAACAAACACAGAACATTCTAAGTACATGGCATTCTCTGTATGCAAAGCCCTGAAATGTGTGATGGAAGTAGACAGTCATTCTGGAGCTTCTCTAAGGGAAAGAAACATGCCATCTGCCTCTGAGATCGTTACAGCCTAGTGAGTGAGATCAGGATGACACAAGGGAATGTACCAGGGCACAGAACAAGAGAGAGGGGTCTGCATGGTTGCAGCCAGGCTCATGCACATAGATACAAAGGGACTTAGTCCAAAGGCTGGCTTACCTGTGAGCTCTCCAAGCTGACCATTTAGTTTAGTTCAGTTCAGTCGCTCAGTTGGGTCTGACTCTTTGCGACCCCATGAATCGTAGCACACCAGGCCTTCCTGTCCATCACCAACTCCCAGATTTCACTCAAACTCATGTCCATCGAGTTGGTGATGCCATCCAGCCATCTCATCCTCTGTCGTCCCCTTCTCCTTCTGCCCCCAATCCCTCCCAGCATCAGAGTCTTTTCCAAGGAGTCAACTCTTCGCATGAGGTGGCCAAAGTACTGGAGTTTCAGCTTTAGCATCATTCCTTTCAAAGAAATCCCAGGACTGATCTTCTTTAGAATGGACTGGTTGGATCTCCTTGCAGTCCAAGGGACTCTCAAGAGTCTTCTCCAACAACACAGTTCAAAAGCATCAATTCTTCAGCACTCAGCTTTCTTCACAGTCCAAATCTCACATCCATACATGACCACAGGAAAAACCATAGCCTTGACTAGACGGACCTTTGTTGGCAAAGTAATGTCTCTGCTTTTCAATATGCTATCTAGGTTGGTCATAACTTTCCTTCCAAGGAGTAAGCGTCTTTTAATTTCATGGCTGCAGTCACCATCTGCAGTGATTTTGGAGCCCCAAAAAATAAAGTCTGACACTGTTTCCACCGTTTCCCCATCTATTTCCCATGAAGCTGACCATTTTTTTTTAATTAATTTACTTATTTTTAATTTTTACTTTACAATTCTGTATTGGTTTTGGCATAGATTGACATGAAGCCACCACAGGTGTACATGCGTTAAGGCACTATTTAATAAAGATCATTTAAATGATTACTAGATAAAGATGGTACAGTAGATACACTCATTTTCTTTTGTTGAAGCCCAACTAAAATAACAACAAAAGGACATTTTTAAGGGCATGTATTCTCAAAAATACAGAAATTGGGCAAGGACTTAACAAAGATAAACTTTTTAAAGCTAGAAAACAGAGGGATAAATATTAAGTAATTCAGCAAACCCAAGAAAGACAAAATAAGCTATCAGTGGGAAAAGCTGAAAGGTAAACAGATTTATACCACAGACCCCTCCCCATCAAACAGCTCAGGAATTGGCTAAGTAAGTACCTTTGGAAACAGAGATGAAGGGAAGGCTATAAATAAGAAACAGAGAATCTAAGAAGCAGTTTGACCTCCAGATTCTTTATCCCACCCTCCACTCTATAAAGACTAGAGGCTTATCCTCTGAAGAAGGTATAATAGCAGGTCTCTGGGATGGGGTTAAACAAGTGCAGAGCTTGAGGGTAGGAATGCAGGCTGAAAACAAGAGGATTGAATGAAGTTATAGACCAGTGCTGAGTTTCTTCTCCAATCTCTGTTCCTGTAATACCAGAAGATTCTTCTCTGAGGAACCTGAGTAACCAAAGAGCAAAGACCCAAAGATCCAGACATTTGATGGCTTTTCCAAGGTAAGGGGTCAGTCAGATCCCTGTCCAGAGAAGCCCCCAGAAGCTCTGATGAAAGGAGCTTTCAGGGCTCTGCTTTTAAACAGGGGCAGAAAACCAAAGATCATCACACAGCTATGTTAAAATGATTTAAGGAAGGATAAGCTGATTGAGAAAGAGACTAAACTATCAACCATGAGTGGATTAAGAATGTATTTACCATTGTGCTGAATACCTAGAATGGAATATTATTCAGCTTTAAAAAAGAAGGAAATACTGTTCTATGGTACATTGTGGATGACCCCTGAAGACATTTTGCTAAGTGAAGTAAGCCAATCACAAAAGGACAAGTACTCCATGATACCACATCTGAGGTACCTAAAGAAGCCAAACTCATAGAGACAAATAAGAATGATTGTTTCTGGCGGGGTGGGCGGTGGTGGCAGATGGAAAGTTGTTCATTGAGTACAGTTTCAGTCTTGCAAGATGAAAAAGTTCTAGACATCTGTTATACAATAACGTAAATCTAGTAAGTAGTACTGTGCGCTTTGAAAATTTGAGAGCATAAACATGCCATATTGTTTTAAGGGAAGCCCCAGTGGCTTGGTGGTAAAGAATCCTCCTGCCAATGCAAGAGACATAAGAGACACAGGTTCTATCCCTGGGTCAGGAAGATCCCCTGGAGAAGGGAATGGCAATCCACTCCAGTATTCCTGCCTGAGAAATTCCATGGACAGAGGAGCCTGGCAGGTTAAAGTCCATAGGGTCACAAAAAATCAGACAAGATTTGGGGATTAAACAATAATGTATGTTTTTAACCACAATAAAAAAGAGAGAGGCTAAAATAAAATGAAGAGAGTGACATAAACTCTGAAGGGAGAAGAAAAGGTCAAGTAGAATTATTGACATCCTCAGAGTGGTAAGAGAAGATATTGCATCCTGAAACAAAATTAAGGTGCTATTAAAAAAAAAAATCCAGACAAAAAGGAAACTCTTAGAAACGAAAGCTGTAGTATTAAAATATTAAGGAGAGGTTATATTTACTAGAAAGAGCAAAAAGAAATAAAATTAAATACAGGACAGGAGGAAAAGAAAAAAAGAAAAAACAGCCCAAAGTTCAGATAAAGGGAATTCCAGAAAAATAACAGATGGGAAGAAATCATTAAAGAGTGCATTTTTCCATTTTTTCTAGAATTGCAGTTCATGGTTTTCCAGATTAAAGGACACACAAAGTACTTAGGGTTATAAATGAAAATAAACTCACACCTCGGCACATTTTCATGACATTTCAGAACTCTGGAAGCAAAAAGAAGATCCCACAAAAACAGAGAGGGAGAAGGAATCATTTCCAAAGGTAATGAGTTCATAATAGTTTCTGACTTCTCCAAAGTAGATCTAAAACTAAAAGAGAATGCCCTCAACAGTCTATTGGCATGACTTCCAACCTAGAAACTGATATATAGACAAACCTTCCCTCAAATGTGACAATAATATGAAAACATGCCAGACATGCAAGCTCTCATAAATTTACCTAGCACATACATCTTTTCTTGGGAAGCTATTGTACGATGTGTCTCACCAAAATAAGGAGAGAGCCAGGAAAGAGAAAGATGTGGGGTATAGAAATAAAAGAGAGATGAAGGCACCCTCAAAATTATGGTGAAGAAACGTCTAGAATGAAAGCTATATGTTAGGCAGAGATGACTGCAAGTCCCAATTATAGTTCAGAAAGTTCCAACAGAGATTTCTTCATAAAACTATCGGAATACTCAAAGCATCTGAACATTTTCAGATGAGATTTGGATAATTAGTGGAGAGTTAATCCTGAAAGATGATGCTGTGAAAGTGCTGCACTCAATATGCAAGCAGATTTGGAAAACTCAGCAGTAGCCACAGAATGGGAAAAGGTCAGTTTTCATTCCAATCCCAAAGAAAGGCAATGCCAAAGAATGTTCAAACTACCGCACAGTTGCACTCATCTCACATGCTATAAAGTAATGCTCAAAATTCTCCAAGCCAGGCCTCAGCAATACGTGAACCGTGAACTTCCTGATGTTCAAGCTGGTTTTAGAACAGGCAGAGGAAACAGAGATCAAATTGCCAACATCTACTGGATCATGGAAAAAGCAAGAGAGTTCCAGCAAAACATCTATTTCTGCTTTATTTACTATGCCAAAGCCTTAGACTGTGTGGATCACAATAAACTGTGGAAAATTCTGAAAGAGATGGGAATACCAGACCACCTGACCTGCCTCTTGAGAAATCTGTATGCAGGTCAGGAAGCAACAGTTAGAACTGGACATGGAACAACAGACTGGCTCCAAATAGGAAAAGGAGGACGTCAAGGCTGTATAGTGTCACCCTGCTTATTTAACTTATATGCAGACTATATCATGAGAAACGCTGGACTGGAAGAAACACAAGCTGGAATTAAGATTGCCAGGAGAAATATCAATAACCTCAGATATGCAGATGATACCACCCTTATGGCAGAAAGAGAAGAGGAACTAAAAAGCCTCTTGATGAAGGTGAAAGTGGAGAGTGCAAAAGTTGGCTTAAAGCTCAACATTCAGAACACAAAGATCGTGGCATCCGGTCCCATCAGTTCATGGGAAATAGATGGGGAAACAGTGGAAACAGTGTCAGACTTTATTTTGGGGGGCTCCAAAATCACTGCAGATGGTGATTGCAGCCATGAAATTAAAAGACGCTTACTCCTTGGAAGAAAAGTTATGACCAACCTAGATAGCATATTCAGAAGCAGAGACATTACTTTGCCGACTAAGGTCTGTCTAGTCAAGGCTATGGTTTTTCTATTGGTCATGTATGGATGTGAGAGTTGGACTGTGAAGAAGGCTGAGCGCCGAAGAATTGATGCTTTGGAACTGTGGTGTTGGAGAAGAGTCTTGAGAGTCCCTTGGACTGCAGGAGATCCAACCAGTCCATTCTGAAGGAGATTAGCCCTGGGATTTCTTTGGAAGGAATGATGCTAAAGCTGAAACTCCAGTACTTTGGCCACCTCATGCGAAGAGTTGACTCATTGGAAAAGACTCTGATGCTGGGAGGGATTGGGGGCAGGAGGAGAAGGGGACGACAGAGGATGAGATGGCTGGATGGCATCACTGACTCAATGGACGTGAGTCTGAGTCAACTCTGGGAGTTGGTGATGGACAGGGAGGCCTGGCGTGCTGTGATTCATGGGGTCGCAAAGAGTCGGAGATGACTGAGCGACTGAACTGAACTGAACTTAGAGGTTGAATTAGTGATCAGGGTGGAGAAAACTAAGCTCACATTAAAGAAGACAGTTTCTTAACTGTGAGAATACAAAATCCTATCACGGAAAAGTAACCATAGTAAATTGCATGACTTAGCTGTGAATTTCTTTTACAGAGTCATTACAGTATAAATCCTGAATATTTCTCTAAACAAAATTACTATATTACTATACTGAGGAGTGAGAAGGGGTGGTATATGAGGTAGCAAAAGTTGATAGATACAGAATAAGACAGCTTCATCTTCATCTTCAACAGGGAGGAAGTTAACAGATAATGCTTAAAACAGAAAATCATTTAAAAATAAAATCACAAACACCTTACTTAGCCAAATTAAAAACAAAATGTATCTAGATGATTTGAAAGTGGTTGCCTCTAAGTAAGGGAAAGTTTTGGCACTCAAAGAGTTCTGCTAGTGTGCGTATGTCACTAACCTTACAGATCTAACTTACTCTTAAAATTATAAGCATGTATAACTTTGATTTTAAATTATTCCAAAAGAAAAAAACAACAAGAAACAAGGTAATAAAGTGCTTAGCATGAGTCCAGGAACTCCAAATAAGGACACCTCCACACAAAAACCGTTTCCATCACCACCGTGTTGGAATTTCACAAACCTTACCTTTTTCATTCTAAGGAGTTAGATTCTACAAATATGTTACTGTAGTAAAGTGATTCACTGAAAGGGAAGCCGACTAAACTACTACTTTTAAACTGTATTTATGTATTCATTTTTGGCTATCCTGGGTCTTCCTTGCTGTGCGCAGGCTTTCTCTAGTCTAGCGCGGGCTTCTCATTGCAGTGGCTTCTCTTGTTGCAGAGCATGGGCTCGAGGGTGTATATGCTTCAGTAGTTAGGGTTCCCAGACTCTAGAGCACAGGTTCAATAGCTGCGGCTCAGGGACTTAGTTGCTCTACGGCATGTGGGATCCTCCTGGATCAGGGATCCAACCTGTGTCTCCTGCATTGGCAGGCAGACTCTCCCCCTCTGAGTCACCAGGGAAGCCCCAAGTTGGTTAGTTTTTTTAAATGTATTTATGGCTGTGCCAGGGCCTCGCCACTGAGTGGGGCCTTCTCCAGCGGAAGTGAGACGGGGCCACTCTCTGCCACAGTGCCCTGTGCCTCTCATCACGGTGGCCTCTCCCCCTGCAGCGCACAGGCTGCAGGGCGCAGGGGCCTCAGGAGCAGCTCCGGAGCCTAGAGCGCAGGCTCAGTGGCTGTGGTGCACGGGTTCCGTGGCCCCACAGCATGTGGGGTCCTCCGACACCAGGGAGCAAACCTGCACCGGCAGGCAGCCTCTCCACCACTGAGCCACCAGGGAAGCCCCCACACTGATTAATTTTTAATAAAATTAAACAGCAGAATAGCAGGCAGAGAGTCTGTCTGCAGTTGTTCATTGTTCTTCCACATTGTGGTGAATAACCAGTGCTTGGATTTTAGCCTAGAGGTGTGTGTTTCTCTGGAGGACAGCAGGGCCAGGGAGGAAGGGTTGATTCAGTGGTTTCTGGGATGCTTACAGGGAGGAGAACTGGATTTTATTGCTCAGGCTAAGTGGTCCCAGAGCATAAATTACTCCTTGGATAATTTACACCCGGTGACTAGACTTGGACTATGAATACAGAATGGTCCTTGATAATCTGAAAACATAGAAATGATTCCCTTACCAAGCGTGGCCCAAAGAACATGGTAAACCCAGTGAAACCAGAAAAGAAAGAAAAATATTCCCAAAGAATTTTTCTTGCCTTTACATTTGAGTAGGGCAACAGATTGACAGCTGCCTAACATGAGTGTTTTGAAAACACTGAATCTGTACGACCAACGTTATAACGACGTTGTGATGTTTTTATAGAATGACACTATATTGCAAATTTATTCCTTCAATGAAACACATGCCCTCATTAATCCTCCAAACATTTCTATCCTATGAAGAAACACATTTTGCACTAGAGATGTGTTGCTAATCCCTTCCACCTTTCTGAATATACAGAACGCGTGTGTAACAAAGAGCAAGCGCACAGCGACAGCATTTAAGGCTGCAAGAAACATGGCAGAGTGCTATATGCCCCTGTCCTTCCCCCGAATAGCAGCAATTAAAATTCACAGCTGCTGGCTGCCCAGATGTTTCTTGCATTCAGTGCTCTGTAATATGCATCTGAATATACTGTCTGACTGCAGTTTCAGTAAACTAGACAGCTTTGTATTCTAAATTCAGCAGACTAGATCCAGTGTGTATATTTTTTTCTCCAGATTAGCTTCCCTCTCCCTTCTCCCCTCCCCTCTTCTTCATTTGCTTGGGGCATTAGCAGTTCAGAAACAAAAGACATTTCTAGCTCAGAGTTTAGCTGTATCAGAGTGTAAGTGAAGGTCAGGTCTGATTTATGTGGCATGTCTGATAAGCAGGAGACGAGAGCAGGAAGAAGGGCTTGGAAAAGCTGGTGAACTTGGCTTGACTTATATCCTGTGCTTTTGTAGGCAGCCAACATCCCCCTGGTGTCAGAACTTGCCATCGACGACATACACTTTGATGACTTTTCTCTTGACGTTGACGCCATGATCACGGCTGCTCTTCGGATGTTCATGGAGCTGGGGATGGTACAGAAATTTAAGATTGACTATGAGGTAAGATGTTTGGTCATGAGGCTCCCAGGAGAACAACATGGTAGCCACTTTGAGCCTTGGGTTTCCAAATATTCATCGGGGATGATCATGCTTTCCCTGCATACCTAGTGGGATTACTGTGGGAATCGTGCGAGATGTTTGTGGAAGGACCTCAATGTTGAGGGTTCCTCAGACATAAGGTATCATTTTGATCATGGCCCACTGCAGGTACATGCAACTGCCTGACGTAAACTTTCCCTTCCCATTTCAGACACTGTGTAGGTGGCTTCTGACAGTAAGGAAGAATTACCGAATGGTTCTGTACCACAACTGGAGACACGCCTTCAACGTGTGCCAGCTGATGTTCGCGATGTTGACTGTAAGTGTGTTCGGTGACAGCGGAAGGTCATCTGTCACTTGTGAGGACCTTCTGGCTTCCCTTCACATTCCCATTTCTCAGACAAGCTGCCCTGTGATTAACTTTACGTTGGAACTTACCTACCCTGGTGATGGGAGTGTATATTTCACAACGACCTCTGAGCTTTAAGGCTGTAAAATCACTGACACCTTGGAGCAGGTGTAGTCTTTGAATGATTGCTTGAGTCTCTTTTTAATGTTTTATCTTGGGAAACTGGTTTTTTTAAAAACAAAAGAAATGCTTGAGTTTTCAAAGCCACCTTTTTTGCAGAGAATATGGGGATGAGTGACTAAACAAAGAGATCTTCTGGATAAGACCTCATAGGCTGGTGGAAAGCCAAAGAAGGGATGTGTGAACATTACCCACAGGGACATGGGAATCCTGAGAGATGCTTTTCTTGAGAAGGTTCAGGGAGGCCATGGGAAGGATGGAGTAGGAGGGTATGTTCTCAGGGTTTAGGGCACACCAGGCTTCAAAGCTCTGCTCCAGGTACTGTAACAAAGTGAAGGTAGCCAGTCTGTTTTATAGAAACAGCTGGGGCAGCTGGCCAGAGGTAAGCCTTGGAATTTAATCTAAAAGCAAATGTTTGTGGCAAAGACTAAAACAGAATCCTCTCTTCATCTCTATTTTCTGGCAAAAAAAAAATAAGGCTCATTTGGTCTCATTTCTACTTACACTGTCAAGCAATTATCAATTTAAATGGTTTCTGGCTTAAATATATTGGTTTCTTTAGCCTCAAGGTGATATGTACGTACATGTGTATCCATACACATATATGTAAGCATACCTGCCACACAGAAAAAGAGAAGATGAGTTTAAGATTCTAATAATGTAAATCTAAATGCCTTACATCTTTGCACCCAGATTAAAATTTAAACCCCAAAGAGGGAACGCCCAATGACAAACATTTTCCTTCGGTCCACGTGAAGGAAGATTTCTGCTCCTTCCTCATGAAGTACTCTGTGCTCTTCCCTGCCTACTAAAATTTTGCTCATTCTTTAAAATGCATTGATCTAATGCTGGTTTTCCCATGAAGTCTCCTTTTCCATAATCATCAATACTTTCAATAATCATCAGTTAATCATCAAAAATTACTTCTCTGCACTGTGTCTTGTACAACACATCTTTCTTTCTGCTGTGTATCTGAAGTTAAAGATCTCTCCTTCTCCTGTAAAGTAAGCAGCTTGAGGCTAAAGAAGTCCTTTCTTGTTCTTGCAATAACCTTCATTTATTTGCTCAACATCTATCTGTTGAGCATGTCACCAGCACCCTGTACTCAATCCTGTACTTGGTAAGCTTTCAACAAATTTGTGTTGGATTGATTTGAACTGAAATACACATATAGCATAAGAAGATGGGACCAAAATGTCTTCACTTTTACACTCAAGGACTTGTTTTTTTGCAGGGGTTGGGAGGGGGTGGGGAGAAGGGTGTCCACAACTGCTTAAGGAGCAAGAAAAACAATCTGGAAAAACTGGACATCTCACTGTAACATACACCATGAAAGCAGGCAGCCAGTCAAATGAGCAAGGAAGAAGCTTTGAGCAAGACCCTTAAATGTTTAAGAACCAATGTTTCATGAAAAAAAAAAAAAAACACCTCTCATTTTACTTTTCCAAATCAGATCTCAGAGACAAGTAATAATTTTTTGTGTCCAGAGTTCATGTATATGGCTCTCAGAGGACATCCAATAAAGAAATTATTAATCTATTATTTTGGAAAACCTATGGATTTATGGTGAATCACCAAAATAAGTAGGCAGGAACCTTGTTCAATGAAGGGCTGAATTATGTGAAGTGTTAGTCACTTGTCTTGTCCAGCTCTTTGCAACCCCATGGACTGTAGTCCAACAAGCTCCTCTGTCCATGGAGTGGGTAGCCATTCCCTTCTCCAAGCAGGAAACTTGTTCAGTGAGCGATTAAAGATGTCATAAACAGAAACAGATTTTACAATAAGCCTTAAAATAGTCCATCCTAAAGGAAATCAGTCCTGAATATTCATTGGAAGGACTGATGCTGAAGCTGAAACTCCAATACTTTGGCCACCTGATGGGAAGAACTGACTCATTGGAAAAGACCCTGATGCTGGGAAAGATTGGGGGCAGGAGGAGAAGGGGACGACAGAGGATGAGAAGGTTGGATGGCATCTCCAACTCTGTGGGCATGAGTTTGAGTGAACTCCGGGAGTTGGTGATGGACAGGGAAGCCTGGCGTGCTGCAGTCCATGGCGTCGCAAAGAGTTGGACACGACTGAGCGACTGAACTGAACTGAACTGAAAGAGCTGGGATAGAGGAAACTGGTAAGAACTGCGTGGTCAAGTGGACATTTAGGAGAAAAGGGAATTCATACCCAGTTTTCTTTAGTAAATTTTTCCACAATATGGACAATCTTGATCCTTTTCAAGAACCTGAAGCAGACAGAGCTCTCAGAATGTTACCACCATGGAGATACTCATTCTGCCTAAATATTTCAAAGGTAGAGTTGTTTTTGCAAGTCTGCTCAGCAAACTTGAAGAGTATCACTGTTTGAGAAAGTCTGGGTTTTGTTTTTGTATTAATGCTAGCTCAAAAAGAGAAGAATTTACTCTTAAAATTCTCTTGGCCAGGGGGAGAAGGGGCTAAAGGTTGAAAAATAAATCCATGACTTTGGAAAGAATACCTTGGTGAGTGTTTTTTTTTTTTTTCTCTTTTACACTGAATAGAATAACCACATTTGGAAAAGATATTATTTTCTGTCATTAAATGTTTCTGAACTAAGGGTTACCGTAGGTTGAAAATGTCAACTTTGTCCGTAACACAAGTATTCTCCTCTCCAACTTGCCCATAGTCAGACTGGTTAATCAGAATTTTTTCACTAAGAAAGTAAATATTGAGATAACAGAGATTACTTGATCAGGGGCAAAAAAAAAAAAAAAGTGAGCGTGATTCACTCATCAATTCTAACTTCTGGAATACGACCTTGGTAGCCAAAGTAGGCAAAATGATAACCTACTTATTTCCTTGAGAAGCCACTAAGGCTTCAGGCTTCAGGTACTCCTGAATACTGTTAGGGTCTTTCACTGTTTTGCTCTCATCAGTGATTTTATTTCCATTCTAGTTATCCTATATTCCACTTCCACGTGTTGAATTAGAACTAAAATTCCCTATTAATATGAAAGAAAAGTTATAATTAACCCCTGGATATTCAGCTAGAGTTACAAAGGTGAGAGAGCACGACGCATGTGCGCTGAATTTTCCTCTAGATGGCGCTCCAAGGCAAAGTTTCCCAGCCAGTTGCCCGGAAAGAAAGGGGGCGGATGGTGTTGATCTTGGCAACATTCCCTGAAGACGTTTCTTTTCTTCTAAGGCAAGAAATACTGAGGCACGCACCCCACACTCTTTTCTTAAAAGAAACATCAGCAAGGCCAGTGTGTCTGAAAAGAACCCTCCTATCAGGACGGACCTGTATTAGGGCTGTCTCCTTGCCTGCAGAGGTATTAGTGCAAAAAGTACGGCACTCTCCTTGTGTCTTTCTGTGGGTTTGTGTTTTTCCAAGCCCATTGTCTCTAGGAATGGGAAGATGCATATTTGTGTGTCACTGGCGAGCAAACCATGACACAGAGTACAACAGAGCAAGCAAATTATATGTAAGAATCAGCTTCCTAACCTTTAACTCTGTAATCATTTCAAGTCCAGAAAACAGCTTGATTCAGAATTGTGTTTTGCAGAAGTATTCAAGCTCATGTCTAGGTAACAAAAAGGTCTTGTTTCTTTAGAAATTAAAAAGAAAAAGAACAAACTGCATTGCCGAATAGGCAATTTGATGTATAATGGTGGAAATTTAGTTCACTGGGAACCCTGCTAATGACTTATTAATTTATTACAAGCCTCTGGGCTAGAATCCCAAATATTAAAATGAAAGTATCAGTCTTATTCTTTGCTTCTAAAGAGAAATTTAGGTAGTTAAAAATTACCAAATATTTTTAATTCCTCAGATAAATGCAGTATGGAGTGCCAGTTACTACTTGCAGTTAAAACAGGGAATAAAAACCTGCAGATAGATCAAGAATAATTATACAAATTCTCTTTATTTATAGAAGCTTGTAGAATAAATATTCCATCAAGCACATACATAATGAAAGACAATAAGCACATTTCTTATATGTACGGTGTAGACCACATAAAGGAACTGACCATGCTTTTGTTTGTACTCCGGAAAATAAAAAGGCATGTGGTGATGCCAAGGTTGCAGAGACGTTTTAAGGTTTTATAAATGATGTATGAGCTCTGACAGATTTTCCAGGGGGAAAAAAAGGGTTTCTTTAAGAGTCAGTATTCTTTACTATCCCATAAATGTACTCATTAGCACTTTGGGGCATGCCCTGTATCCTGTAGGGCTCAATAAAGATTCATTGAATGAGTGGATTTAGTTTAGGGTAATATTATTCAGGGAACTATGCTGCTCAGTGTCCAGTTTTTTCAAAAAACTATAAAATGATGAACAACTATCATTGCTAGAAATCTTGTTCTTTCTTCCTATCACACTAAGGTTCAGCTAGGGTTCATATAGAATATTATGATCTTGCAGAATTCACTGGATATGAAAAGAGACGAGCACATGATCACATTAAAATTGATGGTGGTGCTGGTGGCTTGGTGCTGGTTGGGGAAAGGCAGTTAAACACTAATAATAACCAAGTATCGCAGCAAACACACTGACACCTCCTGACATTTACGGGGGCTTCTTAAATCTTAAATGTGGAGGTAGCGCGTTTAAGTCCGTATTTGGATTGTCAACAAGGTTATTTTCAGAGGTAAGCCAAGTCGTTTTATTGATAATTCAAACTAGAGAGCAGAAGAGACGTTTAGGAAGAAAAATCCATGCTGTTCACTAGCTTGAGGATAATGTGCTGTCCTCTATCTGCCGTTTTCAGGGAAGTCCTTGATTTTTGAGGTAGACAATTTCTTCTGCAAGGAGATCTTAGAAACACAATTAGAATTCCTTTCCCCCTTAACCCAAAAAAGGACAGAACTAGTTGAATTTTCAAATACAATGTTTTTGCTCTATAACAAGACTACTAATCTCAATGGAAATCTAATTTCTTTGTAGATTGTAATGTTGTAAGGTACAAAGAGATCTATGGTATTATTCTGTAACCAACAACAAAGTAACCAACAATAATTACATTTGTAATCATCAAACATCATTTTTACATTGCATTTCCTTATCAATATAAGTAATAACTAGTTATATTTACTTGAAAATAAATGGCAACATTATCCTAATAATACAATAAAATCTGCATATTGGAAAAACCAATTCTTTGTCATGTAGGTATACCTTGATTTCTGGTGTAACTTCAAAGAAAGCACATTTTTAATTGAGGAAAGGAGTGATTCTTTTATGTTTTTGCAGAATATCAGCACTGGGTGCTGTAAATTAACTAGGGAGCTAATCAATTTGAATACTGTGTCTAAATTACATTTAAGACTCCTGGCTTTTAATCATTTAAGAAGGTTTCTAGTTTTATTCTCTCTGGCCACCTCTCAGAGCTCCAGTGAGGCACTCCATGCTTCTAGCTGACACTCCCTTTATCCACATTTATTTTACAAAAGGAAAAAGGCAAAGCAGCACATAATTAAGAAACTGGTGTGCAAATAATCAAACATACAATTGGGCAGAAGGATAATCCAATCCACTTCCTCACACAGGAGAGTAACCTCCATAACTCACTTTAAGCGCTGCCATTCATGAGTTATGGGTCATTCCCTTTCCAGTGAAAATAAATTCTCCTGCACCATCAGCCAGAGCTGAGTATTTTTCTTAGGACATGTAAATTGTAAAAGTGTATGAACATAACCATGCTGGCATTTGGGGGGAAGTGCAAGCTCTTGCCTGTGGACACAGGCTTGTAAGGAAATGTGTGTGGTTTCAGGGCTGCGGTTGCCTGGTTACAATATAGGATTTTTTATTAAAGTGAATTTATTCCTGAGATTTTTACGGTGTTGGTAAACTGCTTAATCTGTCGCTCTGTATTTTATGACTCCAGCCAAATCCTGCAGGTCAGGGAGACCCGGCAGCAGAGCGATGGCCATTTATCACAGCCTCTAGTTTCCACAGCTTATGACTCAGTAGTGGCACTTTCTTGAGGCTGAATGAAACCTGGCACCGAAGGGTGTCAAGCTGGGGACTTCATGAAGTTTTAATTTTTTTCACTAGTCTCATGTTCAAGTTTAGCTCAGTGATGACTAGTGAAAATTTGGCGTAAGTTTTGAAGAGGTTGCATATGCTCGAAATTCATCAGTCTGGCTTCTTTGTGGCATGTGAAGAGGACTGTCTCTCTGCACAATTGATGTTCACCAGGTGATCTTCACTCTCTGTGCTCACACACCCCGCGTTCTATTCAATTCACTAGCAGTTTATCATAAAATATAAACTATATAGCAGGCTGTCTTTATCCTCAAAAAGTAATAAAGCATATTCTTAGTACTGAAAGCAAAAAAAACGTTAAACATCTAATGTGTTTTTCCTTTTGTCTTTTTTTGAATTACAGTATGCTTGCTATATGCATACATGTAGCTTTGCTTTTGTATCACCTAAATTGAAGTAAAAATTCAACTTTTAAAGGCTTATTAGATATTTACTCTTTTTTACCATTTTTCTTTTTACCATTTGTATTTGTTTTCACACATTTTATCGAAATATGAGAGCAGAGAAACATTGACTGATTTTTATTTGACCACATCATGACTTCCTGAGAATGAAATGAAGAGTATTGACAGATGCCAGAGGTTTGCTTTGAAATAGTCTGGCAAACAAACAGAACACGTGAAGGGATAAATGAATCAAGGCAGCAGAATGTGGCTTCCTGCTAAAGTTAGGTAACGAGTACTTGGGTATTCAATACAGTATTCTATTTTTCATATGTTTTTAACTTTACAAAATAGATAATTTTTTTTAATTAGGATAACAAGTAGGTTAAAATTAAGTCAAGGAGGTAGTTAAAACTAACTAAAATTATTAAAGTCAATTCATTTTTTAAATTCATGCAACAAACATTTACTCAAACATATATGCTTGTACCAGTTTTGAGAGGCTTCCCTGATAGCTCAGTTGGTAAAGAATCTGCCTGCAATGCAGGAGACCCCGGTTTGATTCTTGGTTCAGGAAGATCCCTGGAGAAGGGATAGGCTACCCATTCCAGTATTCTTGGGCTTCCCTTGTGGCTCAGCTGGTAAAGAATCCACCTGCAATGCGGGAGACCTGGGTTCGATCCCTGGGTTGGGAAGATCCCCTGGAGAAGGGAAAGGCTACCCACTCCAATATTCTGGCCTGGAGAATTCCATGGACTGTATAGTCCATGGGGTACCTGGCCATTTTGAGTCTTACATGAGTAAGCATTTGCTATATTATTTGAGATTCAGAGAGAAATTGTGTCCAAAACATGACTTAGATTTTGCAGTTTGATAAGTGCCTTCAAGAAGCTTCTGGTTGTAAAAGTACTTAAGTGTAGACTGTAAGGTCTTCCCAACTCTGAACTTGACAAGAAAAGGATCATTGCAGACTTAAATCAGTGTTTAATCAATATTTGACTACATTCATCTTGAAAACGAAGAGAAGCAAATTTGATCAAAACTGTCCCATGCCTTGTACACCTGAAACTAACACAAGATTGTAAATAAACTATACTCCAATAAAAAACAAAAACAAAAACCCCCAAGCTATCCTCCCAAGTAAACCCAAGCTATCCTCCCATGGAAACTAGACAAACTACAACTGGTTTGTATTGCATCACATGCTTTGGTAAAGGAGCCGTGTAAACGTGGTGTTGGTTGGTGGTCCCCTAACAACTGGAAAGGTTCTGGTTTCTGAACCTCGAAATAGGCCTGAAGTGCCATTTCTTCAGCCTGGCAGATCCAGTTATTGGCAGACAAACACTACTGGAAACCCCAATCTAATCTAGCTTTCAATGCAATCTCAATCCAAATCTAGATGCAGTCGCTTATCTAGCAGGGTTTCTTTTCCAATAATGTATTTACGTTTGGGCTGTGCTGGGTCTTCCTCGCCGTGCGGGCTTTTCTCCAGTTGTGGCGACCGGGGCCTCCTCTCTGGCTGTGGTGCACGGGCTTCTCCTGCCAGTGGCTTGTCTTGCATAGCAGAACATGGGTTCTAGGGCATATGGGCTTCCGGAGTCGCAGCTCCTAGGCTCCAGAGTACAGGCTCCATAAATGCGGTGCATGGGCTTAGCTGTTTCACAGCATGTGGGATATTCCAGGGATTGCACCCAAGTCTCCTGGACTGGCAGGTGAATTCTTTACCACTGAGCCACCAGGGAAGCTCTCAAGTAAGGCTTTTTCCCCCCCGACAATGGAAGATTGCGTTGTGAATACCTGTTAAGCTCCCTCTGAGCTTTCATCACCCACTGTCTCTTGTTGGCAAAGAGAGGATCTATTTTAAAAAGAAGATAGGATATGGCATCAAGTATAAATTCATTCATAAGCACTCCTGGTAAGCAAGTGAAATCTACTTCCATCTGAAAGCTTGAGAAAGTCCTCTGCTTAAAACCAATGCTTTGGAGCACATTGAACAGGTTCGTATCCATCAACCTGCCCCCAGGACTTACACGTTATACATGCACATGTGTGCTCCATCATGTCCGACTCTCTGCAACCACGGACTACCAGACTCCTCGGCCCACGGAATTCTCCAGGCAAGAATACTGGAATGGGTTACCATTTCCTCATCTAGGGGATCTTTGTAGCACAGGGATCAAACCCACATCTCTTGTATTGGCAGGCAGATTAAGCCCTTACATTGAAAGGTGGCCATTCCATCTTGAAGCGGAAAATAGAGTCCCAAAAAGAAGCATGCTGGCTTGGCTGCAAATGCCTGTGAAGCCCAAACATGTGCCTTAACAATTCTTTTATTATTCTGATCCACTCAGCTGGGATGTGAGCTGAATTGGGAGGGTGATTGAGGCACCATTCTCATAGAACCTTCCGTCCTTGGTTAGGAGATCTAAGTTTCATGGACAGACACCGCATGTGACGGATGGCCTAGCACAGCTGGACCAGCCATCAGCATTGCAGTCTGGGGTGTTCTTTGGAAGACCTGAGCACTCTGTATGTGGCATTTACAATGAAACCCTCAATGAAACGAGCACTCTTTGGTTACAGTAAATTTGATTTTAATTATGTACCAAACAAAGGCCCCAGACAGGGCCCCTGCAACACTGCTGCTGCTGCTGCTGCTAAGTCACTTCAGTCGTGTCCGACTCTGTGCGACCCCATAGACGGCAGCCCACCAGACTCTGCCATCCCTGGGATTCTCCAGGCAAGAACACTGGAGTGGGTTGCCATTTCCTTCTCCACTGCACACCAGAAATTAAGAAATACCAGAAATTAAATGCTGCCTTTCAGCCTCAAGCTCACATCACTCCTGGGGTATGAAGTAATGTTTAGATCAGTTGAGACCTGATGACACAATTAGTGATATGGCATGCAGAGTCTTCCAGAGGAGGCACTTCCTTGAGAAACCAGGTTCTTCAAAACGCTTTGGAATGGTCTAAGCGGCCCTCTTTGCTCTTCTTATTAAAAAAAAAGAAAGATGAAGAGAAGAAAGATTCTACAGAAGCCCATCACGTTCTCTCTCAGCCTCAGCCAGTGCGCTGATGGCTCCATGGCAGTGCCTGTCACCAGCATCCATGGAGGAGCAGTTGAGCCAAGGACCTTCTGGGACTACGAGGAATTTCCAGTACATCACTGGATTCCCTCCCTCTTGGTCCATCACCTGCCAGATCTCAGAATCAATAGGATGAACCTGGGAAATTTCTCATCATTCAGTACCTCTCACAGCTGAGTTCAAGAAGAAACACGAAGGCAGAATTCTGGCATCACCTTCTCAGATTCCCGCGCTGTGGCCGCACAGATGACGAGGTCCATGCAGACCACGATGCACCATCGCCAGAAGCAAAGCAGGAGCGGCCAGCCACTTTCTCCATCGCTTTCTTCCACAGACTGCCACTGGCATTGTAATATTAATAGCTTCTCACTGGAAAGGGGGCATTGTTCTGGTGGGCGCAAGGCACGACCAGACTATACACTCGCCAAGGGTCAGACAGGCCTGTCTTCTTCAAGGCTCTGTTCTAGCCTGCAAAGGAGTACATGTTGAATCAACATTTGCTCAATGAATGAATGAATGGACACTTTTTAGGAGGTCACTATTTTATTCCAAGCTAGGACAGGTTGATGAGACATGGGCTTATTTCTAAAACAAAAAAGGATTTACACATACAAATTTTGGAGTGGGTAGCCTATCCCTTCTCCAGTGGGTCTTCCCGGCCCAGGAATAGATCCGGGGCTGCTGCATTGCAGGTAGATTCTTTACCAACTGAGCTATCAGGGAGGCCCTACACATACACAATGTATGTGTATTCTAATGAATAAACATTCTTTAAGGAAACTTGCAGCACAAAGGGAAAAATCTAAAGTCACCTATGATCCCACTACTAGTAACATTTTGAGGTACATCCCGACAGTCTTTTTCTATGAATGTATTAAGACGTTTTGTAAAGTTGGGTTGTTGTACACAAACCATTGTCTCTTTCTTTTCTTTCTAAACCTCACTTAAAATCACTGTATATTATTAGCCACATCTTGATGCACCAGAGCTGTGTTTGGCTCAAGATGTCCAGTGGCTCTGCAGTATTAACCTCTTACGATTCAAGAATAAACATCCATTGTTGAAAGTTCCCTGGTGACCTAGGGATTAGGATTCTGGGCTTTCACTGCCTTTGGCTCACGTTCAGTCCCTGACTGGGGACCTGAGACCCCCCAAGCTGCGTGCTGTGGCCAGAAACAGACGATCAAGAATAACCCTCGTGGTGGACTAAAGCACCCTCCAAGTGATTCCTGAATATCCTGCCGTCATTCTATTATTACAAAGGTCTTTGAAAGCTGTACAACTGCACATACACTCTCACCTTTGTGGCTGGGCTGCACAGGGAGGACACAGACTCGGGAGTCAGGTTGCCTAGAGTCTAATCCTGTCTCCGTTTCATTCCAGTGGTGTAGTCTGTTGCTTCGATATCTTCTTCTGTAAAATGGGAGAGATCAGAACAGTTTCTCCTTCAGAGAATTCTTGTAAAGATTAGACTTGTAAGTATTAGATGGGTTAAGGTATCTGAGGGTTTAGAACAGTGCCTGGCACATACTAAATTCTATAGAAGTGATATCTGTTGTCAGTATTATCCCAAGCCTCTTTTCTCAGATAGGTCAATTACTTAACACACACTAGGGTTGGTTGCTCAGTTGTGTCTGACTCTGCAACCCCATGGACTGTGGCCCACCAGGCTCCTGTTTCCATGGAGAATTCTCCAGACAAGAATACTGGAGTAGGTAGCCATTCCCTTCTCCAGGGGATCTTCCTGATCCAAAGATCAAACCCAGGTCTCCTGCATTGCAGGTGGATTCTTTACAGTCTGAGCCACTAGGAAAGCCCACTAAGAACTCAGCATTTTTGTCAAATGAGTGAAGAAGCCTCTATAGCACCATCTAATGTTATTATGGCTATTGTTTTTTATACTTCTGGATTCTACAGAGTGAGTGTTAGTCGCTCAGTCGTGTCTGACTCTTTGTGACCCCACAAACTGCAGCCCTCTAGGCTCTTTTGTCCATGAAGTTATCCAGGCAAGAATACTGGAGTGGGTTGTCATTCCCTTCTCCAGGGGGTCTTCCTGACCCAGGGATCGAACCCCGGTCTCCTGCATTGCAGGCAGATTCTTTACCACTGAGCCCCCTGCGAAGCCCCACAGAGTCAAAAAGCAGCTGTCAGTTTTCCTCTGCCCATCATGTTCCTCTGACTCCACACAGGATCAGCTTTGCCATGGCGGCATATCCTCACCGGTTTGAATTCTGTGTTGACTGAATGGCAGGAAATCACTGGCTAGTTTAAGAAACACTTCAACTCAGTCTTACTGTTTGGGTCCTTAAGAGTCCCAGTGATTATATGCTCGAGTGGTTGGGGGCAGGGTTACCCCAGCATGCGTCTCTAACCCAGCAGAGGACTGTTACACTGCTCGAGTGGTTGGGGGCAGGGTTATCCCAGCATGTGTCTAACCCAGCAGAGGACTGTTCCAGGAGACCTGCTCAGAGGGTCGTGACAGGCTTTTCTGGAGAGGGTGACGTGGAAGCTAGCTCTGTATGCCTTGGTTATCTTTTTACTTGCTGCTACTGCTAAGTCACTTCAGTCGTGTCCGACTCTGTGCAACCCCATGGACCACAGCCCACCAGGCTCCCCCGTCCCTGGGATTCTCCAGGCAAGAACACTGGAGTGGGTTGCCATTTCCTTCTCCAATGCATGAAAGTGAAAAGTGAAAGTGAAGTCGCTCAGTCGTGTCCGACCCTCAGCGACCCCATGGACTGCAGCCTTCCAGGCTCCTCCATCCATGGGATTTTCCAGGCAAGAGTACTGGAGTGGGGTGCCATTGCCTTCTCCAATCTTTTTACTTAGATATATGATATTCTCTGCTTTACATTTCTGATATGGGCCATGAGGGAATACAGGTGAGAGGGTAGAGTAAAATCATGGTCAAAAAAAACCATTATTGGATAATGGGTAGTTAGTTACTGGATCAGTAGCAACAAACGTATCATTTTATTTGAAAATAAAAATAGAATTAAGCATAGGAGAAACACATTAAAATGTACTTCCTGCTGCCACTGTGTTCTCTTTTGAAAGTATATTGTCTTCAGCAGGCAGCTGACTTTTTCCCCCCAGTGTGTGTCACGTGTAGGTCAGGATGGATAGGACTAGAAAGAAGATGGATGGGGTGGGGGAGGGGCAATGGACACTCAGAGGCAGGTGGGCACATCTCAGGGCTGACGACCCTCAGAAACCATTTACCAGGCAGCGTTAAATCACAGTCAAGAGATAGGTACTGCTTCAGTAACTCAGGTATCACAGCCAAGAGAGGTAAATAGGCTGCGTGTGACTGTGCTGTACTTCAGGGATTCTTTATTGGGAGGATCTAGAGGTGGGCTCCATGGCCTTTGAACACCATGAAGTTATAGAATAATTTCTGGGAAGAAGGTCCATGGCTTTTATTAAATTCTCAAAAATATCCATGATACAAATAGTCCAAGAGCTAGATGCTGGATTTCCAAGAACGGGGCGGGGTAGTTGGCTGTGTAAGACCTTAAAGTATATTCCAACAGAGTATACAATGGGTGATAACTGATGGCTTAAAAATGATTCCGGATTTTGAACTTGAGTCTATTACATGGCATTCGATTTTATCTTCTAATTAAATTTCTAGTTGAATTATCTTATGTTGACATTATCCCGTCTCTATTCTTACTGTTCCAGTTCATCAGCTCGTTCTAAACAGCAGCATTTTCACAGACAACAATCTCTCTAAATTTCAGCACATCTTCATTGTGTTTACAGCACTGATTTCCAGAATACAGTGTATAATTATTGCATGCTTGATAGACTTTCAGGATTTGCTTTAATGGCAACCCACTCCAGTGTTCTTGCCTGGAGAATCCCAGGGACGGGGGAGCCTGGTGGGCTGTCGTCTATGGGGTCGCACAGAGTCGAACACCACTGAAGCGACTTAGCAGCAGCAGCAGCAAGATCCAAACCCAATGAAACTGTCTTACAGTTTCAAGACGACAGAGAAGGACACTTGCATCCCTTTCAAAAAACACCCCCCAGATAACAAGGAGAGTAAGAAATGAACACAAATTCCACTGTTTTCATCGGAGGAGGATGATTTGTAGATTAGCAAAGAAAAGGAAGGTCCAACCCAAATGCCTTCAGGATGAGAGAGCAGAGGAAGGGGTACACGTGAGAACCAGTACTCTCCTAGAAGCTGTCAAAGCTCAGGAACTGGAAGGATCAGATACCACAGAAATGGGGTGAATGGGAGTGAGGGACGAGGAAAACACTGAGCCCCCAAATTTCCATCCCCTCTCCCTGTAGTCCAAGAACTACTCTTCCCCTTGTCTATGCAGGAAGCCAGAGTATTTGCCAGAGAAATTGAGCCCCAGACTTGGGAACACCAGTAAAAGAAAAGTTAGGTGAGACGCACCTTGAAAGTAAGAGAATGAAGTGAAAGTCTCCATCTCGAGAGTGAGAAGCTACATACCCCTTTCTCAGAATTCCAACACCTGTATTTATGCCCCTTCCGAGCAAGAGACTGGAAAATCCAGAAGAAGTGTTCAGAGTATCTACACTGGCATGTGGGGGTCTACAGCAGGACCACCTGGCCGTGTGCTCAGCAGTGATGAGATCAGCCATGTGTAGACACATCTACATGCATGGGTGTGTGGTGAATGTGGACTCCCATGCGTAAGTGGACGACCAAGGACATCAGGCATTTGAGGAAACCACCACAGAGATAAGGAGTTCAGAAGAAATAGGCAATTCAGGGAACAGAAGAGAATTTCAAAGCAATTATAATCAATATCTTCAAAACAGAAGAGACTGTAATGCATCCACGTAAGAATAGTATACTGTTAGAAAAGGAGCAGCAGACAGGAAAATGCGAGTAAATTTAAAAGATTATTACTCCTGGAAAGTAAGAGGAGAAAAGTCAACATGAGCAATCGGAAAGAGGAAATGGAAAATAAGGAAATGAATATAAGAAGGCAAATGCCATTCAAATAGGACAGAAAAAATAATGAAGTCAAAATTATTAAGGGGAAAAAAAAGATGACAAGAAGATTGTCCTGAAGAAAATGAGCCTTCACATTGAAAAGGTTTACCAAGTAATGATGAGGAAAAGTCCCAAACCAAAGAAGATTTTTGTGAAATTAAATTGGCAAACCCCAGGCATAGAGAGAATATTCTAAAAGAGAGAAAATCAAGTATCATTCAAAGGATTAGGAACAAGAATGATTTAGGCTTCGCTAAGGCAACTTTGGAAGTTAGGAAAGAATAGAGCAAAATTCTGAGTGAAAATGTTGCAACCTAGAATTGTTAGGCAAGCCAATAATTGAGTAGCAGAATAGATTAAAGACCTTTCAGTTGTGCAAAGCCTTAAAAAAAAATCAACTTTCTCAGTGTTAAAGAAGTATTAACATCCTTTCTCATGAAGCTACTGGCAGATGTGTTCCTGCAAACTGAGAGAGGAAACAAGGAAAGAGAGAGATGTGGGATGCAGAAGATAGGAAGCCAACCCCAGGAGGGGGACGCTGGCAGCAGGGGGGACGCTGGCAGCAGGGGGGACGCTGGCAGCAGACAAGAGAATCCTGGCCAAATGTCAGCACTGGGCCAAAGCAGGGAACCCCAGGACAGGAAGCGACCTGTCAAAGGTGCAACTGTTCAGAGAGTTGTGTAGGATGTAAGTCGACTTAGATGTTAAAAGAAATCTTAACTCCAGGAAGCTAAACATCTACATAACAAAGGATATAATCATTGGATACTGAGTGAATAATATTTACAGATTGATCATCAGGTAGGCACTTTCTGAGACCCAGGGCACTTAAGTTTCTTTGTGCCTCAGCTTCCTCATCTTAACTGGCAGATAATAATAGTTACTACCTGTTATGAGAAGTAAGTTGTTGTGGTTCAGTCACGCAGTCGTATCTGACTCTTTGCGACCCCATGGACTGCAGCACGCCAGGCCTCCCTGTCCCTCATCGTCTCCTGGAGTTTGCACAAGTTCATGTTCATTGCATAGGTGATGCCATCCAGCCATCTCATCCTCTGGCACCCTATTCTCCTGCCCTCAATCTTTCCCAGCATCAGGGACTTTTCCAATGAGTCGTCTGTTCACATCAGATGACCAAAATACTGGAGCTTCAGCTTCAGCATCAGTCCTTCCAGTGAATATTCAGGGTTGCTCTTCCTTAAGGCTGACTAGCTTAATCTCCTTGCTGTCCAAGGTACTTTCAGGAGTCTTCTCCAGCACCACAGTTTGAAGGCATCAGTTCTTTGGTGTTCTGCCTTCTTTACGGTCCAGCTCTCACAACCGTATGTGACCACTGGGAAGACTATTGCCTTGAGTATATGGACCTTTGTCTCTGCTTTTCTTTGTTTATGCAAAAGTAGGAAGTCAAAATATACCTGGAGTAACAGGCAAGTTTGGCCTTGGAGAACAAAATGAAGCAGGGCAAAGGTTAACTGAATTCTGCCAAAAGAATGCACTAGTCACAGCAAATATCCTTTTGCAATAACACAAGAGACAACTTTACACACAGACATCTCCAAATGGTCAATACCAAAATCATATTAATTACATTCTTTGTAGCCAAAGATGTAGAAGTATGTTAAATGGTTATGGTTCTCTTAGGACAGTGTCTGGCACACAGGAAGGACTATAGTCACATGGGAAACTCCTGAATAACCAAGGGCTAATGACGTGCACCTACTATACAGTAATACGGAGGAAAATACTTACCAAATTAGACCAAAAAAAGAAAATGGAAAGTGCTTGCCTTTGGGAATCAGGATAGGGGAAGGATGAGGGACTATTGGTTTTGGTTCTAAGTTTCTAACTACAATTGAATTTTTAAAAACTATTGCAAGTAATGCCTTCAATAAAATAAAATTAACTTAAAACCAATAGCCAGCTCTGAATTTTAAAATGAAGGACACACACAGCTTAGATTATGGACTACTTTATCCTGCCCAGATAGTTTATAAACATTCCTATTTGCTATGCAGATGAAATTATATGTATTTCTAATGTAGAAATCTTTTAAAATAAAGTTGTCAACACAGAAACTTTATTATTCAGTTATTTCTACAATGAAAACATAATTAAAAAACAAAGTGTTCTTTGCTATAAGAGAACTGTCTTACAGATATTAGTTAGTGATCCTAGATGTGGAGAAAAAACGCAGATGAAAACGGAAGCAGTTTGAACTCTACCTTCCCCTTCTCCTGCCCTCTGATAAAGATGTTAATAAGTACTGAAGGGGGAGGCTTACAAGTTGAAGAGGAGGAGGCAGAAAGGCCTTAGACCAAGCAAATGCATAGCCCTGCATTTCTGCAAGTTCCCTTTCTCTTCTAAACTAATGAAAGGCCAGCAGGAATCAGAGAAGCGCTGCTGCTCCTGGCTGTGTAATTACTTCACTCTGCTCCCCAAAGATATCCCACCACACCTATGCACTTCACAAGCAAGCTGCCCAGGGATCGGAAAGAGCTGCATGCAATGGGTCCTCCACCTGATCCGACGTCTGGATCGCCTAATCCTCTGCTAAATTCTAGTTTTCAAGACAGGCCCTGCTTATCTGAAATTTCACCTGTCCTCCAAGCTAATGTGAATTAAGGTATTTATAAGATAACTTCTAGAATATTATCATGTAACAATTTGAGTACTTCTAAGTTGCTTTTTCTAATAGATACACACACACACACACACACATTTTTAAAGGCATTTTCTCTTGCCTACATTCATTTAAATGGCATCTGGTGGCTATATCACTCAGCTCTAAACTGTCAGCCCCCTCTCTCTCCCTAACCCTAGATGCTCATCATTTTGAAATGTCAAATCACAAAACAGATTTTGCTCCAGGCCTTTGCCAGACTGTCACTGTATCTAGACAGCGCAGCTTCTTCTCCTAAAAAGGGAACAAAATAGTCTGAACTCTGTCCTGGTGTGCCAGCCAGGGCGGGCCACCATGCCGGCTAATTCATCACCGCGGGGACCCTGGGCTGTGCAACCGACCACCCAACTCACTAGTCGAAGGGGTGGCAGTTAATCATTCCCTTAAATGATGTGGGTATGACAACCGAGCTGATGGTTGCTCAGCAGACGAGCCTCGGCCTTCCTCCCTGCCGCGAGCAGTGACTGTGGCCATTCTCCCATCTTCCCAGACCGCCGGGTTTCAAGAGATTCTGACCGAGGTGGAAATTTTAGCGGTGATTGTGGGATGCCTGTGTCATGACCTCGACCACAGGGGAACCAACAATGCCTTCCAAGCTAAGTAAGTGTTCTAATTGTTGTTATTTTAACGCATTTGCCTTTCTGTTCAGAGCCAAAGGTGACGCTGGCGCTAAAGAGTAAAGCATTAATTTCTGGCGTCTGAGGCCAAGGCCACGCAGGCCTGGTCGCGGGTGTCACGGGGCTCATCCATCTTTATAATTCCTTATTCCTCTTTTAATTGCAAATTTGCCCTTCATGTCATGCTTGTTGATTTGGTCTGTCTCTGTTGACCTCAGTCGGATAACAAAGTGCAGATTTTTAAAGGGCCTGTTTTTGGGTTTTTTTTTTCCCTCCCAGAATGTTTGCCTTCATGGGATCATAGGTTTCTTGGATTTGCTACCCTGGAAGTCTGGTTTTGAGACTATTAAAATAAAAGTGGAAATTTTATGAAACAAAAGATCTCCTCCCTCCCCAGTAGAAATTCCTCCAGGTTCTTTTGATGTCGGGTATTGTATAAACTGCAGTGAAATGGAGCGACATTGGAGGAGGAAGAGGGTCTCTGTCCCTGCCAAGCCTCATCCCACAGAAAGGTGGGAACAAGCCAAGCAGCTCCACCAACACAGGGGAGGTGGAGGTGCACGCACTGTGCGTGGACAGAGCAGTCTGTCCCCGAGCAAGCAGGACAGGTCCAGGAGGCCACTGCTTGGCGGCTCCACTGGCGCCAAGGCTGCAGAACTCAAGGGTGCTGGAAATAAGACCCAACACAGGTCTCCTGCTCTCGTATTCAGGTTCCAGTTTAATGTGCTTTTTACTACCTGTCTGCAAACAACATGATAGGGGACTTCAGAGGCTCAAGGGAAAAACGTTTGGGGATGGAGAGACTAAGGAATCTTCAACGAAGAGGTAAGATTAGCTTTCAGATGACCAGTTTCCAAGCCCCCGGAGCAGGTCTTCCTCTATGATCTGAAACCCCAGTGGCCCACAGTGCGTCAATAGGGACCTTTCAGCTCACCACTTGTTTTTTCCCCTGTAACACCTACATACTAAGGCCTTGAAGCCCTGGGCCCTTTTATTTGCTCCTGATCTAGCAGATGAGTATCAACTTTGTGACCTCTATCCATCCTGAATGCGGAAGCCCATCACTTCAACCTGCTCTTTTCTATGTCCTATAATTTCCAGACCCTCTTACCTTTCTGTGACAGCCACTCTGCAAAAACTCAGCTCTGGCTCAATCTAACAATTCAGCTTCTTGCTCTTCTGTCCAGACTTTTAAAGGCTTTGGGAGAAAGTTTTACAGCTGTGAGCCTGAGGCATTCCGAATAGGTACTCTCCCAACTCGGCTAGGGGCTCAGCACTCCCCACCAGCCTCTTTGGGCCCCTAGCCAGCTCCATCCCCCATTCTGATCAGCAGTTATAGAAACCAAAACCTTCCTCCTCCTAAACCACCTTCTATTCTACCACCTCCCCCGATGCCACTCAGCAGATCACCTTGCCTCCCCCTTCACTGAGAAAATTGAGGCCATCAATCGAGAACTCCCTCAATTTCCTCCCCTGCCACAAACGAACTTATCTGTCTGGCCCCATCCTTTCATCCTTTCCTCCTTCCCTCCTATCTCTGTGAAAAGGCTGTCCCTCCTCGTGTCTGAGGCTAATCCTTCCACCTCAGCGATGGATCCCTTCCTCCCTCCCTCCTCCAGGACCTTGCTCCATCCATCTTCCTCTCTCTGCCCTGTATTTCCCATCCTATTAATATGAACAGTTCTCCCCGTCTTGAAAAACCCACTTCCATCCCTGCTTCTCGCTCGAGCTTCTGCTCCCTTTCTCTTCTTTCCTTTCCAGCCAGTCTTCTTGGAAACTTGTCTGTTCCTTGTCTTCACTTCCCTCCCACACAGCTTCCAGGTCTGTCCACCAGGGGAGCAGCCCTCAGTAACACCACCAAAGGCCCCTTTTCCCAAAGCCACAGGACACTCTTCCAGTCCTTTCTTGATCCTTCTTGCCATCACACTGTTTGTGATGCTCTCCGCCAAAGAGCTCTCTTTCTTCCTTTGTCTGGGAGAGAGACACCTTTCTAGCCTTTCACCTCAGCTTGCCCCCCCTGCCCCAGCCTTTACTGCACACGTTCTCTCCTCTTCTTCTGCTCTGCTTTACCTTTCATGCTGGACCACCTGCTGATCGGCCCCAAACCCATACCTATGGACCATAATTCTCGGCTAATCTCTAAACACGTCTTCCAGCTGCTTGAGGAGCTCCTCCTATCTGAAGTCCCATCGTCACCACAACCCCAGTCTTTCTCTCTACACCAGTCCTTTTCCTCTTATTCTGCATCCCAATATGGCACCACCAGAAGTCCACAAGTCACTCAGATTCCCTCAGAGTTGACATCTCTGCGTTCTTATAGCAACCACTGCTTCTCTGCCTCCCTCCAGGATTCCTACAACCAACAGCCCAACTCTCTTCCTCCAGTCTTCCCCACTTTGGCGCTCCAGAATACTCTTTTTAATTCACAAATCTCATCGGATTTGCTCCCCTACTTAAAAGGCATTCACTGGCCTCTTGTGACTCTCAGGATAATGTTCAAATTCCTTAGTTTAGCCCGTAATGCCCTTCTCAATAAGGCTTTTGCCCATTTCTCCAGTGCAGCACTCACACCTGCCACCCCGCCCCGACCTATGCATCCAGGTTCAGACACAAGGGGCTACTTAAAGTGCTCAATGGGATCTAGCTAGTTCCCTTTTCTCTCCTCCTGGTCTGCTATTTCCACAGCCCAGAATGCCCTTCCTCTTCTTTCCCCCAGCCTCCTCTGAAAGCTCCACCCCCCCACTCCCCAGATTCTATCCCTGATGACCTTCGCTGCATCAGTCTTCTGTGCCCACATCATGCCCTGGCTATGTTTCAGAACTGCACATCTCACACCACATTAGTTGCTGATTAACGGATGTGTCTCCCCTTCTTCTTCAGTACCTATGATGTGTACAAGCACCAAGAGCATGATAAACCCACAAGGAATGTTTGCTGAGTGAATGAATGATAAATGCATGAATGGATGAGGTTTTAACTATTTTAATATTGCTTTTCAGTAAAGTTTCCTGACTTCTTAAATAAGTGCAATCTTTTACGGATTATTATAAAATACGGTTTTTACATACATTGGTTTGATGTTGTACTAATGACAGAGCATCCCTGGGGCCTGCTGAAGTGTAAACTGTATACACTTTGATTATAGGGTCTGACAGTTCCTTGTGTTTGAGTTCCTGGCCTACGTTTTGTTATTAGTATTTTAGGATACCCTTCTCTCAGGCCAATGGCATCATCATCACTGTGTCTTCCTGGAGCACCCTACCGTTCTGCCACTTACACATAAATAATTGTGTCTATAAAGCAATGGTGAGCACCTTGTAGGTCCTTTTAAAAAGAGTCAAGTGCGCAATGTATGTACTCAAATAACAACAGCTTCCACCCTGGAGAGAGCCTGTGTATCACACCAGGAGAGCCAGGCTTTCTTGCTAGTTGACCTCGTTGGACCAAGACTACACACCGAATCCAAACCCAGCTAATCATATCTTATCTCCCAGGAGTCTGGTCCTGGATTACCATGATATCGACTCAGTTAGCTGTTGAGGTCCAAGCTGCAGGTCCGTGTAGGCCTGGACACTGAGGCTGCATTTGGGGAAACCAGTGATGAACAAATCCCGAGTGGATAAGAGAAGCAAGAGAGCAAATCTTCAGAGAGAAGAAAGTCAGTATTCAGAGAGGAGCAAAGAAGATATTGTACAATTCTAGAGGAAGACAGAGATCCCTGGTTTTCCATGTCTGCTCCTACTTCCAGGAAATCCAGTCATGTTTGTGACAATGGGGCTTGCTCAGAGGTCCTGGTTGCATTTAATCAACATTTTTTTTTTTCAGTGAAAGTGGTTCTAATTCATTTCCATCCTTTGCTGTGAGTGGTCCCTGAGACAACGAGAAAAATTGTAGTTATTTCTCAAGTGCTCAACTAATATCCCTGTAGCTATTTGTCTCCATCTTACAGAGGGAACTGGGCCTCAGGACAGTAAGTGACTTGCCCAAATTCACCCATCCAGAGGGTGGCAGAGTAGTGTTTGGAGCTGGGCTATCTGACTCCAAGGCCGTTTTTTAACCACTTTATCCCACCTTCTTTCATGACTTTGTGGTATGTATTTTAGGCTTTTGAACTTCCAGTTTATTGGCTGGCTTGTGATATATGTGAGCTCTGCAAAACTAAGATGCATTTTGACATCTGGAAAATCAAGACGTGGAGCTGTAAAAATTATAGAACTCAACTAGATCTTGGTAGTCATATTCCTTCATTTTCAAAATTTTTTTCATATGGCTTAATTTTTTAAAATTGGAAACTGAGGTCCCCAAATCTCAAGTGATTTGGGTAATACTGAACAGTTTTCATACATATGAGATAGCTATGCTATCTGATAATAGAATTCAAAAAAACTTTTTGCATCCTTACACCACATGATCAAAACGCTGCGTTCCAAGATGGTCTGAGCTGTTTCTTCACAATGGTTGGCCTTTTACACAGCTTACCAGCCCATGGGATGTCCATCAGCCCTGCCCCTCCCTTACAGAGTCTCATTTGAGCTTAGAATACCAGATGCCACCACCATTGCACCTCAGTTAAAGTTTTCCTCAATAAATGCTGAAAAGAGACTCTTTGACATCGTGATGAAGGAACTACCATTTTACTGATTAGGATAAGATTTACTCAGCAAGTTTGCCATTGTTTAGGAAAAATCCCTCAGAAGAAACCTATATCCTTATTTCCTTACTTATTCCCCATCAATTGAGTGCCTTCTAGATGCGAGGTACTGTGCGAGGCATTGTGGGGGAAATAAAGAAGTGTAACAAATAGTCCCTTTCCTTAAAGTATTCACCATCTAATTCCAGCCTTTTAAGTGATTTGGAAATGGGATTTAAATGCACCAATTATTATGTGACAAAGCATATGCTACCTTTTTTTTTTCATATGTAAGGCTATAAAGAAACAGGAGACATTTAGCAAGGGACAAATTACTATATAAAATGCAAAATGCCTCTACAATAAAAAGTTGTGATTTTAGTCACAGCACAGTGTGATTTATTCTCTTAGCCTTTCTGATAAGTGAACCTTCGCATTTTCATATTTTATTCTTAATTTTAAAGTATTGGAGTGCGTGCAGTGCATGATCAATAGGTAGAGAGGGCAGCGATCCCATGGTGCTTTGAAACTGCTGTTAACACCTCTCTCCTATTTTCTCCAGAGACAGTGTTTCCCACTCATTGCCCTCCCTATTACAGCTGCCCCTGATGATTAAATATCAGTACCAAGCAGCTTTGTAGTATATTCTCCTAGGAGACTTCCTCTATTCATTTCTAGCATAATCTCTTATACTCATTTCTTGGGAATGAAAACCCATCTTGTCGCTTTCGGCCAGGTCCCAGAAGTGAAATACGGGGGCACATTAATCTGCCGTGACAGCCTAATCCCATTCCTCCCCACCTCCCAACAATTCTCAATTTCCTAATTACCTTCGGTAGTTTTCCTTCTGAAAGTTTCCTGTAAGCCACGGCAGCACACTTCCATTAAGTCTGTTTTTCAAAGAATATGCATATCCAGGGAAGTTATGAGGGTCCATAGCTCATAGTTATGAAATTTCCTTTTGCACGCTTATTTTTGGTGCCTGTGCAAAGTGCTGAATGCCTGGGGGGGAGAGCCATTTTCACATTGACTTTCCTTTTATATAAGCTTCCCCTCAGTGTGCCTCCTGCCCCCAAATGAAAACCTTTAGTATGTTAGGATGACCTAATCAATAATGAGCATCATAAATAATCACAGGTATAAATCTTCCTGTGTGTAAAGGATCTGAAGTCTCTTCTCCTCTCCTCTCCTCTCTGAATGTCTCCACACACCCTCCATGTATATGTAATATTTTTACAATTACAGTCTGTGTGCCCCAGAGCCACTGATATGATGGATATACTTACCACAGACAATTAAAACGAGGTGTGGTATTAAAGTCATTTTTTTTCCCATATGTGATTGATTGGAGCGTTTTTTCCACATTTTACATGAAAAAGTGTCAGCATGCCCTTTACACAGAGTACATTACATAGAACACGTGTCGTCTTTTAAAAAATGGTTTAATGATCAAGTAAGTTTGGTTAATACTGCATAGTATGTTCCTTTCCTGCAGAATCACAGCACATATGTTCACACCCTGATGCCACAGATAAATCCTACAGTATCTAAACAGTTTACCTTCTTAAACCCAGCATTTCCCAAATGTATTTAACTCTGAGACCCTTTTTACTTCTGCCCACAATGCCATTTTACATCCCAAAGAACTCGTATTCTGTCTAATACTTTCTGATAAAGTTTATCCTAACAGTTCAATATTTGCCACTTTCATCAAGTTTTCTGACCACGGACTTCACTCTTGCAGTGCTCGGAGATACCTAACATGTGTGTGAGTAATGGTAGGTGCAGGCAGCATTCTCAGTGAGCCTCAGCCTGAGAGAGAAAGCACCAGGGTGTCCTGTAGTCTCAGAAAATCTGACAGAGACCAAACCTAACAGTGTAATCGAAGCAACCATATGGAATTGGAAGCATTCTTGTTTAAATGATTTTATTCTAAAGGAAACTCAAAATGGAGTTAGTATCATGTTCCATTCTGTGAATACTAAGATGGCACCTTGCTTGCAGAAAGGTGAGCATTGTTAATGAAAGTGTGGACAAAGTCTCCTGTGCAGTTATAGGGACCGTGAGCTTCCCGAGGGTAAGAGCCATTCCTTATCTCCATACCCCACATACTCACAGCCTCGCATCATAACGGTTCTCAGTCCTTGTTAGGTGAATGAATGAATGCATCATTAGTCTGCTTCTGTTGCAAAATCTGCATACTTGTAATTAGCTCAGTATTGTGTGAGTGTGTGGAACATGTAAGATAGAATTACTAAAGGAACAAAGAGGATGTTCCTTTGTAAGGATGAAGACTCTTAAACCGTGGACCTTTAGATGTATTTGCACAAGCACTTTGAGAGTCCTCCTGATGAAACATAACAGTTTAGAGGCCACATGGATCTGGGGAGAGCAGAGGGCAGCATAGGAACCACAAGTTGTTCCCTGGTTAAAGGACACAAACTTCCTACTCATCCTGAAAAAA
The DNA here is from genome assembly GCF_014754425.2 of Oryx dammah. Classification (NCBI taxonomy): domain Eukaryota; kingdom Metazoa; phylum Chordata; class Mammalia; order Artiodactyla; family Bovidae; genus Oryx; species Oryx dammah. The sequence goes on along the minus strand of NW_024070211.1, from coordinate 116,654,996 downwards.
GAAAATATTTAGTGATTTGTGATCGTCTAGCTGATTTAACTTTGTGAGGTCTGCTAAAACAACATGATAAAGGAGATGCTATTTTACATCTCGACCTCACTTTTACACCAATGATTCTCTTAGGATTCACACCAATAACTGGGGCATGTGGCTGGTTGATAGAAACCAATCGCAGGAAACTGAGTCTGTAGTTAGCAGCTATAACAGGAGAATTCTGAATCAAATTTTGAAAACTTCTTTCAAAGAAGGTTTGATGACAACCAGCTTGGCAAAAATGGAGACTAGAATATAAGAAATATGGAAGTTGAAATTCTCTTTCTCATTATGTAATCAGAAAAACTTCATAATTTGAGTGCCAGTCTAGCACTGCTACTTACTAGCTCTGTGACCTTGGAAAAGTAACATAACTTCTCTGAGCCTTGGTTTTCTTATCTGTAAAATGAGAAAATAATAACTTTCATGGTTGTTGACAGTACTAGATGAAGTAATATGTTGAGGTGTTAACATATTGCCTAGTACATGATAGGTACTTACTCACAGAGCTATTATTAATAATAATATTATTTTAAAATACGTTAGCACACTTACTATCAACCTTCAGTTTGAACTATAATCTCTAGACATATCAGCACGACCTTATTAGCCAAGTAGCTAATATTTTTTAAGCATCCTACTCCATCCAGGCATTTGGATTTTCATCCTAGATTTCATCCTAGATTTTCGAAAGTCATGAAAAATACAACTAAGGCACAATACAGTGTGCATTTTGAAAAATGCATTTTCATAAAAAAGAACCATATGTTAGAAAAATAGTAACTAACATTAAATATTAATCACATACTGCTAAAATTAGCCTAACAAATTGTCACTTATTAAATGATATAGGTTAGGGCAAGATTGAAAGAAATAATACCACCTGATTAAAACTTACAGATAATTGAAAAGAATCCTTTCAAGTATCAATTAACATTTTTATTTATTTTAAATGGAAATGTCTATGTGTTTTAATTAGTATCGACTACAACCTACTTACGTGCTTGGCACTATGATAGACACTTAGAAATATTTTATTGTAGTCTCATAAATAGCAGGTAAGGTAGAGAGTATTATCATAATTTTAGAGACAAAGAAACTGATTCTCAAACAACCAAGTAATGACCCAAAGCTGTTATTGAGAGCTGAGTTCTGACTCCAAGTCCAGGGAACTTTCTGGAGTTGGACACTGAGATATCACAGTGTGACCATAGGTTGCAAAACCATAGTTGAAGCTTGTCAGTCTTACATGTAAAGTGGATTAAATGGGTTCTACATAGTATTCTCAAGGTCTTTCCCATGGAATAGCAAATACATTTAGTATATGACATTCATCCTGGATACTCAGAAACTTTATATAGTTTAGCTCATGAAGCCTACCCTGAACCCCAGAGCCAGGAATCCAGTCTCTTGTCCTCAGAACACCGAGAGCTCTTTGACTGAACTGAAACACATTTGGCATTTATTTTGTGTGGTCTGTCCATTATTGTCCCTTAGGGCCACATCTCATCTCCCTACTAGTTTGTACATTTCTTAGCAGAGTGGACTATGTCTTTTTCATGGTGGTATCACCCACTGTGTCTAGCCTAACACACAGCAGGTTCCCAAAAGGTTTACTTTATAGATTTGTGAACCCCACAAGTGATTACCTGAGAATGTATCTGCTCATGGTCCTTTGCAAAAACAGGAGAAGCAGTGTGATCCAAAGAACCGGTTGGGGGAGGTCATTGATGCGGAAGGACCATGGTCGCTCACGAGTCTGTCCTCTTTCAGGAGCGGCTCTGCCCTGGCCCAACTCTATGGAACCTCTGCCACCTTGGAGCACCACCATTTCAACCATGCAGTGATGATCCTTCAGAGCGAGGTAAAAAACCACCATTCTGCTTCTCTCCTGGAAAGAAAACCAATGAAACGATGCTTCCTACTTCTCTTTCTTTGCAAGAAGAAACACAGAGAATCAGAACTATTGGACTTATTCTTTGTGGCTTTTAAGAAATTCTTTCAGATGCCTGACCAAGGACCTTGTTCAGTTTCTCCCTGAGCTAATTCATTTGGGTTTTTATTATTGGTTAGGCGGCTCTTCAGATTCATTTAGAGCAGACTGCCCACTGCTTGTCACCAGAACATGGCTTTACATTTCTTCAGGGTACAGAAGCCCAGAAGTGAGTGACCCGACGTTTCCATTTTGCAAAACCCATTTGAAAAGATGGTGGAATCAGAAACGGGGTGAGAAAGTTACACTTTATTTACATAATTGAGAAACCTATGAAAAAGATAAAAGAACTTAAAATTGCTGGTGGGACAATTTGAACGTGAGAACTGCAACTAAACTTGAGACCCAAGCTCGGGGCCATATACTTTCTTTTGCTTCATGTGGCATTGTGGGCGCTGGAAGTGGTTGGTCTTTTATACTTTCAGTTCTCCACAGAGAAAAAGTAAAGCCGCTAACTGACACTAGCTGAGGCATCTGAATTTGAAATTGCCAAGAAAGGATCTGTTTAATTTTCTGCAGGCGTACAGACCTTTTTTTTTTTTTTTTTTTTTTTTTGAGGCCAGGAAGGGATCATCTGTTCCCCATTATTTGTCAGTTCTCTAGCTGTGCCATTAATTATTATTATTATCATCATTAAGGCCCTGCTTCCCTGGAATAGCATCATTAAATATGGAGGTTTTTTTTCCTCCAGCCTATCTTGAGAAAGCGTGTCTTTTGCAATATCACGAAAGCCTTCTTCGACCCCATAAAGAAGAGTCAGCACTCCGGAACCTGCCTGCAGCTGTGGAAGGCAGACCCATCGGGGGAGATGGATTTTCAGTTGAGAATGAAACATCAGGGTTAGGCTCTCAGTAACTCTGACAGAAACCAGTGTCCCAGCATCCGTGGCTCTGGAATTTTTCTGTGAAAGCCATGTTTTAGATGCGTGCAGAGGGGAATAGGAATGGGAGGAACTTGGGATCAGACTATCTTTTCTACGCTGGTAATATGATGGGCTTACACCCCTGAGGCCAGACATTCACACCTTTGCAATAACTGATTATAAACAGGAGGTCAAGTTTTCTCAGAAGGTCCTTTGCTTGTGTCACAGAGCCCCGCTAACTCAGAATTTGTCTTCATACAAGCAAAATTCATCAGCTGCCCTTTGTGCTGGGGTTCTCTATGAGGAACGCAGAATAGCAGTAATGGAAACAAGCACTGGTGCGTTCAGACTTTGCGTTGATGCCCTCCTTCTCCCCATCCCCGTACTGCGCAGCGGAAAGGCAAAAATAAGATGTCATTACCACCCCACTTTCCAAATGACACAGAGGCATAGGGAGGTTAGATGGCTTGAAGACAGTTGATCTAGATCTTTCTTCCTACACATTCCCCCCCCTGCCCCGCCATCAATACCACTCCTCCCTAAACAAGAAATGGAAGTACTATTTCAGGGAGACTAATCTCTTTTAGAGACCAAACCCTAGAGGCACCATAGAAGGCCAGTTTGCATATAAACATACACTGATTACAAATTAACTTAAAAGCTGACCTGGCTAGCTTTGTCACTCTGCCAGCTATAAACTGTGTTAGTTACTGTTTGTCCTTTAAAGGTAGCAAAATGCACTCTCACAAAATAATCAACGTTGTCAGATTCAGACCAGCTTCCTCCTGGTCTTCACAGTAGAGTTTACTATAACTTGCTCCTAATAGCTCTGTTTCTTTCCCTGCAAAATTTTAGATGTGTGACTGGGCCTAGGTGACTACTTTTCCAGAGCTCCCAACCATTTTTCCCCAGGCCCCAGTACACCAGCCTGTGACTGATCCAGGGGCAAGGCTGAGACAAAGACACCTGGGCAGAATTATGGTGTGGCATTCCTTCAGTTATTTCTCTTCTTCCTAATGGCTGAAGGGTCCAGAAGAGTTTGTTTGAAAATTATTATTAATATTGGACCTGGCCCCAGGTGGAACCAATATACTCTAGTCTTTAAGGAGTGATGGGTTCACCTAATGAGATTAATTAAACTCAAGGGGGCAGGCGATCATCTCGTGCCTGGTACATAGTAATTTACTAATTGATATTCTGGTTCCCCAGAAGATTTAATTTACGTCTCACTGGAAAATGTTCTCAGGCAATCACTTCACTGCCTTTCTTTTGCACCATCTTCTGGTTCTTGATACTCGGTTTAAAACTGGTCCAGTTTTCCAGACCACCTGTTGGTGAGTTGGTATCTCATGCTAAGAAAACCTGATAAATGAAAAGTCCTGACTTTCAAAGCAAATTAAGTGAAGTGTCTGTCACTTTACAGAAAGACTTTTTCACTTGACTAAAAACACTATGGAGCTGTCTCGTGTAGCTAAAACAAAGTTGGGTGGAGAAAAAAGTGTGCTTTTCAAAGGAATGGAGATACAAGTGTATTTGTAGGTTGTTCTATGCAAAAGTCGTTCTTTTAGAGTCCTCCTGTGCCAAGAGCAGTATCTTATACTTTCTAGCTACGCAGCAATTACTGTACTATAATTATTTCACACACTTCATCCAGATGTATCTTCATCTAGCCTAACACACCGTTTCTCAGCTTCATCAGTATTGTCACTTTTGGGCCAAGTAAGTCTTTGTTGTGGGGGCCGTTGGGTGCATCGCAGCACCCTTGGTCTCTGCCCACTGGATAGCAGTAGCACCGTCCATCAGTGTGACAGTCAAAGTGTCTCTAGGCATTGCCAGACATGCCCATTGTCCAAATCACTCCCATTTGTGTGCTTGCATGCTCAGTCGTGGCCGACTCTTTGCAGCCCTGTGGACTGTAGCCCTCCAGGCTCCTCTGCCCATGGGATTTCCCAGGCAAGAATACTGGGGTGGGTTGCCATGTCCTCCTCCCGGGCATCTTCCCAGCCCAGGGATTGAACCCATGTCTCCTGCATTGGGCAGGCGGATTCTTTACCACTTGAGCCACCTGTGTGCCACTGGTCTAATGTTTCTCTTCCTTGAGTCATTTGTTGCAATAGCAAGTACTTCCGAAATGCCAGCTTAAGTCTTTATTAGCGAGACTAGTATGTATTCAGGGGTCAGAAAGTTTCTTAGAAGTTTTGTCGATTTCTCTGCTCAGTGATCCCACAGGAAGTGGAGTTGTGGGTACAATCATAGCCTTAGTAAGAGGAGTTCAAACACTTTCCAGCTTTCTCTTCAAAACTAGGTGTAATAAAGTGTCCCTTGGTGGTCCTCCTCACCAGTGATTATGATTGCACTTCTGCCTTTGGTCTGTTTGCCAGGGAATCTGGTTGTATTTGCACAGAATGTCATTAAGCTTTTTAAAGAATTGTTTTATCGTGTTTCTAGAATGTTTTTGAAAAAAAAGTGGAAAAAACATGTAGTTGCCGAGCTCGGATGTAATGCTGTCTTCTGTGGCTTTTTACTTTCTCGTTCCAGGGTCACAACATCTTTGCTAATTTGTCCTCCAAGGAATACAGTGACCTTATGCAGCTTTTGAAGCAGTCAATACTGGCAACAGACCTCACGCTGTACTTTGAGTAGGTATTGGCATTTGATCTATTTGACAAATGGATATCTAAAGTTTCATCCTGTAATTAACTTTCAGGTCCAAACTGGAGGTTGCCTGTTACTCTAACACTGATATCAATGTGTAGATGAGCTAAAGTTTTTTTTTTTTTTTTTTCTCATCTAAAAGAACCTCATTAGTGTGGTGTCTGTGAAACAAGACAGTCAGGACTATAATCACAAGATATATATTTTTCCTTCTGTTTTATGAACCTTGTTTGGGACTACTGGCTGAAACTAAGTGATGAGCATTTTTAGTTTAAAGACTGGCTATGGTTGCTATTTTATTTTTGGCCACTGCACGAACTAGGTGGAAGCCAGTTCCCCAATCAGGGATGGAACCTGGGCCCCTTGCAGTGAAAGTGTCGAGTCTTAACCGCTGGACCACCAGGGAAGTCCCTAAGATTGCTATTGTAGACTGTTATTAGTGGTTAGATCTCTAATGACATTGAAGATGCTAATAATGATGAAAAACTTGTGTTGCCGAAAGGATGACAAGAAATCCAAGCCTTCTTTTTTCACCTCTCCTCTAGCTCTCTTTCTCAGAAAAGCCATCCTTCTTTTCCCCAAAGCTCAGGCTTCCACCTGAGCTGGTGATTCCATCCTGCTCATTTCCTGTGAAACCTGTTCCATCAGGAACCACTGCTTTTGGTGGCCTGGTCATCTCTTCCTTCACTGATAGGCACAGTTTTCTCTGACCTTAAAGACCAAGCAACTTCTCTTCCTTCAGAAATTCTTTGACCTGACCCCATGGTCTTTCATTGCTTTTCACCTTACCTTTCTTTTACTGCCTACTCTTTAAAATAAATGGAGCACATGACTGCTTTTATTTTCCTAGCACCTAGGTGCACTTTGCAGACCAGCATCCACCTTCACATTCTGCCAACATTGTACTTTCAGAGGTCAGCAGAGACCTCTGCTGTCCCCAGATTCAACGTCTTTTACTCATTCCTGATATTTTCTAGCTTCTTTGAGACATCCACAGGTTTACTGACTTCTTATTGTCAGTGTCTACTCTCTTTGTTTCCCCAGCATGCACCTGCCTTCCTCTCTCCTTTTCTGGATCTCTTATAGTTTTCTCTTCTCCTTGCTTCTATGTATGAGTTCCTGTTCTTCTTTCTCTGCTCACTCTCCTGGCCTCAACTCTACATTAATTCTATAGAGGCATAGAAGTGAAGTGAAGTCGCTCAGTCGTGTCTGACTCTTTGCGACCCCACGGACTGTAGCCTACCAGGCTCCTCCATCCGTGGGATTTTCCAGGCAAGAATACTGGAGTGGGTTGCCATTTCCTTCTCCAGGGGAACTTCCCGACCCAGGGATCGAACCCAGGTCTCCCACATTGTAGGCAGATGCTTTACTGCCTAAGCCACCAGGGAAGCCTATAGAGGCATAGAGAAGACCCCCAAACTCTTCATTCTAACCCTCCCTCACATGCTAGACCTGAGTCTCCAACTCCCACCTCAAAAGGCTTCAGTGGCCTCATTGCTTTCAAAGCAACCTCTAACCTTGGTTCATGTTTCAAGGATCTCCCGCCATAATCTGCCCTCAACCATTTTGCATTCTTATCTCTCACTTCTCTCCTACTTGATTTGTACTTCCACTAGACTGGTCTAATGTTACCCTTTGTGTTTTGTTTTTCAGAAAAAAACAAGTCTTTCTTATTAGTCAACTGCATGTCACCCTTTGAAAACAGCTTACGCAGTGCCCCTTGTTCTCCACCCTATCACTGTTCCTCCACTTCCCCATCTGGCTGAACCATTTCCTGCCACCTTTTCTAGGAAGCCTACGTCACTTCGTTTGGATCTTACTGTGCTTGGCATGGCGTCAGTGAGAATTACCTTCAATTATAAGGGACAGGAAACCCAAAGTCACAGTAGCTTACTTCTTTGTCATGTCAAAAAAGAGTCTGGAGATAAGCAACCGGCAGTTGGTAGAGAAGCTCCATTGTCATCAGGGACCCAGGCTTCTTTATCTCTCTGTGCAGCCACATTCAACACCTGGTTTCCACCTTAGCCCAAGGTAGCTGCCCGTGTTCTAGGCACAATGTCCACATTCCAGCTATCAGAAAGAAGAAAAGAACAAAAAGGAAAGGAGCCAAAGGTAATGCAAGTTATTTCTTAAGAGCATTTTCTGGAAACTTCACGTAACGATTCCACCTACATTTCATTGGCCATCCCTAGGTTAGGATAGGAAGGCTTTGTGTTGGGTAATTGTGTGCCATGCTAAAGTCTAAGAGTTCTGTTACTAAGAAAGGAAGGCAAGAGAGAGATTGGAGCAGACAGCTGACAGTCTGTGCCGCGGGTATTTGTTGTTGGTCTCTGCTGAATGGGTCATGACATGGCAGAGTGGAAAGAGTGGAGGCTTTGGGGTGATATCGGTCTGGATTTAAGTCTCACTCTAGTTAAACCTGGTATATGGAGCCCACGTGTCCATGTTTTCTCCCTTCTGAAACACCACTTAAACAGCACCAGATAAATTTAAAAGCAAAAGCAAATCTACAAGGAGAAAGGGAGAGGACACACATCAGTTGAGAAGAGGTGTCAGTATGTTTGTGGAAAATGAAGGCCCACTGATGAGGGTCAGATGTTCTGGCAGAGTAGAGTGGAAAGCAGGACGACTCTGAGAAGTGAGCTGTAGGCCCTGCAGAGCCTCACCTGGGGCTCAGAGACAAAAAGCACCACAAAAAAATGAATGTGATGCTCACAGCTTGAGATGAGGAAATTACTAGAAAGTCAGTTTTCAGGACACTCAGAGAGCCCATGAAGTCCTCCACCAATGCAGCCAGAACTCCCTCTCCTCTATCCCTGGAGAAGGCCAGAAGTTTATCCCCTGGAGAGATGAAAGAAAGTGCTCTGGACTGAGAAAAGCTCCACGTGGGAATGAGACGCAGAAGTCAGAAGAGGGGATGAAGTAAAATGGATTGAAAACTCGAGCCCACAGCCCAGGAGGCCAGAGGCCAGATCCATAAGCCACATACCCAGGTTCTTTAGATTCAGCAAATGGAAGTACAAGAAGTGAAATTTGAAGTTCAGATAAACAGTGAATAACTTTTTAGTGTGTCCCATGCACTGTGTGTGGGGGACACACATATACAGCTCCTGCTTAGCCTTTTAATGTCATTCTATTACACACAGACACCAAGGACCACAGAACATTTTATGAAAACCTCCCAATGAAACAGGGCACAGTTCCTAGGTGGCACAGAGGTAAAGAGTTGGCCTGCCAATGTAGGAGACGTGGGTTCGATCCCTGGGTTGGGAAGAGCCCCTGAAGGAGAAAATGGCAACCCATTCCAGTATTCTTGCCTGGAAAATTCCATGGACAGAGGAGCCTGGCAGGCTACAGTTCATGGGGTCACAAAGAATTGGACATGTCTTAGTGACAGCGTCTGCCTGCAATGTGGGAGAACTGGGTTCGATTCCTGGGTCGGGAAGATCCCCTGGAGAAGGAAATGGCAACCCACTCCAGTATTCTTGCCTGGAAAATCCCATGGATGGAGGAGCCTGATAGGCTACAGTCCATGGGGTCGCAAAGAGTCGGACACGACTGAGCCACTTCACTTTCTTTCTTTAGTGACTGAGCACGCATGTGCACCCATATGAAAACCAGAGGCCAAACCAGAAAATAAACAGAATTCAGAGAAAACAGGGAGAAGAAGAAAACAAAAACCCAAAACTATTGTTAATAGCCTTAGAGACACTGTCCTAAAACCCTGTCTCCATGAAATAAGAACAGGATGCTTTAAAAAATAATAAGAGCAACTGTAGAAGAAGAAAGAGCTTTTGGAAATTAAAAGCATGATGGCCAAATTAAGAATCACACAAAAGCATTGAGAAACACAGTCAAGGACAGTAAAGCAGAAAAATGAAAAACACTGCTTTATTTCATTATATGCTTTCTAGTGTTGTTTCATTTGTTAACTATGTGCATGTATTACTTTTATAAATATACATTTTAATTAATTTTTAAAATAATTTTTAAAGTAAAATCCCAGCTCTGCCACTAGATAGCTGTGTGTCATCAAATTACTTACCTCTCTGATCCTGTTTTCTTCATGTGTAAAATGGAAATGTTAGTACCTACTTTATCTGTCTTGTAAATGTCTTGTATGTCTCATAAATGGTGGCATCTACAACCTCGTTTCCTTTATAGACTATTTATTTTGCATGTTTTGTGGCCTTCATTTTGACTTAAGTATCATGATGTTCTTCTTTTTTTTTTTCTGAATTGATACTCCTGGATTGGTTGCTTACGGAAACCTGTATATCTTTAATATTTTTATTTCCCATGTCTGACACTTGCAGGATTTTACATTATTATTTTTCTCAAAGGAGAAGCATTTTGCCAAGCCAAGTTTCCAAGTAACTTCTAAGGGAGAAAAAATGTCAACAGTAGGAGTCCATTCATCAAGGCCTGTGAGGGATGTGACAAGTCACTGAGTGATGCAGTCAGGGAAGTTGGTGGCACTTCTTTGCTCATTACTCTGCTCTTATCTTAATGCTACAGCCCCTGCTAATGCTTGCTGACTCCAAAGAAGCTGGCTTGTTCTCTTTCTGTGAGTGTTATTGTGTTTTGAGGCTCTGAATAGCTGCTCATTCTCTAATCTAGACCAACTCTTTACCACTTGCCTGTCTAAAGTTGCATTAAAGTATTGCCATATTTTTAGGCAAGACAACTCCTCGGATTAACGAGGAGGAAAGCAGTTACTACAAACTGTCTCCCAGTTACTTTTATTTCACAGAGATACAGTTGTGGAATTGGAAGGACTGTTAGCAATGATGTCATCCAACTCATCTCCTCTATTTTGTAGATCAGGTACTAAGTTTGTAGGTTAAATAGTGTAGCTTGGCTCACATAAGTAACCGGCGGATAAGTTGGAACCTCTACCTCTGGTTTCGGGGCTTTTCCACAAACTGTATTCTTTCTCTAAAGGAAGAATCAAGTACTTGTCATTTGAGTTGGGGATGCATTATACATGGAAATATTGACCTTCCCAGGTGTATGTGAACAAGTTTAACATGAAAACCAGCATGAGTTCCCTCCTCTCTCCCAAAGCAGTGCCAGAGACAAGAGCTTGCATGCATATAGTCTAGTTTTGGAGGTAACAGCAGAAATGGGAGTCAGGGGCCAAGAAAGTGAAACAGGGGCGGGGAGCTCTTGTAAAGACACGTCCACTGGTTGGCCACCCCTGTGGTCAGTCCAGCTTGATCCCACAGGGATAAACTGCACCTCAGAATTGCCATCAGCCTCCAGCCTCCATAAACCAAGGCTCTTCCATGGATATTAAAACTTCCATGCGTTTCCAGGACACGCATCCCCAAGGGCTGGGGATTCCTACAGCCATTCCCCATCCCACACATGGAGTCAAAGCAGCGCCAGGGCAGAAAGCAAGGGAGGTGCAGGGCAGCCGAGACAGGAGCCATGGTGTTGGTTGGAGCAGAAATGGCTCAAGAAAGGTGGGCCGTGGGATGGCCTTGTACACTTTCTAGAAGTTTGGATTACGCTTGGTTCTTCTGTCCTGGCTACTTAACTCAAAAGCCTTGATACAGCTGAGGCCAACCAGAAAGGAAGTTCACTGCTTTCCTCCCCTAAGAAGGGGCAAGTCACTCTAGAAGCGGTCAAGGTGGGCAGGGACGAGATCCAGGCCTTTTTGGGCAGGGGCTGAGGGTTATGACCCATTGCTAGTGGCAGGATATCCTGCCACACGCCGATAGGGAACAATGTAAAATTCCTGGAAATATGGAATTCCTTTAAAAACAACCACAAACCCTTGTAAAGTCAATTTCTAATGGCTTTGGATATGCTCAAGATTCTATACTACAAATGATGGGTGAAAGCAGAATTCACAAGTTTAAAACAAGCAAACAGACAAACAAAAATCAAACAAAACCTCAGTGTGAATTTCTAGGCTTCCCAACCGTAAGTCTGGGGGTTAATTCTTCAGTCTGGTTTTCCAACTCACTGAAAACATTTTCCAGTTATTGCTGAGTGGTTTTCTGAAATTGATTTCTGTGCCTATTTCTGAGTCCCTGCAGTGAATACAGCTTTCATAATTAAATAGTAATTTCAGCATCTCAAGCAGGAATTAGATATTCCCTGTTGGTAACCAGCCATGTAGCTTTGAAAGAGTCACTCACTTAATCTCTCTTTGCCTTAGTTTCCTTGTCAGCAACATAGGGACAGGTACTTCACCTATACCCATCTCCTAGAGTTCTGGTGGCCAAAGGAGATTATCTGTATGAAAGATGATGAAAATTTAAGTAACCTAAATAATTTAAATTTGATAGCATTGACAATTTTATGTACCTTATAAAGAAAACAATCGTTCAACCAAAAAGGTTAATGAAATTTGGACCATAAAATATAGTCCTTGAAATAAATAAATAAAAGCAACCGGAAGCCAAAAAAAAAAAAAAGATAGTCCTTGTTGGGGCAGATGGAGAGAGATCCAAAATTACAAGCGTTGAAACTTCAAGATGTCACAGTTGTCCTGGACTGACTGTCTGCCTGTAAGTTAACAAAGATGACCTCGCATCTTCCACAATTAGTGGAAACAATACCTAAAATTCCCCGAGTGCTCACTTGGGAGTGTGATATACACATTATTCTGTTTAGCACTTAAAGGAATTCTGTCAGAGCAGGTACTATTACTGACCCTACCATACACATGAGGAAACTGAGGTTGCGAGAAAATCAGTGTATTGCTCACCGTGTTGAGTGGTAAAGCTGAGACTGGAACCAAGTATTTGGACTCCAAACTGTCTTTAACTACTCTGCCGTTCTCTCTGCAGTTCTGTAACAGTTAGTTTAAGAGAACCAGAGGGGAAACTGAGGCCACTCCTGAGAACACTTGGGCACCAAAGGCAGCAGGGGCACCAGTTCCAAACTCAGTAGATATCAAGCAGGTGCGACTCAGCCGGCTGTAGATGCCTCCAGCAGGCTGGCATGGGCTGAGACGCCAGGTGAGCATTGCCAGGAGACTCACCCACGGGGCTGAGACTGCAAGCAGAGGCTCCTTGTCGATAGCTGAGCTAAACTGGGACATAGTAGAGGTTGGTCCTTCTTTAGCTTTAATGCCGTCATGGAAGGTGTTCCTCTAGGGTAGCAGGAGCCGTGTAGCATTCATCCTCAGGAGGCTGCGACCCCAGAATACTGTGTCCCTCATCTCAGGCACCTGCTCCTGCCCTGCACTGTTCTGGGATTACAGTCTCCTCTTGCATCACCTTTAGAGTGGGAGCTCTGTGAATGCAGGCATCTTCTTCTGTAGCTCACTCTTGGAGCCCCACACCTGACCCACTGCCTGACATAATAAATTTTCAAAATTTTAACTCTCTGATATTGAATTGTCATATAAACCTGCAAGGTAGATATTGTTATCCCCATCTTCTAGATAAGGATACCTGGGCTTAGAGAGGGTACGTGACTTGCCCAAAGTCATCAAGGTTTCTGTGCTCATATCTCCATGCCACATTGCTCAGATCATTATTTAAATAGAGAATTATCCAAGAATTCAGATTTTATATACCCATTTTGGTGCTTAATGCTTTTCCGGTTGGCTTTCTAAATTAATCAGACTAATCTTCAAGTTGAAAAATTTTCACTTCCCTTTGTGCTCTGCAAACATTCATCAACAATTACAGAAAACGCCCAGTCTAATTGTTTCTTTGTCTCTGTCTTTCCAAAAGGATGCAAAAAGAAGCATTTCTCAAAGCATCTGATGATGACAACAAAATGTACCAAATTAGCATAGATTGTTAGGAGTTATAGTTTGACCATCTTTCTAAAAAATTTAGACTAATATCTAGAACAATTTATTTTATAAAACACAATAAGAACCCAACAAATATTTCTACTGGTATGCAGATGGGGATATTCATTCATTCATCATTCAACAAATGTTAAAGGTCCACTATGGTCAATGTTTTCAACCTCCAGAGTTGCCTGCACTCAACTAGTCCCTTCTTGGAAAGGAAGAGAATAAATGAATGCATAGTGAGGTATAATGATTGCAGAGCTTAACCCACTGTTCCTTCCCAAACATTCTTATATTTTAACAGAGCTGATTGATTAACCCACGGAAATTACTCTAATGGTAGGACTACAGACTCAGTGACAGGTTAATGGAAGAAATGTTTTGGTACTTTCTGATGAACATCAAAGCAGTTTGTATCTATTCATCCTCATGAGTGAGTGAAAATCACTCAGTCATGTCTGACTCTTTGCAACCCCATGAACTATACAGTCCATGGAATTCTCCAGGCCAGAATACTGGAGTGGGTAGTCATTCCCTTCTCCAGGATTCATCCTCATATCTCCATCCATATGATATTGCAACTGAATAAAACATGAGAGATTTATCCAGGAGCACTTACTGATGCCTTCTTTATGCCAGACACTGTGCTAGTTGCTGGGGACGCACACAGAGAGAGGATATCATTCTTACCTTCAAGGACTCAGAGCCCAGTGTGAGAGTGAGAGAAACCGTAGTACCCCACCTTGGCGAGTGCTACCTGCGGGCATGCTCACTCAGTCATGCCCAACTCTTTGTGACCCTGTGGACTACAGTCAGCCAGGCTCCTCTGTCCATGCAGTTTCTCAGGCAAGAATCCTGGAGTGTGTTGCCATTCCCTACTCCAGGGGATCTTCCCAACCCAGGGACCAAACCCACATCTCTTGTGTTTCCTGCACTGGGAGGAGGTTTCTTTACCACTGCACCACCTGGGAAGCCTACGAAGAGTGCTAGGGCCACCTAAATGCAGGGGCGGCTAGGGCACGCCCCATCCAGCAACCCCTTGAATCTCATCTTGGCCTGCAGATTATAGATCACTCAACTCACATGTTGAGTCCTGTATTGTCTTAATTTTCTGCCATTATCAATACTAAGAGTTGTTCTGTTTCCATTTCTTGCATTTGCCAGTTTTATTTGTGCTGTCAACAACAGCACAGCCTTTAACAGATAATTTTATTCAGGTATTAATGCTTAGCTGGTCCGTGTGTTATCAGTGCTAATCTAACACAGGGACACAATTCACTTTCAAAGTGAAACATATCATTTTTTTTCCCTTTAGTCATAATTACTGGAATTAACATCTGCCTGCTAATTTATTATTCCTCTGTGGTGCTTTTATGCCCAAAGTCCAGAAATCTCTCCAGAATCTGCCTTTAGGAATCAATTGCAGATGTATGGTTTGCCTGTTGAATGAGCTGTAAGAACACTGAAAGAAGGGAAGCCTACTCCCCTGTACCCATTTCACCCTGTCCCCTGCCACCCTCTCTGATAATTCTGGAGTTGAAATTGCCACCTTGACAGTAAAAATCTTCCTAACATTCAAAGACTTTTAGTAGATTCAGAACAGTTAGACAAATGGATAAAGAATATGTGTACATACTTATATAGAGAGTTATATAACATTATAAAAAATATTCCCAATTAAAATATACACAGGATTGGTGATTTCTCACTTTACAAACAAAAGGTACGTTGCTGATAAATTAGAAACAAGAAAGACTTTCAATGTAGTGACGGGTGACTGGTAACCAAGCTTTAGAATTATTTCTGAGGGTAATTTTACCAGTTCTGTTCAAATGATGCATTTTTAAAGACTGCTATTTTTCTGAGTGGAACATATGTCAGGAGAGCAGGATAAAAGCCTAATAAAAACATATCTGATTATAAATGAGATTTTCCAGTAAGTTGCTTTTCACTAGCCGAGGTATTTGCCATTGTCCTTGAAAACCAAGGTTGCCAATGATATGCTTGAAAAGTTAATGATATAGTTCCTCATGACAGAGGCGTCTGGATCCAGGGAGCATTATAACTCTGTGGATTTTCAAATGTTCATTTTAGCAATCCCATGAGTTTAAAAGTGCTCCTAACAGTTTCATACATGTTGATTTTGACTCCGTACACTCTATGTACACATATAGATGCTAAAAGGAGCAGCTGTGTGGGCCAGTTCCTTTCTCAAAAGTACAGTGAATTCCACATTGCTGCTTTGTAATGATTATCACTAAGGAGGAGGTCAGAAATACCACCAAAGCCGAGGACCATGAACCTGGTCTGGGCCATGCGCAGCTCTTGGGAGCATCTCCTTGATGGACACCTCTGTCTGGTGCTCACCGTGGCTCAGTACAGCAGCCTGTGATGCTGCCACGTCTGTGTCCAGACGCTCCCAGCAGGCAAGGCTATTCTGCCCCCAAGGCTCATGCTACACACAGTTTATAAAGATGATCGCACAGGCCACAGATGGGAAGCTGGGGGCCTAGAATCCACCTAGACTTACTCATAACTGCCCTGGGATCCTGGGGAAATCACTTCACCTTCCTTCACCTTGAGTTTTCTGACCTATAAATCAGAGAATTACAGCAGCCTTTTTCAAAGGTTACATATGCCCCTAACAATCTATATTTATAAAGAAAACTCAAATTAAACATAGGAATCATTCTATGACCCAGCAATTTTGCTATATACATTACTGTGAAATAAAGTAAAAGTGTTAGTCATTCAGTCATGTCTGACTCTCTGCAACCCCATAGGGTAGCCTGCCAGGCTCATCTGTCCAGGCAAGAATACCAGACTGGGTTGCCATTTCTTTCTCCAGGGGATCTTCCCAGCTGAGGGATCAAACCCAGGTCCCCTGCTTTGCAGGCAGATTCTTTACTATCTGAGCCACCAGGGAAAGCCCTTTGCTGCTTGGGGCAACTGTTCTTCCAAAAGCTTGTATTGTATCCGAGCTCTGCCACTCACCAGCTGGGGTCAGTACACCCAATGCTTCTGAGCTTAATAACAGTAGCTAATCCTTACTGAACAGCTACTGTGTGTCAGGCACTCTGCTAAGTGTTTTACATAAATCCTCCCACCAACCCTAACCTACCCAAAGTCAGTCGTGTGCTTAGTAAATGACAGAAGTCTGCCTGGAACAGTTAGGACCCAGGTGGTGATGGGGACTCCCGACAAGAAACAGGGGAGCCAGTAGCACTCGGCCTCTTGTCCTTTGTCCCCCAAACTACAATGAGTCAGCACTACGTGTCCAAGATCCTACTCTGACTTCCACCATAAATGCCATGGTAGCATTTTCCAAAGTGTGTTCTTTAAAACATCAGTGCTATGGGAGTCCATGGTCAACTCGAGTAGGCTTTTCTGTCAGCGTTTTGTAGAGCCTTCAAAAGGCGAATGTGGGTGGTGAACCTTCAAGGATCACTGGAAGCATTTCTCAAACTCACTTGGCCAGAGCACCCCCTTTACCTGCAGCACCTCCTCAGACTAGCATTTTGTGGGGTGCCCATTGGGAAGCAGTGTGTCAGGATCCTTTAAAGAGCCTCTCATTAGGAAGTGCCAAAAATGTGAGACCTTGGGAAATGATTCTTAACGAACCAAAGTGGTGATGTCTTTTTTTCCTTTCTCATTATAAAAATGAAAAATTAAACAAAAGTTTTGAAAATAGGAATGGCATCCTATTTTCACAACTTGAGAAGCTTCCCTTCTTTTCTTTTCCATATCCACACATCTCTACATGCATTTCCACAGGCTTGTGTATCCACACTTAAAATGTGCTGATACTACTGCTAAACACATTGCATGTCATCTCACTTAATCCTCACAATAACTCTGAGTCAGCAAATAGGACCCTCAAGTTAGAGATTAGGAAACTGAGGTTCAGAGGGTTTAAGTGACTTTCCAAAGTTGCACAGCAAGGAAGTCTGAGCTATGGTTTAAACACAGTTATTTCTGACTCCATAGCCGATGTGCTTAAAGCCCTGAAATGATTAAATGGTTACTTTTTAACCTCTACAAAAGTGTTTGTTCTGAATTTACTACCAGGGAGTTTATATTATCTTGGATGATCATACAGCTCAGTTCTATGTTGAATGATAAAAGAACATTCTGGAACTGTTCCCGCTTTTTATGTGTCCTTGCCTCCCTTCTCTGACTTTTTCAGTAAGAGTCACAGGGCTTCACAGCAAGTAATCCCAAATGCGGGACCACACTGATTTCTGTTTCATGGCCTGATAATCTCTTCTGTTGTAAATACATTTGGAGATGATTGTGGCTTTTTGTCAAAGCCTCAACATTTTTTTAAAAAGTGGTTTATTTTGATAGCACTTTAGCCTCATGATTTCAAATATTAAATTACTTGGTTGAGGTGGTCTTATATTTTCCCATAAATGTGTTTATATCACCACACAGACTGAGAATTTTCATTTGATTTCATGCAGGAGGAGAACAGAATTCTTCGAACTTGTCAGTAAAGGAGAATATGATTGGAACATCAAAAACCATCGTGATATATTTCGGTAAGAAAAAGCTCTTGTTTGTGTGTTTATTCAGTATTTGAAGATTTACTGATGCCTTTTTGACAATGCTAAGAGCGCACAACTGATGTTTAAAGTACCAAACCTTAGCTTACATTAAAACCATTCAGAAACTAGTTGAATAATTACAAAAAAGATAGAGAATATGTCTTTTCATCTTCTGATTTATTTTACATTGCCTCCTCTCCATACATTTGCCTTCAAAATTAGAAGATGTTTGAACTAGTCGTGTTTCAGCAGGCATGCAAATTGCATTGGAGATGGGATTTTTGGACCTTGGAAAACAGTTTCACAGAAAAAAGGAAAGTGGAGAGTTAAGTTTGGGTTGTTTTGTTTTTAGAGATAGTAGGCATTTTAGATGGAAAACCAATCAAAAGATTTTTGTGTTTGGAATAAGGACTCTGTTCTAGATTTTTCATGGGACTTCTTCTCAGTAGTTTAGGAAAGACAGCAGCAAAATCTCTTTTTCCCTCGGCGCGTTTTAACCACTTTCCCCCACTGCAGCCACTCCAGCTGGGCAGGCACTCTTCCTCTTTCCATCTGCCCCGGCCTTCCACCGTCCTCACCTCCCCCATCCTCAGACTTAGTGCCTTAGTCCTGTCCCACAGCTGTTCAGTATTCCTGGGAAAGCTCGTGAGGCCAGGATTCTGGGCTCAGTGCATCTGCCCCACAGCTGGGCAACCACTGAAAACACCCCGGGGACCCTGGCCCAGCCTGCAGCCTCTGCCCCCATCTCAGAACGCAGAGCCTGCTTGCCCCTTGCCTCCACAGCTGACCCCCTGCTCACTGTCTCACCAAAGGGCCTTCTACCCACCTCCTCTGCATTCATACTTCGCTCTGTTATCGTTACAGATGACATTCTCATTGCCCTTTCCGAGGTGGTATCGGGGGCCTCCTCTTGTCAACACCTCCATCTCAGCTTCCTATTCTAGGTTCCTATTCCGGGCCCTCCTCCCCCACTCCCCACCCCTGACCTCTGACCTGGCTGTGTCAATTTTACTCCTTTTGGCATTTTCAAAATCTGGCTTTTAGTTTTTTCCCCAACATGACCTTTCTAGGCTAAAAAACATGCTTCCATCTCCTCAGTTTATAAAAAAAATCATCCCTAAAGTCTGCCTTCTTCTTAAGGTCCAATCATAGTTTTCTCCTCTCCTTCAATCCCACAGCTCAGCCACACTCCTCTAACTCCATACAAGACAGTTTCTTTCTTTTTAGATCACTGAATTCCACAAGTAATGATAGGAATACATTTTTCTATAACAAATCCTGGGGTATTCCTCCCAGTTCCCGTACTGTGCACAGCGTTGCTCTGTTTTTAATTCCTTGTTTATTTTCAGACTACTGTCAGAGCATTTCCACACATGTGTACCCATGGGAAACATACTATTTAGTGTCCATCTGTTTCTTTAACATAAATTATATATTTACATATCAACCTGAACTAGCTTCTTCACTCAACTGCATGCCTTGGAATTCTTTCCATGTCCATACCAGCATCATCTTTGATTGCTGCATAGCATTCCAAAGTGTATCTAGTATTTAGAGTAAATTGTTCGACTGAGGAATTTAGTTGCTAAAATGTGATTTCTGCACTTTTTGAAAGTCACCAGTCACCTCCCAGGGATCATATCCTACCACCTTTGTTCTCTCCAGCTTCCTAGATCTCTTCACAGTCTGAATTGTGTTGGCCTTTCCTTTCCTAAACCTCTCTCCTGCCTTGGCTTCTGCAAAGCCCATGCTCTTCTGAATTTTTTGCTATCTTCTGACTCTCCTTTCTCCTATTTGTCTTTCTCTAACCCTTCCTTCTCCCTCTGTGTGTGTGTGTGTGTGTGTGTGTGTGTGTGTGTGTGTGTGAGTCAGTCAGTATGTCTGACTCTTTGTGACCCTGTAGACTGTAGCCCTGCAGCCTTCTCTGTCCGTGGGATTTCCTAGGCAAGAGTACTGGAGTGGATTTCCATTTCCTTCTCTGGGGGATCTTCCTGATCTCCTGCATTGCGGGCAGATTCTTTATTGTTTGAACCACAGGGAAGCCCTCCTCCTCCTTACTACCCCCTAAATGTAATCTCCCCTCAAGGAATTCTTCTGTTCCTCAGCATCCTCACAAATTCTCCTACCAGAACCACTGGGGTCTGGCCTCTCTCTGGAGCACAGCTCCTAAAATGCCAGTGCTTATTGTGTGTTTCCACATGAGTATTTTCCCACAGAGGTTTCCAAACTTTTCTGCAGGGAACCCTATAGGTAAGAAAAATCTTATTTGGAGGCAAAGTACATAGAGCAGAGATGAAGTCTGCAGGAACTCTCCTTTCCCTGAAGCTCTGCAACCCCCACCCCATTTCACAGCTGGCCTCTGACCATGTGCATGTCAAGGAGGGGGCGGTCTGGGAAACACCATCCCAGAGAATTTTAAAATAGTAATAAAACCAACTAAAAGTTAGCCTGCTTTTTATCATCACCATGTGCCTGCAATCTAAACAATGTCAACGATGAGACACGCATCCCAGAGAAAATTCTTTTGTTGGTATAAATTCTAAACAATTGCTGAGGTTACTGCTGAGTATCAAAATAATTGCTCTGAAAGCTTCAAATTAACACAGTATTACTCATCCTTTCATTGTGTATGGATTGTACACATGTAAGTTAATTCCCAAAACACCCAGTTTTCCCGTCAGCCCTAACACAGGTGGACTCGGGATGCACTTTCAAGAGCAAGTTCCTAACGGCTCAGAACCTGCTGGCCTCACTCCACATGCACTCCACACGCAATTCTCCAACCTTTGGGGATGTCACCTTTCTGCTTTTAAGCAGTATATTCAGAATAAACAATGGTAGCGTGGTGATGGTAAAGCTAAACAGAACTTGAGTTACTTCCGTACTGTCATTTTCTGTTGGCCGTTTGGGATCTGTATTTGTGTGTAAAATTTAAAGCAGTGAGACAGATTGTCGACTGCAAGGTGTCATCTTTTTGTTTGGTAAACATAAAATGCAGTTCATACGTGTAATCTTTTACTGAATTGAAAATATCTTTTAAATTAAAATGTATTCCTTTAAAAAAATTATTGAAGTATACTAATTTTTAAACTTACTGATTTACAATGTTGTGTTAGTTTCAGGTATAACAGCAAAGTGAATCAGTGTTTTTTATATATATACACACATATACATACATGCACTCTTTTTTAGATTCTTTTCCCATATACATCATTACAGAGTATTGAGTAGATTACCTATGCTATACAGTAGGTCCATATTAGTTATCTATTTTATATATAGTACTGTGTATATGTCAATCCCAGTCTCCCAATTTATTCCCCCGCAAATATTTCTCTTTTTAGTTGCAAATGCTTTTAAAACTAGAGAACAAATCAAGAAAGTTATGATTGCCTCAAGATAATTATTGAAGTAATTTTGGCAACTAGAAGAGAGTCATGGCAGCAGTGAGCCACTGGGAGTCTCAGACACTCTAGAATCACATGACCTCTCCTGACCCCATGGCGGACATTCCTGACCTTCATTCCTGCAGTTGCACTAAGCAGATTGCACCATCTAACTGTAAATCAGACTAGAGTTATGCAGACATCAAGACACAAACAGTTGCTGCAAGCTCCCTCCCTCCTCTCTTATTCCAGAGATGGCCTTTTAAGTACAGAGACCGACTCTAAAAAATAAGCTAAAACTGCCCATTCACCTCCTTCCATTCTTCCCTTGTAAGCGCTCATGCTTATCCTTGCCTTTCCATCCCCGCATTTCTTAGTTTTATGCCCTTTTTAGTTACACTTTCCTACCAGTCTCCCTGCTTCCACTCTCTCCTTCTTTAACCTATTCCCTCTTAATTAATAAGAGGTATTAAAGTCCTCTCCTTGAAGCTTTGGCCAGGTGCCTCCTTAATTGAGCCCCCAACCTTAACTGACTCCCTACAACAATTGGATAAAGGTTTTAGACATCTACCATCCTCCTCCCCAGCATTTATTCTGTCTCCTTTCTCCATACAGACTTTCTGGCTCCACTGTATTCACGGAAAGTAGAGATGTTCTGTCAGACTGTTTGGATCCCAGCCCTAGTTTTGATACCAGCCTAGTGATAATAACCTCAGGCAAGGTACCTAACCACCTCCCCCCACCCCTCCCATCCAGGAAGGCAAAACATTCTCTGCTTTGTAAAATGGAGATAATAATGGTATCTCTACCTCATATAGAGACGATATAAATCACTCTCTAATGCCTGTTTAATGTGTGTGTGCTAAGTCGCTCAGTTGTGTCCAACTCTTTGCAACCTTATGGACTGAAGCCTGCCAGGCTCCTTTGTTCATGGGATCCTCCAGGCAAGAATACCGGAGTGGTTGCCATGCCCTGCTCCAGGGGTCTTCCTGACCCAGGGATTGAACCTGGATCTCCAGCAGCTCCTGTACTACAGATGGAGTCTTTACCACTGAACCACTGGGGAAGCCCCATGCAATAAATGGGGCTATCAGAATTCTCATCAGCAGAGCACCTTGCAGATACTCAATAAATTTGTTGATTGACTGATTAATGTTGACATGAATTTGAGAAGTAAGCTTCAAATTATTGAGTAGATGAGACTTAAGTAATGATCAACTATGGTACAAGTAGGCAAGCTCACAGAGATTTTATTTCCTGTCTGGGAGAGAGACTACAAAGTCCAATGCATAACCTACAGTTTTGTCCCTCGCTGGTCCCAGCAGAGCGTCCTAAAACGGTCCGAAAATGAAAAGCACTGGAGTGGAACAAGAGGGGTGCGGCAGCTTTGTGATAAGCACAGAATCCTGAATCCTTTCCTTCCTTTGGGAAAGTTACTTAATCCCTCCACACTTCCACTGACCTCTCTGCTGCTGCTGCTGCTAAGTCGCTTCAGTCGTGTCCGACTCTGTGCGACCCCATAGACGGCAACCCACCAGGCTCCCCCGTCCCTGGGATTCTCCAGGCGAGAACACTGGAGTGGGTTGCCATTTCCTTCTCCAGTGCATGAAAGTGAAAAGTGAAAGTGAAGTCGCTCAATTGTGTCCGACTCTTAGCGACCTCATGGACTGCAGCCCACCAGGCTCCTCCGTCCATGGGATTTTCCAGGCAAGAGTACTGGAGTGGGGTGCCATTGCCTTCTCCATGACCTCTCTGGAAACTAGAAATAATAGCACCCTGTGATGAGGAGTCATTTAGTTACAGGTTCGTTAGTAGGTAGTTGGTACAGTGCTTAGTAGAGAGGCAGGCACATGGCAAGGACTGCGGAAGCGCGTCACAGACCAAAGATGAAGAATAGGCTGATGTGTCTCTCTGCACAGGTCTTAGCTTGGGAGTGTTTGGAGTTAGATGCTGCCTGACTCTGAGAGCACTGCTCCTAGCTGGTGCTGCCTGAGTGCACTTTGAAAGACCTATTGTTATCTGCCGGTCTGCCTTGCTCCCTGGCGTAGTTTCCTGGGGAAGTGACACAAACCTCTTACCACCGTCCAGGCATGCTCTGCCATCTGGGAAGCAGACGTGTTTCTAAGGCATTCAAACCCAGCAGGGTATGAAATGTTAACACCTGACGTCAGGACAGCCCTCTGACCTTTAACAACACACCCCTTTCTTCCAAAAGGAGTGAGCCAAGATGTGGTTCCCCAGCTCAGATCCTTCACTACTCCTCATCACATGCAGCTAGCTTTAATACAAAGAGAGATGTGGGACAAAGAGTGTGCCTGATTTCTTCCCTTTCCACCACACCCAGTTAGGAGCACCAGAGCTGCAACTTGTGTCGTCATAGCCTCACTCTCTAGAATTCTCCAGGTGATGGTGTCTGTTTGCTTCTTTCTCCTTTTAACCCTTGTCTTGGTTTCTTGCAGACCCTTGTCTGCCGATTCTTTTTTCTTCCTTAAAGGTAGTCTGTTTAGGGCTGAATTGTACACTGGTTTTCATGGTTTGCCTGATAACTTACGTTAATATACTCACGTACATTTTAAGTTTTGAAACTGGCGTTCCCCATGTTTTTTATATCCAGGGTTCAGTGTGGATTCTAGATAAACCAATAGAAATCTGCCCCTCAAAGATCTGATCCGGATCTTGCCTGTATTTTCTTATGTGCTCAAATTAATAAAAGCTGTGGCTGAGTATGTTTCTTCTTCGTAACGCTTATAAAACAGGGTTGTAGCCAGGTAGTAAACTGGAGTGAAACCGTGTGTCTCTCCCTCGTAAATATGAGCTCTGTGGAACCGATAAAAATGCCGGAGCCCCTAACAGGGCAGGCTATTTGCCTTTTGCTGTGGGTTTTCTTCCGTCCCCATCCATCAGTGATACTTTGGTAAATAGGTTCACCAGCTATGGTAGTATTATATACTGATTCCCTTGCTGAGTGTTAAAAATAAAAAGCATCGTCCATTACAAATTATTTTCAGCAGAACTTGCTTGGTTCAGGTACGGAGAAAGCAGGACTTGGCTTTCCTTGATCTACCGCAGGCAAAACAAAAGGGCCACCGAGAGGCAGTGCGAGCTTTGTCCTCTGAAGCAGTGTGGTTGCACGATGGAGATTTAAACATGGGACCATAAACAATGCTTCCCTTGTGGAGGTAAAGAAGATGTGAGCTGGCCTTGGTCCCATTTTATTTATTTATGTATCTAGGACGGGTTTGTTTAGGAATGCAACAAAAGATTATTCAGGCTGTTTTGTTTGGTTCTGTTTTTCAGATCAATGTTAATGACAGCCTGTGACCTTGGAGCCGTGACCAAACCGTGGGAGATCTCGAGACAGGCGAGTGGTGATTAATGGCAGGGCTCAACCTAGGGGGGCTGGGGGGGGGACAGTATTCCCAGAGCCCTGTCTGCCAGGCACTGAAACCCGAGTCAATTTGCATCAGTATTAACGCGGTGTAAAAAATAGCAGGAGGCTGAGGGGCGACAGTTTATTGCCCAGCCTTTCTTTATCATGCTTCCACTGAGAACTAATATTTCTGACTCTGTAAGATTTTTTTCTTTTAACACACTAAATCCAAATAACACTTTGGCCATTTCTTAAGGCAGGAGTTTCAAATGTAGTGTTTTTGAATAGGTAACCATGTTTTAGTACAAGGTCCAATTTTTCACATCTGGTTAAAAAAAAACAAAAAAACAAGGAGGTAAAAAGGAAATTTGATTTTTTTTTAAAAGCCTATTTAGAAATCAGAGGGCTCTTTGGCCAAAATATGAGGTATCTAATTTAATTTGTACCAAAAATTTAATGCATTTACTGGTTTTACTGTTCAAAAGTGTTAGTTCTAGAGCAAGAATAGTTTTTAATCTCATAACTACCCAATTTAAGATTTGATTAATTTAGTAGCTCTTTCCGGTTTATGAGGCAGCTCCTGGGTGGGCTGTGGGGTCTAAAGCAGTAACTTGTTATCTTAAGACTTGACATTTTGGGAAAATAAGATACAGTCACATAACAATAAAAACTAATATTTATTGACTGAATAACTGTTAAATGTCTGCTTTGTAAGTGTTATATCATTAAATCCTCTGAGTTGGGTGTTGTTACTGTAGGGGCTGAATAATGGCAACCCAAAGCCATCAGGTCCTAATCCCTGGAACCTGTAAGTGTTACCTTAGAAGAAAAAAGGGTCTTTGCAGATGTGATTACGTTAAGAACTATCATTATTATCATCTGGATTATTCAAGAAGGCCCTCAATTCAGTCATAAGTGTCCTTAGAAGAGACAGGCACGGGGATGGCACCTTCACAAGAGGAGAAGGCAAAGCAAAGTTAAAGACAAGGCGGAGACTGGAGTGGTGTGGCCCCAGGAAGGAGGATGCCGGCAGCCACCAGACATTAGAAGAGGCGAAGGACAGATCCTCTCCTCGAGACTCCGGGGGGCCATGGCCCTGCCAACACCTTAATTTCTGCCCAGTGAACTGATACTGAACTCCTGCCCTCCAGAACTATGAGAGACGTCATTTCTGTTGCTTTAAACCACCATGTCTGCGGTAGTTTCTGGCAGCCCTAGGAAACTAATACAGTGATTATTCCTATTTCACCAATGGGAAAAATGAGGCTTAGAAAGGATACATAGTCTGAGGTCATACAAGTGTAAGTTGCATAGCTAGGAATTCAAGTTCTAGCAGATTAAGTTCCAAAGTCTTTCCTTCTTAACAGTGTTTTATGCTTTGTTACATAGGAGGCACCCATTAACCTTTTTAAATAAGGCAAGTGTGTTGGCAGAATGGGCTGTGTTACCACTAAGCTCAAGATCTCGGTGGCTAAAACCGACAAATTACCTGGAGGCGCGTGCCTCCGGGGTTGGCTGGTGCCTCTGTCCTCACGCTGGACTGGGGCTGAAGGAGCAGCCACTGTCTGGATCATTCCAGCAGAGGCCTGGGTGGGTTTTTCGCTGGAAGTTAAATGCCATGCCCCCAGCAATTCATTGGCCAGAACTTGTCACAGACCCCATCCAGATAGGAAATGTCATCCTTCCCTGTGCCCAGAAAGTAGAAAGCCAGGAATAGTTGGTGAAAACATAACTCCCACAGTTTGCCCTTCTAATCACCAAAAATGTGGTTCACTCTCCTTCCTGCAAGCAAAATATACTCATCCTCCCCTCCAAGGGAGATGACCCAAACAGCCCATGGGTCAAGGGATTAAGCTCAAAGTCCAGGATCTCTGGATGATACGTGCGCACCCCTACAGCACGTCTGGATGTAAACCAGAGGCCCAGACACACCCAAAATGCAGCACACAGCACACACCCATGCCACAAAACACTCAGATGACACTCCCAGCTCCATGGGGCATCCTCTGAGAGGGCCCTGATTCTCAGGGACATGCTCCCCAATTTGATATTTTCTATGGTTTTTAGATCCATCCTGGGAAATCATTCCTTTTCCACCGTCCTCCTTGGTGAGACTCAGAGGTCAAACTCTCTCAGCCTATTTCCCCTCTAAAGAAGGTTGAGTGCCCCAGGTTTAAGTTTTAGATACTCACAGGCTTGTGAGGGGGTTTTAGCACCAAAAACTTCTTAAACATTGAGCCACCTTCTTAGGTCTTTGATCCCAGTCATTTCCATTTGCTAATAATCATTTCCACAGTTAGATACTATACAAACTTCTTAGATCTCCTGAATTTCTTTGCTTCCTTACATTCAGGAAGAAGGAAATATAGCACACGTACATCTTTATTTCTCTCTTGACCGTTAATCTCTAGTATTTGGTGCCCAGTATTTGGCACCAGTGAGAAAACCGTGTAGTCAAAAATTATTTTTCTGGGCCATTTTGTCTAATTGAAAGGATGTTGTGTGTGTTCCTTAATTCATTCAGAGTTTTTTTTTTTTTTTTAATTGGAGGCTAATTACTTTTCATTCAGAGTTTTTAACTGTGTGTCACTGGCCACACCTTCTATTTCATTCTTGTTGTGAGGCTAAGTAAGTCTTGAGATCTTTGTCATTCAAAATGGATCTCAATTTTTACTTTCAAAGTTTGGGGTTAAGAAGCAGCTTCATATTCTATCCCTATAAAAGATCCAGAATTTATGACTTTCTCTGTTCCCTTTAATTTCTGATTATACACCTGCCAACCCTTTTCTGAGCTGACTTCTTATAATACCAAGCAAAACAGTCAATAGCAGCCATCACGTGCTATTAGCTTTCTTTTTCAATCTCTTCCCCTAAGTTCCTTAGATACAATATTTGCTTTATTACAGTATTTGCTTTATACAAACTATTTTGCCTCATGTAAGATGGATCATCATCCCTATAGCTTCAAACAACCATTTCCTCACTTTTTTATACCTGACTCTCAAGCCACATATTTTAGGGTTTTTTCCTTTCTTTCTTTTCCTTCCTTCCTTTCTGTGAATAGCAGTACCTCACTTCCATACCAATTTTTGTGTTAGTAAAGGCTAAGCTAGGCTTGACTGCAGTAACAAATATATTCTCAAATTCAGTTGCTGAACACAAATGAAAGTTTTTATCTTGCTCACATGACAGCTTGGTGCAGGTGGTGCTGTTTTGCTACAGACTCTGCTCTAATAAATAGACTGACTCCAAATGTTTTTTCACTGGAGTCTCTTCCAACTGAGTCTTGGTTTTCACTTTAGTGTGACATGATTGAAGTGGCTCAGACAGTTAAGAATCCGCCAACAATGCCAATAAAGGTCCATCTCGTCAAAGTGATGGTTTCTCCAGTAGTCATGTTTGGATGTGAGAGTTGAACTATAAAGAAAGCTGAGTGCTAAAGAATTGATGCTTTTGAACTGTGGTGTTGGAGAAGACTCTTGAGAGTCCCTTGGACTGCAAGGAGATCCAACCAGTCCATCCTAAAGGAAATCAGTCCAGAATATTCATTGGAAGGACTGATGCTGAAGCTGAAACTCTAATACTTTGGCCACCTGATGCAAAGAGCTGATTCATTGGAAAAGACCCTGATGCTGGGAGGGGTTGGGGGCAGGAGGAGAAGGGGACGACAGAGGATGAGATGATTGGATGGCATCACCGACTCGATGAGTAAGCTCTGGGAGTTGGTGATGGACAGGGAAGCCTGGGGTGCTGCAGTCCATGGGGTTGCAAAGAGTCGGACACGACTGAGCAAACAAACTGAACTGAACTGACAATGCTGGAGACCTGGATTCAATCCCTGGGTCAGTAAGAGCCCCTGGAGAAGAGAATGGCTCCCCACTCCAGTACTCTTGCCTGGAGAATCCCATGGACAGAGGAGCCTGGTGGGCTACAGTCCATGGGGTCGCCAAGAGTCAGACACGACTGAGCGACTAAGCATGCACACACGCTTGGAGAATTTGCTGGTCGCGTAGCTTATTTCTTCATCTATGCCCACCTTTCCCTCCCTCATGTGGGATGGCCTCCCTTAAAATAAAGTTTGGGAATACAGTGCAGAGAAGATGTAGGTGACTTTTCCAGATTCTATATGGGGAGTGAGGCCTCTATGATAGGGGTAGAAGGTGGTGGAGAGTAGGAAAAAGTTAGGAGGACCGAGGATAATAGAGAAGATTAGAAAGGGGATGGATGAGGGATGCTGTGCCAGGGCCCTCAGGACCCCAGTGAAAGGCATGTCACAGATAAAGGAGCAGCAGCCCACCTGGGAGTCAGAAAGTGACAAAGTACTTGAAAGGAAAAAAGCTACTGCATTGAGATTGTAGAATGAAGAGGCCCGATGCCCACTTGTAGGTGGTCTTCTTGGTCCCTGATATAAATATTATTTTATTTTCAAGATTTGAACATCTGCTCACTGATGCAGAAACTCATGAGGTCAGGGAAATAAAACATAAAACCCTGTTTTTCTAAACGTTTCCATCAGAAATCTTGTCACAACTCTAAAGATCTCATTTTTGTCTCCAAATTGAATGAGTTAAATATTTTCAAAAACTTACTCACGTCTAGTAGGATGTTAGGAAACAGTTGGACAAAAACAATAGAAACTTCTTTTTTAAATAGAAATATATTTCCAATTTCCTGGATGCTGATTTTTTTTAAATCCCTTTGAAAATGTTTTTTCACTGGAGTCTGTTTCACTTTGCCTTCCTTGCACACAGGACTCTAAGCATGTGGGTTTCCCCAGTCATCCCCCAAGGCCTGATTAGCATCTCAATTTCCTTCTTTAATAAAAAATTCAATCAGGAGCCACTTAATAGGCCTGCTTGGGTTTTTAAGTACAAATGAAACAGTGGTACAAGTTGAGCTGTGAAAGAAGCTCAGGGGAAATACCCAAGACCACTTTAGAAAGCTCAATACAAGGATTCTGTTTTAATTTCTTTGCTTTCCAGGGACTACTGACCTCTTCAGGACTGCACCTCGGGGTGACCTGCTATACATACGTACATTCTTTAGTGCAAAAGATCCACCTCAGAGGAGTCCGAGGGAGAGTTCTGGAGAGGCCAGGTCCTTAGAGGGCCATTTCTTCTCTAAAGGAAAGCCAGAGAGCAACAGGAGAGGCTTGGCGTGCTAATGTGAAAGGCAGTGGCAGAGGCTGCAGAGAAGTGAGCCGGAATCCTAGGAAGATTCAGTCAGTTCCACCTAGTTTTATGCTATTGAATTTTTTAAATGTTTAAAATCTGCGCTGGCCATTTTATTTGTTAATAAATGACTCGATACTTGCCACTCTCAGATATGTGTGTGTGATACATATTCTTTTTGTTTTATCAATGGCTACCATTTATGGTTGATAAAAATCTCTTGAGAGATATACTTAGGTAAATGATCTTGATTCTCTGCACTTGACCAAAATTAAGCCGCTCTAACCTTTGCCAGACTTAAGAACCTCATCTTTATAAGAGCCTGGAATTAGCCTGGAAATCAGGTCTTCTTACCATCAAGTTGTCTGGAATTTGTTTTCTGTTCTTTCAACATTTTGTAAATCCAGCTAGTTCATCTCAGAGATTTCCCAGATGCTCACCATGGTATTGTTGAAAATATCCAGTCAGCTCTTATCTGTTATATCAGTTTTCTTCCCATAAACCTATTGATGGAAGCACAGGACTTGGGGGGAAAAAATCTCTGTAAGCCTGACCGTGATCAGCAGCTTCTGATCATCCATACTAATAGACGAAAAGTAGAAAAATATATGTCCTTACTTTGGAAATATCTGTGTGGTTTACAGTAGAACAGCCATTCCATTGTGCTTGTTAACAACTAGAACCCACCATAAATAAACAGTTATTTACTATGTGGATGGAGACAGCCTAAAAACCAAATCACATTCTTCAAGTCATATCATAACATACTATAGGACTTTCCTGGTGGTACAGTGGATAAGAATCTACCTGCCAATGCAGGGGACATGGGTTCGATCCCTGGTCTGGGAAGATTCCACATGCTGCTGAGCAACTAAGCCCGCACAACTACTGAAAACCTTTCACCTAGCGCCTGTGCTCCACAACAGGAGAAGCCACTGCAGCGAGAAGTCCACACTCTGCAATGAAGAGGAGCCCCTGCTCACCACAGCTAGCAGCCCACCAGCAGCAACCAAGAATACATAATACAGTGCAGCCAAAAATACATAAAGAATTATTTTCCCCAAAAAATACCAGAAAAGTCTGGTATGAACAACGAATCTGACATTAGTCCTGCCCCTTGACTGATTGCTACAGTAGGAAGCAAAGGGTGGGCCCTGGGGTTAACCCTTCCAGATTGCACACAAATACTGGTAGGGGGACATGGTTAAAAAGTTTCTATGATGGCAGAATGTAGCCAGGTTAAAATATGTGTGCAACAAAGTAAAAAAATCTGCACAGAAACAACCAAAAGTTGGTTGAATTATTATTACAAATATAGTATGATGATCTGTTATAATGTCAATTATTATTAGGTTATTATTTGCTTCATTTTTCTGGTTAAGAACATTCCCTCCCTTGAAAGTTACATATCCGTGCCTCATCTGAATATATGAGCTCTACTCTCAGAGATTGTCTATTGGCATGTGTCTAAGGATTGCAACTGTACTTCACTCTATTTCAAGAAAAATAAATAAAAATACAATGCACAAGATCTAATTAAAAGGAAATCAGGTTCATTGATTAAATTCTATCATACTTTCAAGCACAAAAGGTTAATGAACTTCCTCATAAGCTTTTCAAATGATAGTCTGTCTTGAGGGTAACTGCCATAGACATAAGCCAGAAATAACTTCTACGTCTCATGATGAATTACATATGCCCATTAATTAAAATATTTTTGTGTTTCAGGTGGCTGAACTTGTAACCAGTGAGTTCTTTGAACAAGGCGATCGGGAGAGAGCAGAACTGAAACTTACCCCTTCAGTAAGATCGTCCTTTTCTCATGATGTATTTACCCTTTCGAATGACATTTCAAAATAACTTCAGATTGCACCTTGAAAGGCTGAGAATGAATTTAAGGAAGCACTCTTGAAAGTTTCAAACTTTAATTAAACTTAGATGCTAAACACTGTTATTCCCAGGTTTCTGATTAAGAGGGCTGATTACTTAACAAGCATTTCCTGTGTTCCCACACTGGGAGAAGTAGGCGCAAGGGAGGATTGCAGAGTAGTACTTGAATAACTCAAGGCCCGGGGCTGGTGCTTCATATGCCATCAGTGGCTAGGTTGAAACAGACATACAGGAAAAAACAAAAACCTAAAGGCAAGCTGTCCAGCCTTGAGGGGCTAGAACAAGCAGATGCAGTAAATAATGGATATTCTGGATTTTACTTTCCAATTTTGAACTTTTCCAAATTCTGAAAGCAAATCATTTCAGGTCTGTTTCTCTTTTTGCAAAATGAAAAGTTGCACCCGGGAGACTAGGTTCTGCTGATTGAAATGCTGCTTTTACTGGAGTCAACCATTCAGTTACTATTTGAGAATGCTTACTGTAGGCTAAGGATGATTCTGTTTTTACCAATCAGGAAACAAAGATATAAATGCCCCAGTCGCCAGCCTCAAGGAGGGGGGCAGTCTCTTTATTCTTAATGAAAGAGTAGCTCAAAACATATCACCCAATGATCCAAGAATGGTCCAGAGTATTCTAAAGTCTGTCAGACCACAGAAGATTCAGTGCAGCTCAAGGAATGTGTCAGCTATCAAGAGTGTCTGTTTATGAAGATTCAGATCAACTAGGTTTTGAATATTTGGAGTTACTTATAAGATCTTCAAGTTTTAAAACATTTTTATTTACTGACATTTAAAAACAAGGAAAAGCGGCAGAAGAGCTCCTAGCTTGAAGAGTTTCACCTGTTTGAAGTCAGAACTCAGACTTACTAATTTTGACTATTCTTTATTTGTTGTTGACCCATAATAGATCAGGAGACTACATAGGTTAACACACCCATCAATTATTTTAATTTCCAAAGCAATATCTGTTTATACTGGTTTCAAAACATTCCTTTGTTCTTTTTTGGTGGTGTCATCAAATTTGGTTATAAAATAAAGATGCTAAATTGGGATACATAGTTAATGTGTAAAACGTAGTACAACCCAAATTTCTGCCAGCTATTATTTAGTATATCTGTTTTCAAGTAAAAGCTTGTTTCCTCTTTTAAAAAACTGTTTCCAAGGCCTCCTCTGAAGGCCTTACATGGCAGCAATACTACAGGTCATTTAATTAAATGGAAAAAATATGAGTTAATTGCCAGCATTGACAGCCTGGCAGGTGTAGTGGTGCAGCATTAAGGAACTTTTGTAGAGTCAGGTAAGGGTTTTCCTGGAAACATAAATGAAATTAATTCAGTGGTGGAAACATAGCTGTACGTGCTACTGTCTCCCCATAGGGGCCTACTTAATACGACTGATGACCATCTCCTCGGGAGGGGCCTGGCTGCTGTAACAGGAGTATCCCACATTAGTGCTTTTCCAGAAATGTCTAGAAATGTGCACAACCAGATCTGACACCTTCTGTATCCATTATTCCTTGATATTTAGGGATAAAATTGTCCAAGAGCCCTTTCAGGTGTCATAGTCCTAAAGGTCAACAGAGTAACTTCATCCAGACTAATACTGGAAGCAGTGAGTCAGTTAACAGAACGTGCTTGACCACCTTCGAGTATTAAGCATGAAGCTGGACACAGTGCATCAAGACAGGAGGCAGCACCATCTTCCCTGTCCTCAAGAAGCTTGTCAACTGGCAGGAAATATGGACATTAAATAAATTTTCACTTAGAATCAATTACAAGATGCAAAATTTTGTAAAGGGAAACAGCACAAAGTGGTATCTCACACTTCCACTCATCAAACATTTGTTGAGAAGTGATTAGTCCAGAAATGACCCCTTACAGATATGGCCCACTGATTTGGGGCAAGGTGCCAAGATAATGCAATCAAGAAAAAATAATCTACACATCAAATGGTGCTGGCACAATGGAATATCACATGCGAATGAAAATGGACCTTCTCTTTCACCAGACCCTAAAATAAACTCAAAATGCATCATAGACCTAAATGTTAGAGCGAAAACTATAAACTCTTAGGAAAAAAACAAGATACAAATCTTCTGGATTGGATTCAGCAATGATATTTTACATATCATTACCATTTTTTACATTTACATTTACATATCATTACATATGATACCAAAAGCATAAGAAACAAAAGATAAAATAGAGAAATTGGACTTCATCAAAATTAAAAACTTTGTGTATCAAAGGACTCTATCAAAAGAGTGAAAAGACAACCCACAGAACGGGAAAGAATGTTTATAAAGCATGTATTTGATATGGGCCTAACGTCTAACCAGTGAAGTTGCTCAGTCGTGTCTGACTCTGTGATCCCATGGACTGTAGCCTACCAGACTCCTCCATCCATGGAATTTTCCAGGCAAGAGTACTGGAGTGGGTTGCCATTTCCTTTTCCAGGGGATCATCCTGACGCAGGGATTGAACCCAGGTCTCCCACTTTGCAGGCAGACACTTTACCGTCTGAGCCACCAGGGAAGCCTGCCTAATGTCTAGGATATATAAAAAATATTGCAATATATGTAAGCTATTATATAAATGTATAAAATGTTTTATAAAATATATAATATATAAAAACTATTGCAACTCAACAACAGAAAGACAACACATTTTTTAATGGGTAAAGGATCTGAATAAACATTTCTCTAAAGAATATATGTAAGTGGCCAATAAGCACATGAAGAAAAGTGTCCTAAATCATTAGTCATCAGGGAAACACAAATCAAAACCACAGTGAGGTATACACTTCACACCCACTAAGATGACTATAATCAAAAAGACAGACAGTAACAAGAGTTGGCAAGAATGTGGAGAAATTGGAACTTTGTACATTGCTGGTGGGAATTTAAATGATTCAGCTGCTTTGGAAGCAGTTTGGCAGTTCCTCCAAACATTAAACACTAGGGTTACCATGTGGCAAGCAGTTCTACCTCTAATTATAACCCCAAGAGAAACAAAAGCGTACATCCACACAATAAAACTTGAATGTAGTAGCATTATACACAATAAAAGGATAAAACAACCCAAATGTCCATCTACTGATAAATGGATAAATAAAATATGGTATATCTATATGAGGGAATATCATTTGGCAATAAAAATGAAGTGCTGATGTGGGCTTACACAGTAAACCTTGAAAACACTATGCCCAGTTAAGCCCATCACAAAAGACCACATATCATATGATTCCATGAACATAAAATGTGAACAGACATTTGTCTGCAGAACAGACAAATCTATAAAGGCAGAAAGTGATTCTGTGAACTGCCTAAGTATTAGGGGATTTGGGGAAGAATGAAGAGAGATTGCTAATTGGTATGTCACTTTTTTTTTCCCTTGGAGTGATAAAAAATGTTCTAAAAATGACTGTTGTAATGGTTGCACAGCTAATTGTGAATATTTTTAAGTGAATTTTTTTAACAAAAAGTGTATCCTATGCACCAGAAAGAGTAATTAAACAAATAAGGAAATTTCAGATAACATTGAGAACTATAGACAGGGTAAAACAGAATAATGTTTTTTAAATGGCTTTAAAACATTTAAATGTTTTTAAATCTTGGACATATTGAACCAAGATCCATGTAGTTCACAGAAACCAGCCCTTCCTCCAGCACGTTTCACCGTGTCTTGGAGTGCCTAGTCCTCCTTCCTGATATTTACACTCCACATGGCAGTCAAGGATGAGCGGGCCAGTGGGAGGCAGTGACCGTCTCCCTAATTTGGAGATACGTTCCTCAGCAGCACCCTTCTATCTTCTTGTGAACCTCAGCAGCAAATGATTTGAGCCCCACCCAGTGTCCCCTTTGTTCCAGGATTTTTCAACATATATGGACCAAGGACATGTCATGAGTCTGCTCTCATGACCTATGTGAACACCAAAATGCTGTGGATGTCACATTTTATTTAGAAGAAAGACAAAACCTACCGTAAGACAGTAAGGCGGAGCAGGGTTGCTTCTCAGACCCTGGCCTTACTCTTTAAGAATAAAGGAATTAGCCTTTACCTATCCCTGAGCTGATCATGTCCGTGACACATTTGATATAGCACCTGGAATCTGCAGCATACTTAATAATGTTATGCTGCTGCTGCTGCTAAGTCGCTTCAGTCGTGTCCGGCTCTGTGTGGCCCCATAGACGGCAGCCCACCAGGCTCCCCTGTCCCTGGGATTCTCCAGGCAAGAACACTGGAGTGGGTTGCCATTTCCTTCTCCAATGCATGAAAGTGAAAAGTGAAAGTGAAGTCGCTCAGTCGTGTCCGACTCTTAGCGACCCCATGGACTGCAGCCCACCAGGCTCCTCCGTCCATGGGATTTTCCAGGCAAGAGTGCTGGAGTGGGTGCCATTACCTTCTCCCAATAATGTTATGACTCCTGCTTAATGCTTTACAGTAATAGCCATTGTGTGGGTGTCATCTAAGTTAAAAACAATCTCATTTGTATCTGGGTAAAACATTTCATGTGTATGTATTTAAAATTTATTGATAAGTTAAATCTATAAAAAGTTGAATCTATAAGTTGAATCTGAAAATATACCCTCTGGCTATAAAGCTTATATGCATAAAAAAAGAACAAAGCGAGGGACATTCTCACTGGAGGACACGGGGCAGTGTTGGTCCAAGGAATCCAGTTTAGCCGTCTAGTGATAACTGAGTGTCTCTCCTTTTATGTCTGCCCAACAGAAATATGTCACTTCTTTCTCTCAAAAATTTTCTAAACATCATAATATCATAAAGTTTAAAAGTTGGGAACGAGGAGAGAATGGGTACTTCCCCCCATTATTCATCCCTACCAGTTTCCTCCGACCATGGGGTTTTCCAAGCATGAATACTGGAGTGGGTTGCCATTTGTTCTCCCATTATCCATCCAATGATAGATAAAAATTTAGGAATTTGTTAATGACAGGACCTTATTGAAAAACACACAAAATTGTCCCCACTCTGAAAAATTAACACAAATAGTTCCTATTCAAAATGACATTGCTTTTAATGTTCTTTTCCAATCTATCCCATACTCTCTCACTATAAAAATAAAAGCCTGCACTATTTTGTGGCAATAAAATATTCCCCCTTCCTTTGACTTGTACCCAGTTCCCAGTGACCTGATGACTTGATTTAGTAGCAGTTACCTATATCTGAAGACAGATTTTGGCCCCAAGGAGTTGCATGCTATAAAGTCCAAATAAATCCGCTTACAAATCTCATAAAAAGAGGTGAAAATACTTTATTTCTCATCACAGATAAAGGAAAAGAAAGTACGTGTAAATGTTGATTGTGATTTGTGAAGTGTTCAGTTGGTAAAAATCAGATCATTGTGGCAAAGTGTTTGACAAAGCACCCGTAAAGTCTCTGGTGTAATAAAGCAAGGCTCTCCTCCCCCATTACAGGCTATTTTTGATCGGAACCGGAAGGATGAGCTGCCTCGGTTGCAACTGGAGTGGATTGATAGCATCTGTATGCCTTTGTATCAGGTAATCATGATTCGAGAGGGTCTGTGTGTCTTCACTGAGCCAGGAAGGAAAAGTGTATGTACCGCATTTTCAGAAGTATTGGTTTTAGGACACCCTCCCAGGGTATGTGTATTGCCAGGAATGGTGGTTGCAGCTTATCTTTTCTCGGATTTCTGATCAGTCCACTGAGAAGAGTGGGTACCCGGAACCCAAAGACCCGAGTTCTCCTTGGGCCTCAGCTCCCTCGTCTATAATCCAGGTATCATAATATTATCTCTCAGTATTTCTCAAACTGTGCCCCTAAGGAACAGAAGTGTCCATCCATAGCCTAGTGAATATCTTATTAGAAAGAGGTCTCAGGCTGAATAACTGGGGCTTCCCTGTGGCTCAGACAGTAAAGAATCTGCCTGCAACGCAGGAGACGTGGGTTCAATCCCTGGATCAGGAAGATCCCCTGGAGAAGGGACGGGCAACCCACTCCAGTATTCTTGTCTGGAGAATCCCATGGACGCAGGAGTCTGGCGGGCTACAGTCCATGGATAGGGTGGCAAAGAGTCAGACAGAACTGACTGACTATCACTTTCACTTTCTTTTCCTGCACATTAAAATACTGAAGGCTCGGAAAAGTACTTCAGGAAAGAAACACGTTTAACCTTGATTAATTTTGAATTTCTTAAACATTTGACCATGGACATCTCTTTCAGTTTGTTTTTTTTTTTTTTTACCATTTTTCTTTTACTTTTATTAATATCATGTGAGACTTGAGAGTTCCATGAAACATAGTTTTCTGCTTTGACCCTATGGCCTGGGCCACAGGGTTTTGTAAAGCCTCTTCCATCTTAAATATCTGCCTCTGTCTGAGATGCGTGACAAAGGACATCCACTGAACCCTGAGTGAGGTGGTTTCCAGCTCTGCTGTGTGGGTTCGAGACCCTGCTTCTGGCAAGGAGACAGTGTCATCAGCTCTGGTTGTTCACACTCCACTTTCTGAGTAGGAGTGGGGCTGACATCAGTTAACACTCACAGTTTCGTGTACACTGGCTTTTAATCCTTCTTCTAAGCATTTGCTTTCATGTGAAAAACCTGGTAAGTTCTTTACCCCCTACCTTCCTCAATCAGATTGAGCTGCTTTTTTGACTTCAGAGTGAGAAACACATGCAGGGAAAACAAAACGGCTTCATTTCTCACTCTAACTCCATTAAAAACACAGTATTGTTTTTTAAGGACTTCACAACCATTAAGTTTCAGGCTATCTACCACTTCATTTCCAGCACTTTTAGGAACTGCTGAGCCCTGTCACATTATCCTAAAAAATAATAAAAAAAAAAACATAGAATACGGTCTTGAGGATGGAAATGTAATTTTTAATGACTATAAACAACAAAAGTAATTTTTTTTGTTTTATATTATCCATTAAGTACATGATAGCATAAAATCAGAGAAGTAAAGCTTTAAAAGAATCTAAAATGAATTATTTTAGTTATACATTGGACATAATGCTCTTTTATTTAAAAATGAAAGATTGGGTGAAATATCAAGAATAATGTCTACATTATTATAAGAAGATCCTCAACTCTCTTTTCTCCCATCCACTTCTGCCATCCTCACTCCTCTGGTATCTCTGAATAAGCTGGGTTGCCAGGTGTAAGGCCCATAGCTGTTGGGTTAGGTATATCTTGCTTTGCGAAATTGACCGTGACTACCCATGTTGAATTATTTTTTAATTTTACTCACTTTCCTGTGCATTCTTAGGCAAAAAATGAGATGAATTTCTTGCAATTAATAAATTCCTTTTACTGTGGGTAAAGCTTAGGATGTATTTGTATGGCTGATAAGTTTTTGGTGTTAGTCTGCAAAGCTACTTTGGAATGAACTCAACCCTACACACCCTTCCTACGTGATTAGTTATCGTAAATGCTGGAAAGGACTCTCATATGTTTTTCCATGTTAATTTAAATGTTTCATTGCTGGTTCACAATCACTTGGGCTTATTTTTATACTTCCCATTAAATACTTTAAAATCTTCAGGTTAAAAAGTAAGTTATTTTGAATTTAAAATGAAAATAGCAGTTTCCAGAATGTAGGGGGTAATACTACCCCATCACATTATCTCTCATTCCTGACTTTTCACATGTTTTTACTTTACCACCTAGCTGTGATATTAGATACACTTGCTAGTTTTATTCACAGGAAGCGGACATATAGAAAGTTCAAGTGACACTCCTACCAGACTAGATTGTGCCCCACTCATCCGTGGCCTTGGTTTTGCTGTAGTTGCCTTTCTACTGCCTCATTTCCCCTCTGTTGGATCTTCACCCACGATCTTTTCTTACTAAACCAAATGGGGAAAGTCCCAGCATCTAAAGAGGAGCGTGGAACAAGCTGTTTATAAAAGTTCATATTCATACCTGCTGCTGTATCTTCTCAGTGAACAAAGCATGAAAGTCAGGCTCTTTTTTCATCTTATTTTTTAAAAACCTCATGGATTTCATATAAATTCTTTATAATATTTATAAATTATATAGAGAGATTTGCATATATAATATTAATTTATAGACAATTACTATATGTTTATATAGTCATATGACTATATATTTATATGAATATATAAATTGATCTAATTTTGAAATCAACATTTCAGAAAGCCCTCAAACTGAAACCTTGTAGAGTGACTTTAATTACCCTCCTTGAGAATCCCTATTTTGTCCCATCTTGAGCACCTGGATGTTTTTCATTATTTAACTGGATAATCTCACATTAACTGTTGGTGCTCTGCAATGGAAATGGAATCAGTCAGTGGGGAGGACTCACCATGAGTATGAAGACACAAAATCTTGAGGAAATGACTCACCAAGCATGGACGGTCCCTAATGTGAGGCTAGTCCAATGTCAAAATGTCTGCAGGAATTCAGGTTGTTGCTGGAAGGTCAGTCTGGGTTTTTTAATGGGGAAGTGCACTACTAAAGAGTCTGAGGGGATAAAGGCAAATGGGAAAGCATGAAGCTGGCAGGAACCCCAAACTGTGAGAGATGACATCATCTTCCTCCTTATGGAACCTGAGAAGGCAGTGTGGCCTTGCTGAGTTAGTCTGGGCAGAGGGCAAAATGATATGGAAGAGTAGCTATGGGACCTTTCAATGGCCAGAGCCCTGACCCCAAGGCAGAGCAGGTTTGAGGGGCAAGAAACCTCACATACAGCCTGAAGCAAACAGATATGTACATCATGATCAGAGACCTTCTTGCAGTCAGAGCAATGTAGAAAGATGAGGGCCAGTGAAGAGAGAAGACAACCAAACGCACTGTCTGGCTGAGGCTGCTGGGTGCAGCCCAAGACACACAGGGGCTTGTGGAGGTGAAGATGGAGATGGAGCCCGGCAGTAGATACAGATATGGTTCTAGGGCAATTTTTTTACTTCATTGACTTCTACTAGGTAAAGTCTGCTTAAGAGGGTTGTGCTTGGTCAAAATAGATGAAGCGCTTTCCATTTCCACTCCAATATGCTGAGTTTTGTCTCTTCTCCAAACAAAGGGTAGATTATTAATACTCTGCAGTACCTGAAGGAGAAGGCGATGGCACCCCGCTCCAGTACTCTTGCCTGGAAAATCCCATGGATGGAGGAGCCTGGAAGGCTGCAGTCCATGGGGTCGCTAAGAGTAGGACACGACTGAGTGACTTCACTTTCACTTTTCACTTCCATGCATTGGAGAAGGAAATGGCAACCCACTCCAGTGTTCTTGCCTGGAGAATCCCAGGGACAGGGGAGCCTGGTGGGCTGCCGTCTAAGGGGTTGCACAGAGTCAGACACGACTAAAGCGACCTAGCAGCAGCAGCAGCAGCAGCAGCAGTACCTGAAGGGCTATTTATTTGTGTGCCTAGGTGGGAACCCACAAAAGTACACTGGTAGATTTTGAATGTCCATTGCACTTAAAATGGAAATTCTTACCTCTGAGACAACTTCAATTCCCAACTTGTGTTTATGCTGAAGGAAAACAATGAAAACCCCCAACCCCTCAAAATCTGTTCAATAGGAACTTTCCAGAGTAATCTAGTGATTGACTGAAAGTGACTGACAGAAAATATAAAAACATACCTCATAAAGTAATGGGTTGGGAAGGAACATGCAGAGAATAGTCCCAGACCCATGGATGGTTCTCCAGTAGGGAGATGTGATGTGCTTATATACACAGGTTTATATGTGCACATAAAATTCTCTAGAACTTGCTCATTGTTTTAATCTTATGTTTCCAAACTTTTCCTTAAAAAAAAAAAATAGAAAATGGTCCCAGAAGTCATGATTTATCTGTGACAGCATTTTAATCAGGAAGCATATAGGAAGCCAAGAGTGGGCAGGGAACCATCAAAGCGCGTTCCCCAAGAGAAGACTAAAGCCCTGGTTAGTTAGCTGTCCTAGCAGGGTATCTCGGAGGAACACATTGACATCTGATTCCTGTGCTTTCCGCTGTCTTTGCACCCTGCTGGGGATCCATTAGCCTGCTGCTCAACTTCTTTAGAGAAAGAAAAAACAGAAAAAAAAAAATGAAGGAAAAAAACCCCAGACACTAT
Source organism: Oryx dammah (assembly GCF_014754425.2). Lineage (NCBI taxonomy): Eukaryota > Metazoa > Chordata > Mammalia > Artiodactyla > Bovidae > Oryx > Oryx dammah. Next base: position 116,613,262 of record NW_024070211.1, on the reverse strand, counting down.
CAAACTTTGAAGTCATTGCTGCACCAGCCTTAGGGATAAACAGAAAACCTGATATAGCAGCATCACACTGAGCCTGTCTTTGCAATAGCAGGCAAAGCTTCTGCCCTTCATTTTCACTCTCGACTCAATCAAACTTCAGTGCACCTAGAATTTCAATGAGGTGCTATAAATCATTATAAATCTTCTGTGTATTAAGGGCTGAGAGAGTTAATTTTTGTTATGAACATAATCAGATTTTCAGCTCATCCCAAACTGGCTCTTGATTTTGGAGTATTTGATCAACAACAACAACAATAAAAAAAAGAGCTTGACCTGGCCAGGTTCTAGCTGGAATAATGATCTCCTATAAAAGATTTTGGCTAGAGTGTTGCCTCTTTGTGAGAATGTCAAGGCATTTCTGCAACAGGCAGGGCTTCTGAAGTTATGGTTATAGTAACTTCTGACTTTTTTTCTACCTTCATTTGTCACGGTTGTTTTGGAAAATGCATTCCACCTGATGCAATTACTAACATGCTCTCTGAAAAGAAGGGAGGAAAAAACTCTTTAAAATACAGTTCAAGTTGTAGAACCTGGGAATTAGAATTGATAAACTGGAAAAGAGGAAGTAAGGTGCTACACCAAGACAACTTTTCTGGATACCAAGAAATGCACTTCGAAAACAACTCAGTGTTCCCCAGACGGTCCATGCCTTGTGTTCAATTTAGAAAAAAAAGAAAGAAAAAGTAGTGAGCTGCAGAGTGACTAGTTAGAACTCTCCTCTTAAAAGCCTACAAAGAATGGAATGGGGTTAAAGAGAGGAACAATCTTATCATGTACTTAATAAAAGTAGGACACCACCCAAATCAGTTTCATATAAATGTTTTTCTCTACGACATGTAGTATTCCTGTGAATGAGAGAAAGGAATAGTTAAGGCTACCTTCTTATTTGTCTCTACAAAGTGGGGGAATATATGGAATGACAGGAGTCCAAAATCTCAGGAAGAAAGAAAAGGTGGGAGGGAGGGAAGGAGGGAGGAAAGAAGAGGAGGCAGGAAAGAAAATAACTTCCTATATTCTTTATGATTTATCTGGCTCCGCCTTCTCCTGGTGATGGGTTGGGGGTGTTCAGGAACTGATTTTAAAGCATCTCAGTGCTTTCTGGTTAAAACAAGTCCTTGCAAGACTAAAATGTGAATTGTCCTCAGAACCATTCCTTCTCCCCAGCTAACATCCAGGTGCTAGGGGAGCTTACCTGTCCTTGTCACAGTTCTGTGACTGGGGAGTGAGAGGGACCGAGTGCCCCGGCTACCTGCAGGGTCAGGGCTCTGGGTGTGATGCAGGGTTGGCCTCTGGGTCTGTAGGGTGGCTGCCACAAGCACTTCGTGCAGGGTCTGACCGCTGGCTCTGGCTGCCGCAGCTCTGGTCCGTGCAGACCATGGCGAGCCGCTGCCTGCTTCCTGGTCAGCGCTCATCAGCTGGTTCTCTGTCATCACTCAACCCCTGCAGAAACCCCAGCCACTTTCTGTTCACCCTGCCGCCCACACAGCAGCTTCCTCAGTCCTTTCCAATATGCCGCCTGGGTAGTGCCAGCTCATTCTAAGAAAGCTCTGTCATTTTCCTGAACCGGGCTCTGAGATTCGAGAGATGAGCCTTCGCCTCATCTTCAGGGTTTGACCCCCAAGGAGCGTGGAGCCAGGACACTCACATCTGATCTCATGCCCCCCCCTCCCCGCCCCCCCTCTCTCTCTCCTCTTCTCCCTCTCTCCTCCTCTCCTTTCTCTAAGACAGGAGTGGGAAGTTTATGACTTTCCTTTTCCTAGTCTGATGGGAACTCTCCTTGGATGGTCTCTTCTATGCTCCCCACGGCTGAGCTCTGTAGTCACACTTGATGGTCTGGTTTAGCCAGGCTTGGTTCTTAAGAGATAAGAGTTCTGGAATTTAGAAATCCCCTTTGTGACTCAGATGGTAAAGAATCTGTGTGCAATGCAGGAGACCAGGGTTCGATCCCTGGGGTGGGAAGATCCCCTGGAGAAGGGGCTAGCTACCCACTCGAGTATTCTTGCCTGGAGGATCCCATAGACAGAGGAGCCTGGCGGGGGGGTCACAAACACTTTTACTTTCACTTTTCTCTCCGCACAAAACCAGCACTGAGACTTACTCTCTCTGAAAGCTGGGTGGTCAGAGCTTGCTGTTTTTAGCAAGGAGCCACCGCTTGCTGAGAGAAGGAAAGTCTGCTGAGCTGATGGGCAGGGAGCTATGGGTATATCATGGTCCAAGCAGAACAAAAATATATTGGTTTGATATTTTCAGAGTCTCCTCCTTGTTACATATAGGACAATGCTATCTGATGCTATAACCCAATCTGAGCGCTGATAGTAAAACCTGTTCAAAATTTTCTATGTATTATTAGTCAAATACAAACGGAAGAGAAAATATACACATTCAACTGTCTCAGTTTTATGTAGTTTATACCCTGTCTTCCAAACTTTTGCCAAAATGATCTTCATTGAAAAAAAAAAAAAACCACTATATCATGGTATTCTCCTGCTTCAAAACCTCAGGTTACTACCACCATCTATAAGATACCTCCCAGACTCCTGGGTTAGCCCTCTCATTCTGAGGCCCCTGCCTCTTGACCTCATGTCATGTCACCCAGGCACTTTTTGCCGCAAAGCACAGGGCTCACAAACCCTCTCAGCTGTCTTCCTTTGCCTTTGCTTATCCCTCCCTCCCTCTTCTTTTTGTCTGGAAGAAGTCATGCCAAACTGTCCCCTCCTCTGAGAAAGCTTTACTCCCCTCAGCACGACTACAGCACTCTGCCGATCTCTGCATGACTACATGTAACACTCTGTGTTGTGGTCCTCTTTCTGTCCGTCTTTTCTGTTTTCCTTCCACATTAGGTTAGTCTCCTGGAACCATCATAGTCCTGGTTCCCAGAACAGTGCCCAGTACATTCAAACTGCTGCTGCTACTGCTAAGTCGCTTCAGTCGTGTCCGACTCTGTGCGACCCCATAGACGGCAGCCCACCAGGCTCCCCTGTCCCTGGGATTCTCCAGGCAAGAACACTGGAGTGGGTTGCCATTGCCTTCTCCAATGCATGAAAGTGAAAAGTGAAAGTGAAGTCGCTGCTATCAGTTGAATAAATGAGTGAAGAAACAGAAGGGTAAATAATGCAATGTGCAACCACAGAATTAATAAGCAGTGGAATGTACAAAGAAGGGTTATAGTGCCACTTTAAATTATCATCTATAAATACATAAAACCTTTCATCAGAGTGTGCACTGCTATATTCCTGCCCATAATCTGAAGTATATGGCCTATGCTATCTTTTTAGAGAGTGGTTTGGTTCTCATCATGGTTGAATTGGCCCTTAATTCTAGTGTAAAAAGACCAGTTTATAGCCATGAATTTTTCAGAGCTTTAACTTTTCCAACTAGGAAATACATAAAATTTTCTTTTCTTCCAGCATTGGCTGAAAATATAGTTATTTTAATATCCAAGTTAATAGGGAGAGCTAACACATGTACACAGATTTCAAGAAGTTTTATATATATACATACAATTTCATGAAATTACAATACAGTAAAACACTAAATTATCATGATTAAAACACAACTTTCCATTGACTTAGAAGACTTTTCAGACTCCAGTGCCAGACAGTTATCAAAACAAACATGAAATAGCAATGTGCTCTGCAGGACAAAGTGCTGAATAGCCGAGAGGGCTCATTATTAGAAGAACATTCAAGTTCATGACACTCCCTGCATCGGGCATGGTATGTGGCCAGTGAAGGCATCACACACCTTTGGCTACATCTCACAGTTCTTCCTGAATACCTGACATGCCAGACTACTTGATTTTGGAGAAAGTCTCCCACCTCCAAAAAATGACTATGAGTTGATAAAGCAACCAGCTCTGTGCTTATTTTTTTTGTAAACAAAATGGACTTTGATTTATTTCAAGTAGCTTTTAAAAACCTTTTATTTATACAGTAGGACTCAATTTCTCTTCATATGCATTTTATGAGCCCAAAACTGCCATCACGAATCTATATTAAAATGCTGGAATCTGGTTTTTTTTTTAAAAAGTTCTAATACACTCCCTAATAAGGCTTTTGGAGGGTAGTAAGATAAGATCTAATTCTCCCTATCCAGCTGACCAGCATAAATAACTCTTTTTAAAAGTGTTTCTGCTTTGAACTTATGAAGCTAAAAATCACTTAACCCCAAGTCCATACAAGGCTTGGAATGTTGTCTTAAGTTACTTTCCAGTTCCTCTAGAAAGCATATTTTAAATGCTGACTTACCTCTTCATGGCCTCTCTTCTCTTAAGAAGAAAATGGAAAGAAGGAAGAAAGTAAGGGAAGAAAGGAGAGAGGGAGGAAGTGAAGGAGGGAGGAAGGAAAGAAAAAAGGATGAGGTGGGAAAGAGGGAGAAAGAGAAGAAAACTTTCATTTTTCACTAGGAAGTGAATCAAGTCCTCTTTTAAAGATTGATTTTTGCATTCTAAGGGTGCTTCTCCAAAATTTCTGCAATTTAATGTTCATTTGAAGGGTCAGCATTGTTTTTGCTCCCGGGAAGTAAGGCATGAAATAAACATAAAGCATTCTCATTATGCTGTTGCCAAACAGAATCCTCTATATTATTTGAAATGTTTCCTAAGAGAGTTCAAGGAAGCAATATCTGGATCCTCAGCTATCACTACTCTTATATTTAGTTATCAGAGCTGTAGCTGTAAAATATTAAATAAATCACTCAAGGCACATTGCCTCACCTTAGCAAGCAGATGCTAAATGACAGTGTGACCAGAGGGAGCCAGGCTCTCAACCTCATGCACAGTGAACACGGCAGGCCATCCGCTGTGCTCACTGCTTTTCACTGTAGATGATAATTTAAAGTGTTGAGTCTGTTAGGCAGTGTCTAAAACAAAGTGAAAGATGTCTATCAGACTGAGCTTTTCGAAAAGAATTTCAGTATTACAGTCCGGAAAGATACAAAGCTGTCCCTGTATACACTGTCTCAGCAAGCAGACACCTGCTGAATGCTGACTCTAGTGGGCCCTGGGTAAGGGCTTGCTTAAATTTTAAAGTTCACAAGCATTGTAAGTTGACCCCAACTCTGTGAAGGAAGAAAATACTTCATTCTGGATCCTATAATATCTATAGTCTAAGTTTTATATATGAGGAAATGAAAACCTACAGAAACTAACGGACTTAACCAGAGTCAAGCTGTTAGTACACAGCAGAGCCAAAATTTGAAAGCCACGTCCTCTCAGCTTTATTTTGCTGATTTTTCCCACCACACTCCCCAAGGTAGTGAAAAGTGATTCCATTTTTGTCCAGCTGTGCTGTACCTCAGAAACCTCCCATTTACAAAATAAAACTGAGTTCTTCAGAGGGGAGGATACAAGGAGCTGAGTAGAGATTCTAGAGAGAGCAGTTCCTGGAGGGCTGAATGAGCTAATAGGTTCTGTTTAGCTGGTTACCAGAGAAATACTTTCTCAGAAAGATTTTATGTCAAATTGTCCTTGACCAAACACTTTGATCTGTGATGGAGTTGATGTTGCCAATTAACAATGGCAGATTGACCTCCCTAGTTTATTCCACATCCTTCTGGGAATTCCATTAATAAAATAACAAAGGAAAAAAATTTTTTTTGGAAATTTTTAAAGATCTAAACATTCTTGGGAAATGGAAAGAGGCTGGAAGAATTTTAAGGAATATGATAGAAAAAGCCTACCATGCCTTGAACAGTCTGTAAGTAAGGATGTTAACCTGCTGTTGAGGACCCTGAAGGAAATCAAGGGTGTCAGGAGAGAAAATATATATGGCCTCAGAGAATACTTAACTCCTCAAGAGCAGACTGTGGGGATAAGTCAGGACTCACGTTTTCTTCTTCCTGTGATGCCCCCTCAAGCTGTTGTCCACATGCAAACACATTTTCATCCAGGAACACCAGTGTATTCTGCTCTAGTCACTTAACCTAAACTTTAAAATGTGTTTCCAAATGCCTAACATAATTTGCATATTATCCTTTGAAATGGCAGCCTAGAATTCCAAAGAGTGACTTGTCACAATTTATTCAATCATTTCCTACTTTTTTGGGCTGTTTTGTTGTTTTTACTAATTGAGATAATTATAAAATGAGCACTTTTGTTCAATATTTTATTGACTTATTTAATGCTATTAAGTGTGGTTAGAAATAGCAATGTTGCATTTCTTTAAAAAAAAAAAGATATAAATTCTCAAAGACAATAGAATGTAAGAGGGCATAAAATATCCTCAAAATTGGAGGCTGGAAAGGAAGTTATGTCCCAGGATGGCTGCAGAAGGGGACATCAATAGGAAGAGAACTGATCTGTCTTTCAGAAGGAGTAGGCTCAGGATGGCAAGGGTCCAGTTCAGCCGAGAGGGAGTCTATTAATCTCCTACTGCTGCCTAGCAAAATACAAGAAACTGGGTGACTTAACACACCAGAAATCTACTCTCTCACAGCTCTGGAGACTAGAAGTCAGAAATCAAGGGGTCAGCAGGGCCAGCTCTTTCTGGCAGCTCTGCAAGAGAATCCATTCCATACCTCTCTCCTGGCTTCTGGAGCCCTTGGCCTTCCTTGTATGTGGCTGCGTCACTTCCATATCCACCTCTGTCTTCACGTGACATTCTCCCACATCTCTGTGTCCCTGTGTCTTCATATGACCTCCTTATAAGGACACCAGCCCCTGGATTGCAGGCCCACCCTAATACAGTATGTCTTTGTCTTAACTTGTCAACATCTGTGTGTCATGCTCAGTTGCTCAATTGTATCTGACTCTTTACCACCTTGTGAACTATAGCCCGCCAGGCTCCTCTGTCCGTAGGATTCTCCAGGCAAGAATACTGGAGTGAGTTGCCGTTTCCTCCTCCAGGGGATCTTCTCCACCCGGGGCGGAGCGCACCTCTTCTGTGTCTCCTGCACTGGCAGGTGGATTCTTTGCCACTGAGCTGCCTGGGAAGCCCCTGATAACGTCTGCAATGACTGTTTTCAAATATGCTCACATTCCCAAGTACCAGGGTTAGGAATTCAGCATCTCTCTGTTTTTTTGAGGGGAGGGTGTGTGTCACAATTCGATCCATGGTAAGGAGACTGAGGCTTGAGCCTGGAAACAAAGAGAGGTTGGGAATGGGGTTCCTGGAGTCCCCTACTCCCCACACAGCCAGGTAAATAGCCTTTGCAGCCACTGCCAACTCAGAGGGCTCTTCTCTCAGAGCACTAACTGGGAGAACCTGTAACTGAAATTAGAAGTCTGTGGAATGACTGACTAGACCCCAGGAGGCCTCCCCATACCTCCCCCAACCCTGCCGCCCTGCCTTACTTTGCACTCAAGATGCCAGAGGCCAGATAGCCCCAGAGGCAGGCAGAAAAGTGGGATTCCTCTTCAGGGAAGGAGAACAGCCACAGAGAGAAGACCTGTATGTATTTGCACTTGGGATTCCCTCAGTGAACGTTTTGGTTCCCTGCAGAACGCCCTTAAGATGAAGCCCCACCACCACCACCCCCGCCAGCAACAACCACAGCCCCTCCTGCTCCCCAGCCCTACTTTACTCACTGCCCAGAACAAGTCTTTCAGTGCTGCGTGCTTAAATATATGCTAACAGATTAGGGCCACAGCATGTTTGAAAAGAGTTTCCAATGTGAAGGAATGGAAGTGAATCAAAACACTGAATGAAAGAGAATTTCAGAGCATACAGGAGATGCAAAAAACAAAAGACAACTTCAGAAAGCCTCTACTACCATCAAAAAGACAAATATGTTATAAATTAGGACCTCATGCCTGATGTTTTCCTTCTCCAGTACTTTCTAGTTGCTATGTCATGATTTTCTCCTCCTCTGGGACCTCCTATCCTGGGCTCTCCTGACTCCGCCCCACTGCCGGTGGCCTCCACTCAGACCTTGTCAGGCTCACAGCCCCTCCCCACTCTCAACCGCTAGATTCCATCATCGTAACACCACCCTTATCTTCCTAGGGGAAATCTGACTGTGGGCACTTCAGATCCTCCCTTCCCATCAGAGAAGAAAAAATCTAAGCTGGCACATTGGCCTGCCCATGCTCACCTCCTCGCCCTCCACCCTGAGCCATCTGCTCTTGACACACCCACCACTGTTGTTGATCAGTCACCAAGTTGTGTCCGACTCCTCGTGACCCCATGGCCTGCAGCACGCCAGGTTTCCCTGTCCCTCACCATCTCCTGGAGTTTGTCCAAGGTCATGCTCATTCAGTCGGGGATGCCACCCAACTCTGTCACCCTCTTCTCCTTCTGCCTTCAATCTTTCCCAGCATCAGGGTCTTTTCCAGTGAGTTGGCCCTTTGCATCAGGTGGTCAAAGTATTGGAGCTTCAGCATCAGTCTCTCCAAAGAGTATTCAGGTTGGATTACCTGTAATCAACTGGCTTGATCTCCTTGCTGTCCAGAGGACTCTCAAGAGTTTTCTCCAGCACCACAGTTCGAAAGCATCAATTCTCCCACGCTCTGCCTTCCTTATTGTCCAGCTGTCACATCCATACATGACTACTGGAAAAACCATAACCTTGACTGTATGGACCTTTGTTGGCAAAGTGATGTCTTTGCTTTTTTACTCCCTATTCATAGTCCATGCCTGTGTCTTTGCCCACACAGCTGCTTCTGCCAGGCCCACTCTTCCCTCTTCTCTCCAGCAAGTCCTTCTCTGACTGCAGGAATCGGCTCAGGTAACAAGCTGCCCCCAGGAGGTAGATATCCTAGTCTCCAGGGCCCACTGCATTTTCAGTTATTAGCACATTATTCTCATTTGCATTCCCTGTGTCTGTTACTCAGCCGTAATGCCTTCACACACTGCATGCCCCCAACCTCTGCCTTGCCCCGGCTAGAGCTAGGGTCTCTAGGTTGTGACTCAGCTGCCTGCTGTGAGACCCCTGGGGGCTGCCTCCATCGGCAACACAGCCAACATAGCAACAGGATGGGGAAGGAATGGGTTATTGCAAAGCTGTTAGGAAGATCTTGCATTTCCCCAGCATTGCGTGCCTTCCGTGTTGCCTGACATAACCCACCATTCCTGAGCTGCCCTGTGGCGGGCTTTAGCATTTCTGTCTTTATTTCACAGCTGAGAAGCTAGGGAGGTTATACTTGCTGCTCAGAATCGCCCCAATGAATTAGGAGCTTCAGCGAATGAACACCTCCCACCAGCAAAGGAAGGCCTAAGCCACAGAACCAGAAAATAACAGAAGAGGGAGAATGATTCTCCAAGTCCCTGACTTCACATGTCACCTATGATCATGCTACAGATGGTCTGAACAGCTGAAAATCTAGTATGACACGAGAAAGAGAGCAACAGAGACACACAGAGAAGGAAGAGGCAGAGGGAAAAGAGAAAAGATGAACAAAGGCTGAACATTTTTATAAATCCCTCCTCCTTACTTGTAGTGAAACGTACAGCTCCTTATCCTCCTCACTGTTTTCATGGTGATCACCCCAGGCTTTTAGGCTTGACTGTGAAAGTATTAATAACTCCACTGTGCTACATTTCTAAGGCATTTGGCCTTACAACGTGACTTTCTTTTTTGGAGTAAATGGAATTGATGATAGTTAATATCAATCTTTCCAAGAGTCTGAACCAAGGGAGACGGGATTTGTGGAAATGCTTTTGGAAAAGTAAACTTTACATGCTAAAGCCCTCCATACACAGGAGCCATTATTCTTGTTATTAGCATTAAAGCATCTCTAAGCCTCAGTAGCCTCAGTTGGAACTTTGGATAAAAAAATAGCGAACTGCGGGTCTCACCAAGATGTAGTGAATCTATAACAGTGACATTTCCTGGACACTTCTTGTGTGCCAGGCACTAGGCTGACTTTCCAAGTCTGATTAAATTTTCTTAGCAAAATCAAGGATGGGGAAGGAATGCATTATCACAAAGCTGCTATGAAGATTTTGCATGCCTGATATAACCCACCACTCCTGAGCTGCCCTGTGGGAAACTTTAGCATTTCTGATCAAGATTGATTTAACTTTCTTAGCCATATCAAGACAGATTCTACTACCACCCCCCTTTTCAGATGTGAAAACTGAAGCTAGAGAGTTCCTATAACATGCCCAAGAGTACATAGATATTAAGTAACAGAGCTTAGATTTTTTTTTTTTCAGCCTTCAAATCTGGGCTTATGGTTGATAGAACCTTGTTGCCACCTGAGAGGCTGTGTATGCAGGCATCAGTGTACAGACCTCAGGTCCTTACTGAATCACCTGAAATGGAAGCCACACTATTGTCATACTGAAATGCTTGCCTAGAAGCAGATTTGCAAATCATCTGTAGGGGAGTGAAACCCTGAAAGTTCCCTTGTGACCTGACTTGATGGTGGCAAAGCTACGTTTAGGCACCAACCTTTGACCTTCGGTGTAGGGTTTGTCCTGATATACTCTGCTACCTACACATAAAATTTGAAGCATATTATCGCCAAGTTTTCAAAGCTGTCCTGAAGGAACAAAGTTTAAAAAACATATCTGTCTGAGTAGTCACGCAGATTTCAAACACACAGCAAGCAGACAGAAGCAGGGAGTGTGTTTTGAAGGACAGCATGGTGAACCAAGATGTCTCTAAGAACCGGGGAAATGGAATGAAAAGTCAGCGAGCAAGGTAGAAAAGACAGCCCTGAGAGGGCCTGAGAAACGGAACACAAAACCTGAAGGAAGATAAATGGATAATTTAACAGCCGTTCAGTTTTTAAGAAAGACAAAGAACAAGCTACATTGCATCAGAAAAGGCCTGGAAATGATGATGGATGGGGCCCTTCAAATGAGTGGTGAACACAACAGAATCACAGTCGCCTGCACAATTCCCGGCTGAGGGCAAATTTGAGGAACTAAATAAGGATATGAGACTGATACGGATTGAAGAGTTTTTCAAAATCCATTTAACGGCCAGGCAGGGGACATTGATCGCTTCTCAGAGGAAATGTTTAGAATCCATGAGTAGTCGGCCCTTATCGGAATGTGGATGGGAGAGAGGGGCGGAGGCTTACACACAACACTAGCATGCTGTGCATTAAGGTACTGAGATCATTGTTGAATTCTGGTAGCAAAGCACTAAATTATTTTGATCTTTATGAAATAAGCATTTCTCTTTTTTATCCTGTACTCGTGAGCTTTATGAACAAGGAAATGACTTGCTATTGAGTAATTCTAATGCGTGATCAAAAGTTGCTAATTCTATTATCAGTGCATGTTAAACTTTTAAATAAAATATTTTAGTGTTAAATAGTTGATACATGCCCAGTGAACAAAATTCACAAAAGGCACAAAAGTATTAGAGAGAAGAGGTACTTCCTCATACTTCTGTCCCCAAGTCACCCAGGTCTTCTCCCTCAGGGCAACCACTGTTACCCAATTTCATCCAAAGACAATCTATGTAGAAGCAGAAATACAGTGTTTTTTTTTAGCTTTTTCTTTTATTCAAATATAGTTGGTGTATAATACACATATGGATATACACACACACATGTACATGTGTGTATATATCTGCTGCTGCTGCTGCTGCTGCTAAGTCGCTTCAGTTGTGTCTGACTCTGTGCGACCCCATAGACGGCAGCCTGCCAGGCTCCCCTGTCCTTGGGATTCTCCAGGCAAGAACACTGGAGTGGGTTGCCATTTCCTTCTCCAATGCATGAAAGTAAAAAGTGAAAGTGAAGTCGCTCAGTCGTGTCCGACTCTTAGCGACCCCATGGACTGCAGCCTACCAGGCTCCTCCATCCATGGGATTTTCCAGGCAAGAGCACTGGAGTGGGGTGCCATTGCCTTCTCCGGTGTATATATCTATATATACACATATATGAATGTCTATCCTGCTCCACACATTATTTGTTTTACACTTAATATATTTTTGAGATTATTCCTTTTTCATGTCTAGACAGCAGCTATCTCATTAGTTTTGATGGCTGCAGAATATCAGATTTTAAAGATGTAAAATGAATTATTTAATCAATAACTATTATTTCTGAACACTGATGTTGTTTCTAATAATTTGCTATTATAAACAGAGTGCTATAAATATCCTTGTAAATGCATCATCTTCATCCTTTATTTGTAAAATAAATACATAGATGTGGAATAACTGGGCACTTGGCATATGGGCATTTGGAATTTTGATAGATATTGCCAACTTTCTCTCTGTGGAGTTAGAACCAATTTATATTTCCACCAGTGATGACTGAGGAGCCTCTTCCTCTATACTCTTACCAAGACAAGCTATTATCAAACTTCTTGAATGTTGCCAATATGATGGTGCAAAAGCTATCTCATTATAGTTTTAATGTATATTTTCCACACCATAAATGAGTTTGATCATATTTTTAGTATAGATTTATTTACTTAGGAGTAATTGTACTTTTTTCTATAAACTCTCCACATTTTGCCCTTTTTTTATTGGGCTGGTGGTCTTTTCTTATTTATTTGTAGGAGCTCACTGTATATTAAAGAAATAAGACTTTTATCTGTAGCAAAAGTGGCAATTCCACCCCCACCCCAGGTTGTCATTTATCTTTTCACTTTTCACTCTGCTTATGCTATACAGAAATACATTGATTTTACGTAGTCAAACTCGTCTCCTATGACTTCTGGATTTTGTCATATAGATCATGACTTTCCCATTGCAAAATTAGAAATTCTTTAAATTCTCAGAACTCCTTTCAGTACTTTACGGTTTCATTTGGTATATCTGTGACTCATCTGGTTTTACTTTATTGTGTTGGATATAAAGTTTTTAGATGGCTACCTAGTTTCCCATCAGTTTTTTACTAATCTTTTTCCTTATGATTTAAAAGGTCACCTTCATCATATACCAAATTCCCTTAAACAATTCTAGTTTAACTCTTTCTACTCTGTTCTATGGACAGGGAGGCCTGGCGTGCTGCGATTCATGGGGTCGCAAAGAGTCAGACACGACTGAGCGACTGAACTGAACGGATTCTGTTCTATTACTCTCTCTGCCTAGTCATGCTGTTTTAATTAATATTGCTTTAGATAATATGTATATGTATATATATGGCATGTGGGATCCCTCCTGGACCAGGGATCGAACCCGTGTTTCTCGCACTGGCAGACAAATTCTCCATCACTGAGTCACTGAGGAAGTCCCTAGAATATATTTTAATGATAAGCCTAGTTTCACCTTCCACGTTACTCTTTCAATAGTTTCTAAGTATTCTTGCTTATTTTTCCATATAAGCTCTGTAATTTAGTTCAAAAACAAATTTAGTTTGTCTTTTTATTGGGATAAATGATCAACAGCTGAAGGTTAAATGAATGCAAAACTTCCCAACATTGAGAAGATGAAAAATGGTGCCTATTAGGAAGTTTTTGTTCATAATATTCTAATGTTCTCTTCTTTAAACTGAACTTTCAAATTTAATTTTAAAATATTCAGAGTATTCATCCTGCTGTTCCCACACATAAAAACTTTCCCCATATCTTAGTTTTGGGGAGAGTTAGCAATATAATACAGAGAAGGCAATGGCACCCCACTCCAGTACTCTTGCCTGGAAAATCCTATGGACAAAAGAGCCTGGTGGGCTGCAGTCCATGGGGTCACTAAAGAGTCAGACACAACTGAGCGACTTCACTTTCACGCATTGGACAAGGAAATGGCAACCCACTCTGGTGTTCTTGCCTGGAGAATCCCAGGGACGGGGGAGCCTGGTGGGCTTCTGTCTATGGGGTCTCACAGAGTTGGACACGACTGAAGCGACTTAGCAGCAGCAGCACCAGCAATATAATAAAGAAGCCTCAATAGCGTCGCTTCCCTCAGATCTTAAAGCTGACCCTTTCTGTGGACAAAATGCCAGCTAATGATACACCCAGAGGAATGTGTAAAATATCCTTTGTCTTCTTATTCTTTCTCCCCCAAATCTTTATTTATTATGCTGTAAAATTAAGAAAAAGTAGTTTCTCTTGCCATATGGAAAGAGACCACTAAAATAATAGAGGATTTTTGTCTCCAAGGATGTTGATCTAAAGACAGGCATCCCTCATGGATGCTTTGGTTCTGACTCTCTATTGATCTGGGCAGTGGGATGCAGAGGCTTTGATGGCTTCCTCCCTGTATCAGATCTGAGCCCTGGTTGGTGCTGACATGAGGACCACCTTTAAACTCACAAGAAATGCTCAGGCAGCATGATATTTGCCTGCCACTCACCAAGCAGTTCATTAGTACAAATATCAGGTAAAAAACAGAAGAGCAAGTGTTAATAGGGTTATTATAGAATCCATTCGTGGAGGTACCTTGATAGTTTACTGAGAACACCACTTACACTAAGAGCAAGGAACTCCACATTTTTACAACCCTCTCTGACTCAATGGACATAAATTTGAGCAAACTCCAGGAGATAGTGGAAGACAGGGAAGCCTGGCATGCTGCAGTCCATGGGGTCACAAAGAGCTGGACACCACTGAGCAACTGAACAACAACAACCCTCTCCCACACAGGCACCCTAGCCACTATGTTTGGAGAACCTTGAGTCCAAGGCTCATGCTGCTGCTGCTGCTAAGTCGCTTCAGTCGTGTCCGACTCTGTGAGACCCCATAGATGGCAGCCCACCAGGCTCCCCTGTCCCTGGGATTCTCCAGGCAAGGACACTGGAGTATACAAAAAGTACATAGTAAACAAATGCTTGCAGCTCAACAAACTAAAATTTTTAAATGGTTCTTTTTACACATTGAAATTTGTAAAAACAATAAATGATATATATGTCTATGGCATCTCAAGTGGCATAGTTTTACTGGGAAATATTTTGGTGAATGGAGAGGTAGATTATTACCATGTGGCTGTGTTTTACTTACATGTTCCAACCACCTCTTACATGAGGCCCCATTCATCAAAGCCTATGGCTTCTGGGTCAGCAGCTTATTCCTTCCAAGACCAGATGTTGCCTACACAATGAACATGATTGATTAGCTACCAATGTGCTCTGAAAACCCGACCAACAGGGTAACCTAGGACAGTCTCCTAGAGGGGCTCATTATAACAGAAGAAGCGGCTCTCCTTGCTCCTGTGCACAGGAGCCTCTTTAGGCTTGCCTGTGATTTACTACTTAAAACCCTCATTTTATTTTCCCAGGGTAAGCTCGAGTAGACGAGTCACAGATAAAAGACTCACTGTCTACATCTAATGCTTGGGAAGTGGTGCTTTTCATTCCTTAGTGAGGCCACCTCCCTCCTGTGACTTTGTCCCCAAACAGTGCTGAGGACACACGGCCCAGATGCTACGGCCACGTGTGAGACACAAGGCGTCACCAGCATCCTAGTGGAGATCCCTCAGGGGAGGCTCCAGAAGCTCTGTCCTCAGCCTGCATGCCATTCCAGCTCTGCTGTACACTTACCCACAGAAATGCTGACCCTTTTAAGCTGATTCTCAGGTTCCTTATCTGTCAAAACAGGGCCAACATCACCCATCTCTGCATTGTTGCGAGGTTTAATGAGCTCACATCTGGAGGGGCCCTAGGATGGCAGCGGATCACAGGACACACTCAGCACTCAGAAGTTATTAGTTCACTTTGGCAAAATGTGTTTTACTGTCTGTCACTGAGAGCAAGTGGTTGGCCTCAGAACAGACCCAGCCCCGTTTCATTCAATTGAACACCATTTATAAAAGTGTAACATGTTCCGTTTGCCACAGGCCCCACCTCTCCCAGCTGTATCTCCCAGTCTATTTCATTCATTAACTTTACTGGCCTGGTTGGGTAGACATTTGAGTTTAAGATGCTTGCCCTGTATTGTGGAAATAACAATGCTGTTAATCCAAGGAGACTAAATTCCTGCCTCATTAATTCCTAGTGTTAATGTAATTTATAAATATCAATTTTCCACAAAGGAATCCCTTGAGCATATAAATAAAATAAAACTGAAACAAGTAACCTCTGAGAGATTAAGAAGAAAATGGAAAGAGAAAGAAAAGAGGGAGAGAAAATTGCAAAAGAGTATTTTCTCTTTTACAGGCACTACTGATCTGCTTCAAACCTTGGAAAGAAAATGATCTCATTCAAAGTTATTACTAGTAATGTGACTAGCTTTCAGGAGATTAGACATTGATGCTACAAACATCAGTGTTATAACTGAGCTAGACTGTGCCCTTAGGATTCCAAGTATAGATCTGCCTCATTCTTACACTGGATTCCAATGAACTTGCTTGCCCTCCTCAAACCAAGTATTACCTCTGTGGCTTTATCGTCTTTACTTACGATTCCTATCTGGGTAACTCTCTCACATTATTTAGATTTTAAGTTCTCAAATATCACTAACAAAACAGAAAGCTCTGACAGTGATTTTTGGCACTTGCAAAAATCAGACACAGACAATCCGCTATTGCTGAATAGATCCTACAGCTGTTACTGCTGTAAGGAATCTGCCGAGTTAAGATCACATATAGAAAAAGAGTTTTCTCAGCCAGAAAGAGAATCTCACCTGACGTGATAAACGTGGAGTAATACTGAACTACCACTAAGGAGAAAGTAACAGCTAGTTGCTGTTTTTCCTGTCTGAGTTCACTTGACCATTAGGAACAACCCAGGCTAAATGAATGCCAAGTCACCTCAGTACCTTTGAGCGTTCCTTCCTTGCAAGGTGAAATCCCATAGCTCTGCTGACTCGCCACTAGGGGAGTTGGCAGTCTCTGCTGGTGTCTTGAGTCTCCATAACACAGGAGACTAAGACTCAGCAGCATTTAAAACCTTTTAAAGAGTCTACTTGGCAGACTCTAGTGGTTCAAGGATATGGGAGATAAGTGCTAGCTGGCCCCTGACTCTAATGAACTTAGAGAAGGCTGACCCTTGAGTGTTAGCAGTAACTTTTTAAAAATGTTTGCTTATTTTTGGCTGTGCTGGGTCTTCATTGCTGTGTGCAGGCCTTTTCTGGTTGCAGAGAGTGGTGCCTACTCTCTAGTTGCCATGTGCAGGCTTCTCACTGCTGTGGTTTCTTTGGTGCAGCAGGGACTCTAGGCACACAGCCTTCAGTAGCTGCCACACGTGGGTTCAGCAGTTGCAACTCACCAACTCCAGAGCGCAGGCTCAGTAGTTGTGGCTCACGGGCTTAGGTGCCCTGCAGCATATGGGATCTTCCCTGACCAGGGATCGAACCAGTGTCTCTTGCATTGCAAGGCGGATTCTTAACCACCTGAACCTCCAGGGAAGCCCCGCAGCTACTTTTTATGTTGGGAAATTTGAGACTCCCTTATGGCAGCCACCAGTTCAAAGCCTCGTAGGGGATTTCAACCTCAAGTAGTTTCTGCAGGTGACAGAGAATAAGGGACAACGGCCAAAGGCCCAGTGTTTGGAGCTCAGGAACTCCCTCAGATGAGTTTGAGCAGAAATGGGAATTTGCTGGTTTAAGCAGCCAGGAAGCTTAGAGGTACAGCTGACGGGGGGCATGTGGACAGATCCGGAGGATTCAAAGGCCCTCATAAGACAGGTGCCCCCATTTCTCTGCCTCTAGCTAGGTATGTTTTGCCTTCATTCTCAGCCAAGCTTTCCTCACACATCCTGGCAGCAATAAGGTCACATGTTCATTCTAGATATTATCACATCGAAAGAAAGAAGGAAAAGAAAAGCTCATTTCCAGTAGTTCCAGGGGAAACCTTGCAAGACCTTTGATTTCCTTAGCTTGGGTCACATCCAATCCACATCTCTACGTCAATCACTGGTATTGGTCAGGCCTGAATGATGTGCCCACTCAGAACACAGGGAGTGAACTGTTCCTTGAGGGAGGGTAAGGGGACAGTATCTAGCCTCTGCTGCCTACCACAGTTCACTTATAACCCACTGCCAAAGAAACTTGTTTCACAACTCCTCGATGCAAAGATCAATGTGTCCAAGTATCAAGACGATTAGAACATTTAGACACATACACAGGTAGCCATAAAACAGAGACCTACATCCTGACATCAATTCTCTCAATTGAGAATTGCATGTGGTACTAGAGATCTGCAATCACAATTCAGTTCAGTTCAGTCACTCAGTCGTGTCTGACTCTTTGCGACCCCATGGACTGTATTACGCCAGGCTTCCCACCCATCTCCAACTCCCAGAGCTTGCTTAAACTCATGTCCATTAAGTCGGTGATGCCATCCAACCATCTCATCCTCTGCTGTCCCGCTCTCCTCCCGCCCTCAATCTTTCCCAGCATCAGGGTCTTTTCCAGTGAGTCAGTTCTTCGCATCAGGTGGCCAAAGGATTGGAGTTTCAGCTTTAGCATCAGTCCTTCCAGTGAATATTCAGGACTGATCTCCTTTAGGATGGACTGGTTGGATCTCCTTGCAGTCCAAGGGACTCTCAAGAGTCTTCTCTAACACCACAGTTCAAAAGCATCAATTCTTCGGTGCTCAGCTTTCTTTATAGTCCATCTCTCACATCCATACCTGACCACTGGAAAAACCATAGCTTTGACTAGACGGACCTTTGAGGGCAAAGTAATGTTTCTGCTTTTGAATATGCTGTCTAGGTTGGTCATAGCTTTTCTTCCAAGGAGCATCTTTTAATTTCATGGCTGCAGTCACCATCTGAAATCACAATAGCTTCAACAAAATAGAAATTTACTTTTCTCTCTGATAATAATAATGCAAATAAGTCTCTTCTAGGTTTCTGTGATATGGCAGTTCCATAACAGTCAGAGACCCAGGCCCGCTTTATCTTCCCTTAGGACATGGCTGCCATACTCAGGATTGCCTCATGGTCACAAGATGGTCATGGTAGCGCTAACCATCATGTTAATATTCCAGCAGCAAGAAGGAGAGAGGGCCAAGGACAAACGGATGCACCTCCCAAATGAATATACTCTCATTTAAGAGTCTTCTCAGAAGCTTTTCTTCTAAATTCTTCTTGCTCCTCCCTGGACATTCCCAAGCTTTGCTGTTGTTACTTTTTAGTCACTAAGTCATGTCTGACTCTTTTATGACCCCATGGACTGTAGCTGCCATGCTCCTCTGTCCCTGAGATTTTCCAAGCAGGACTACTGGAATGAGTTGCCCTTTCCTTCTTCAGAGAAGCTACCAGACCCAGGGATCAAACTCAAGTCTGCTATATTGGCAACAGATCCTTTACCACTGACCAACCAGGGAAGTCCCTAAGCTTCAGTTCAGTTCAGTTCAGTTCAGTTCAGTCGCTCAGTCGTGTCCGCCTCTGCGACCCCATGAATCGCAGCACGCCAGGCCTCCCTGTTCATCACCAACTCCCGGAGTTCACTCAGACTCACGTCCGTTGAGTCAGTGATGCCATCCAGCCATCTCATCCTCGGTCATCCCCTTCTCCTCCTGCCCCCAATCCCTCCCAGCATCAGAGTCTTTTCCAATGAGTCAACTCTTCGCATGAGGTGGCCAAAGTACTGGAGTTTCAGCTTCAGCATCATTCCTTCCAAAGAAATCCCAGGGCTAATCTCCTTCAGGATGGACTGGTTGGATCTCCTTGCAGTCCAAGGGACTCTCAAGAGTCTTCTCCAACACCACAGTTCAAATGCATCAATTCTTCGGCGCTCAGCCTTCTTCACAGTCCAACTCTCACACCCATACATGACCACAGGAAAAACCATAGCCTTGACTAGATGGACCTTAGTCAGCAAAGTAATGTCTCTGTGCTTAACGGAGGCTAAAATGCCTGGAAAGGCAATTAGCAATCTCTGATAGAGATACCACAGCCCTGGTGGAGTAAATGACTCCCTCCCCAAATGGGAAAGAAGTCATAAGCCTTTTAAACTCCATCGTGTTCTAGCCTGGGGAAAACCCAGCAGTACATGGTGCCTGGAGCAGGTACATGTGTGACATATATAAACGATTATTATTAATTTTCCAGCCTGAGCCAATTACACACTAAAGGTTTGTTTTAAAGGTAGTATATTTAACGTGAATGTCTACAAACATTTATCCAAGAAAGTCTTGGTTCACTTCTGTGTTCACCATTATTATTTGATTATTCGTTTTTCGAAGCAAATTTTAAAATCTGCTGGAAGCCTCCTGTGGTAGTTAATACATTATCTTAAGCAATTTAATGCAAATTAATTTTTACACAACCTTGAGTTTCAGAGGCCATTGAACTGGGGCGGGAAGGAGTGAGGTTTAGGAGGAATCTGTTTGCTGCCTCCCATCTGGACCCCACAGCCGGCTCCATCTGGTCTCACATGTAGTAACTAACACTTCTGCTACTCCCTTGCCAAACACACCTTGTGGAAGTTAGCTTATTTTTTTACTCAGAAAAATGGTAAAATGTGCATTTCAGGTTTTCTAGAAGACTCAACGGGATTATTTTAATGTTTCGAGATTCGGTTTTATACTGCAATGCAAATTTTCCATTCAGCTTTATGGTTCTTTTTTGTTTTATTTCTGGGTTTCATTACCTTTTAATGCCACAATTCTCCTTTTCTAGTAGGGTCTTGCAACACATTCATATCATATAGGAGCCACCGAAAGGTTCAGGGTAGAGAGCAGCAAGCTCAGATGTATGGTTTTGATTGACCAGGATAGTTGCAATGAGAGTTCATTGGACAGGACTCAAGGGAAGCAGGGAGACCAGGTAGGAGCTGAGGAGGTTAAGGCAGTGGAGAAGGGGAGGGTAGCCTGAGCTTGGGTGATTGAAATGGCACTAGCCTGACACACGGGGACACTTTGGAAGTAGGACTGAGAGGACTTGGTGATAGTTTGGATGAGGGGGAAGACAAAGATGTCATGGATGACCTGTAGATTGCCGGGCTGGGCAGTTGGGTGGAGATGGTGATACTTAATTCCCTGAGGGAGTAACCCTGACAGCAGAGGTGGGTTCACAGGAAGGCAATGAGTTGAGTTCAGGACAATTCACAATTTGGCCTTTACAACATGATGGAGGAGTAGAAGGACAAGCCAAATGGGATTCTTAGCAACTACATCATTGCAACATGGCATGTAAAATTCAGGAATATGGCAGATGCAATCAGGACTAATCCTTACCTTTGAGAACCAGGAAAGATCAGCAGTTCAACAGTTCACTAGTTGAAAAGTTGGGATTTGCTGCACAATTGGCCACTTCTCTCTGAAGTCACAAACCTTCAGTTGAAGCCTTCTTGTTTCTTGGAGATGCTCTTTATACATGTTACTGGCCAGTCTTGAGAATTCTAAATAATTTCAGGTCCTGCCACCACATGCATGCGTTCTTGCTTCTCCTGTTGAAGGTTTGAGCAGAGACGACACTAGCTGGTCATGCCACCAATGACTTTCCATTTCAAAATGCCAACCCCCAAGTGGGCTTTTGGACATTTTCATTGAGGAAGTTAAATGATCATGGTTGTAAGTAATCACATCTTCATTACAAGGATATTGCCTCAAACAAGACATTTAAGAGGGGCTCCAAGTCTATTTTTAAATTTTACCCCCCCAAATCAGTATTTTAAAAATATTTTAATTTCTCTTTTCTTGACCATGCCATCATATCTGTTAGTTTCTGATTATTTCCCTTGAGTAGGGTGGGGGATGGAGGAAATCAGAAAATACAGTTCTTATTGCCAACACCCTGGGAATATATGAGTCAACAATAGGAAGTAAAAACCATCTTCTCTCTTTGGCCTTTAAAAAAATAAACAGCCAGCTCAGATAATTGCCTCAAAGTTTTTTTAAAAAGGTGTTAATGACGTAGTTGGACATTTTCAGGTTCAAAGGAAGTCTTTGAACTGCCTTTAATTTGGTGGGGTTCCTCTCCGCCCCTTTTCAGCAAGAATGTAGGAGTAGGGACTTCTTCTAAGAGCACAGCTTCTGTTGGCTTCCGCCCCTGTAGTGCATCTGCTTCCAGTTGAGTTCCAAGAAGTGACTGTGGATGACTGAGAAGCGCACACGGGCCAGATGATGGCAGATGTGGGTCCTGGTGGCAGAGGGAAAGCAAGGCCAAAATCTGCCTCCCAGCAGCTTAGGGAGCTGGTATAAACACGGTCTCAGGAATTATGGCAGTAAGACAGAATACTGTATTCATTTCCCAAGGGGGTCATGCTGGGGTTGTTTTTACAGCAGGATTTTGTAGCAGGTCAGAACGTCCTGACCCTACTCATCCTGACCTTCCCCTGTTCTTCCTGCCACTGCTTTATGGGCAGGGTGGAGGAGGGCTGCTGTTCCCAGAGCTAGAGATCCAGAGATATAGGCCTTGTTTCCACTCTCCCTTGGAGCTCATGGGCTGGAACCCAAGACAGAGTTGTTTAAAACCAATGATAGCAACTTCCACTGCTGGACCATAGTAATAGGGGGGATAAAACACCAAAGAACCAAAAACAAACAGAAAAATACATAAAACAAGTTTTCAGACAGTGGACAACAGCAACATAACACAGATTTGTGAGAAAGGGGAACAAATGAAATGGGCCCGCCAGGTGTCCCAGCTTACTCCCTGGGGGCAGTGACCAGGCCACAGCACAGGGAGGGGCACCCAGGCAGAGTCAGGGGTCTCACTGAGATAAGGAGGCAGAATCAGGAGTCGAGGGAGGCCGAGGAGGTGAGCGCTGCGGGAAGAGTGGCAGAGAAGAGACGGCTGCGTGAGACAGCTCCAGAGATCTGCAGTGGCCCCTTGAGTCTTCACGCTGTTCGTTCCCTACCGGTGAGGAAACCACTGAGGCTGGAAAGATTTAGCAAAAAGGAGCAAGCAGAGTAATCCTCAGAGTTCACACAGGCAGGGAAGTAGTCCATGCTTCTGCCACCCAGAATTTTAGAGAAAAACCTTGAAATATATGATGTTCTGGGCACAGTTCTCATAAGATTACTGTCTTAGTAGAGGGGCCAAATTAGCCCTAGACTAAAATTTGCTCTGGACCCACCAAGGGAAGCTTAAAGACAAGCCTCAAAGGATCATGTTGTTTCTAAGTAACCTAAATGCTTTCCCCAATAAAACTGCTGCTGCTGCTAAGTCGCTTCAGTCGTGTCCGACTCTGCGCTACCCCATAGACAGCAGCCCACCAGGCTCCCCCGTCCCTGGGATTCTCCAGGCAAGAACACTGGAGTGGGTTGCCACTTCCTTCTCCAATGCATGAAAGTAAAAAGTGAAAGTGAAGTCGATCAATTGTTTCCGACTCTTAGCGACCCCATGGACTGCAGCCCACCAGGCTCCTCCATCCTGGGGTGACATTGCCTTCTCTGCAATAAACTGAGGAATGTTTAAAGTAATGAAAAAAAAATCCAGCACACATCCCCTGAAGAACAGAATAGCTACCCATTCCAGGATTCTTGCCTGGAGAATTCCATGGACAGAGGAACCTGGTGGAGTACAGTCCATGGGGTCACAAAGAGTTAGACATGACTGAGCAACTAACACTTTCACTTTTTTCATATATACACATAATATACATACTATACTGACATAGGCATAA
Source organism: Oryx dammah (assembly GCF_014754425.2). Classification (NCBI taxonomy): domain Eukaryota; kingdom Metazoa; phylum Chordata; class Mammalia; order Artiodactyla; family Bovidae; genus Oryx; species Oryx dammah. The sequence continues at coordinate 116,589,929 of NW_024070211.1, read as the reverse complement.
AATGTTTCTTGAAGGATACCCAAGAAACTGGTAACATCAGTTGCCTCTAGGGTCAGAAACTAAATCTCTGGGGCAGGGGGTGAAGGGAGATATTTAACACTGTACATATCGGACCCTTTGTATTCACTAGACTACACGTCTAGTGAATGTATGATTTATTCATAAAATATGGAATAAAACGTATGCACTGGTCACAAGTGGGCTCACGAGTGGAGCCTGACTGGAATCAGGAAGGACGTGAGGCCCCTCAGCCACCCGGATGGCCAGATGCCTTGGGCTGTGTACCCAGGGTGTGGAGGGTCCTGTCAGTGACGGACCACTGACAGGGTGGGGAGCTGAAGTGGGCTTGGGGGCCCCCAGGGTATCCATATGTGGCCCAAGTTGGGTTTTGAGGTCAGTAAATCAACCCTAACCTACACTTGGAGGTGCACAGGAGTCACTGGTTTACTGCCCAGTTCAGTTCAGTTCAGTCACTCAGTCGTGTCCGACTCTTTGTGACCCCATGAACTGCAGCACACCAGGCCTCCCTGTCCATCACCAACTCCTGGAGTCCACCCAAACCCATGTCCATTGAGTCGGTGATGCCATCCAACCATCTCATCCTCTGTCATCCCCTTCTCTTCCTGCCTTCAATCTTTCCCAGCATCAGAGTCTTTTCCAATGAGTCAGCTCTTCGCATCAGGTGGCCAAAGTACTGGAGTTTCAGTTTCAGCATCAGTCCTTCCAGTGAACACTCAGGACTGATTTCCTTTAGGATGGACTGGTTGGATCTCCTTGCTCAGTAGATTTGGGTTTAAAGGGAGAATACCCCGAGGACTAGAACTGTTAGGTTGGTTACAGGGATACATAACTCCGTAGAAAGAACAACGTTCTGAAATCAAGATGAGGAAATTGGACACACCCACCCAGGGAGGTCATGAGTTTACTACCTCTGGACATGTCTAAACACTGAAAGGTCACACCGAGGGGATGTCACAGAAGGGACTCAGCATCCCACAGTGGATGACACACACGCATAATGTTTACTATCTCTCTGCACGTATATGGAGAGTGAGCAGAAGGGTGACATGTCCCTTTTCTCTTTCGCTAAAAAGAAGAGTTAGTCAAACAAGACAGATACCAGTAGCATTTGCACAGAATTTATCAGGTATCACTCGCTGATTAGAAGTTCATAGGAATACCTGTATCTTTCTAAATACTGGGAGCAATTTTCTTGCTGATGGTATGTTGCACGTAATCACCTTAAACCTCGGAATTTAAATTTGTGGGTCATGCCTTGCCTTCCTAATATTCTAATAGTTCCATATTCTCCCAGCTAACTGCATTTATGTGTAACAAATTTATAGTGTAAGAATTATTCTTTAAGAGGAAGTTATTGCTCCCTTTGCCTAGAACCAGCACCTGACTAGAAGAAAATGATATTCCAGTATGGCAATTCTGTATTTAAGGAGAGTATGAAATAAAGAGAAAAAGGAATACTGAGAAATATGTACCATGCCCTCAAAAAATTTTATATTCAACACAAAGAAAGCAAGACAGATAACAAAGAGCTAGATAAAAGAAAGCAATCTGTTTGGGGCTAAGCCAAATAAATTTAAATAGTTTTAGAAATAAATTGGTGGAGTAATTCGAATCATAGGCAGGTGCTATGAATGTAATTTAGTAAATGCTCGGGAACCTGCCAAGGAAGAGAAAAATGTGTTGCTTTTGAGATCATTTCCCAGCAGCTTCATAAAAGAAAACTGATTACAGGAATTTAATAAGTAAAACAGAGCCAGAACTATAGTAATCAAATGAGTTTTTAATTACATTTCATGCAGAAAAAAAAATTCCAATTTGTGCTCCTGGGATTAAAAAAAAAAGTTTAGAGAAATGCTTTTGTGGCAGGAAAATAACATAAACACTAATTTCCATAGGAATTATAGTGGTCGGTTTAATTAAAAGGCTTGATCAGAGCGAAGAGGAGCTAGTGCCAAACTATACTAAAAACCATGGCATTCGTCGGCCCCTCTCACACTATTGTCTAAATAAAATCACTGCACTGAGCAGAAAACAGGCAGCTGCATTTTTCTCATGATGTAAAGGGGATTTTGATTACTGCCTGAATTATTATGTTGCTGTGATTTATTATCATATAGAATAATGAATACATCCAGTTTCAAATTAGACGTCATTGCTTGGTGTGATATATATCACGATAATATGCTCTGTTTGGGGGACGTGAATGTGAAGGGGCTCCACCTAGGCCAGGGTGGAGTGCTCACTGCTCAGCAGGCTCCCTGATTATTTCTGGACTTCCAGCCCCCACTTAACTTCCATCTAGTCACATCACACTTGTATCTCTGAAACTCCCCAGAGTGGAATGGTATTTAGGGAATGCTTCAGGTCTTCCTAACACACTGCAGTCATGATCAGGCCATTCCATCCTCAACAGAAACAACTCTTCTCCCTGTTGGAGGACTTCGCTCTGGGGCACCTACCACCGGTCAGGCTTGAAGGCTTTTCAGGAGGTGTCCCACAGTGGCGGCGGTTTAGTCACATGGTCACATTTTGCCTCCCTGGTGATGAATGGGACGCACCTGCAGGGTGTCTCCATGGGATGAGGGGTACAATCTGTGGCCACAGAACGCTGACCAAGGCATTTCCAGGGGCTAAGCCCTCACAGCTGCATGATCCTTGTTTTAGTCATTGCTGTGTCCCAGTAGAGCGGTGATCCAAGATTTGTGAGGCTGGAAGTGTGTGCTGTTTGGGAATAGGGGACCATTGTTTTTTAAAAAATGATACAATTAAATGCAAAACAGATATTTGGAAGGGTCTCCTGCAAGTGAGGAGGCTGGATCGTGACCTTTCTTAGCCTTGGGGTGGGTCCGTCTCTGGCCACACCCTACGTTTTCTCTCCCTCCTTTCTTCCCCACCCCTCCATCTGTCCCTCTCTTCCACACCCCTTTTTCTTTTCTCTCAGGTCTATTTCCATGCATGTTCTTATGTTGATCTGTACATTGAGCACAGTTCCCTGATCCTGTGCTTTAAAAAATGAGCTCCTCTCATTTCAGGACTTTACCTGGCCTTTCTCATTCAGGTGAATCCACCCACAATCATCTATGGTGGAGCAAATGGTAGGTGTATTTTTGTAAAAATTTCAGTTCCTGGTCTGTTGAGATCTGGAGCCCTCCTTAGCAGGCAAAGATACACATATTAGTAGACATGTGTGAGCTGAATATTTTGTTTCCTATTTGATGTAAATTTAAAGCAGGATCATAATCTAATTGGCTGGCACCCCCGGAGCAGTACACAGACATCTGTCCTATTTTCTCATTTTCTCTGTAAGTTCTATTAATACAACACAGTGATGTTAAGTGCATATTTGCTTCTTGTAAATAGCTCGTGTTTACCAAAATGATCATCCTTTTCATTTCTTACAGCCCATTTCCATTCTGCTCACAAGCTAGAAAATCATGGCCATGATTGGTTCATCTCTCCCCCACCTGCTTTTGTTTTATTGTAGGCACTGGTGAAGGTCAATGTGAAACTGAAGCCAATGCTGGATTCCGTGGCCACCAACAGAAGTAAGTGGGAAGAGTTGCACCAGAAAAGGCTGCTCGTCTCCACGGCTGCCTCCGCCCCCTCTGCCAACGTCATGGAAACCAGAGATGACAGAAACTAACCCTTCAGGCCAGCCGCTGCTGCAAGATGACTGCGCCCTGGAGAGCCGGCTTCAGTCCCACACACCATTCTTTTGTTCCTTTAAGCTCAAACAGACATAAAACCTCAGGGATGTGCTGAGAAGCATGCCTGGACTTTCACCTTGAAGTGTGGTGTCAGCAAAAAGGACAGAGGAGGAAATGGGGGCAACAAGCACACCCTAGGACCCTCACCTTTCCCTGATGAGCAAGAAGATTCTGTGCTGAGTGTGGGTCCAGGACCTGAGGGTGGTTGGCCCTGCTCCCTCGGAGCTAAGGGAACGCTGAACAGTGAAGGCGTCATTAGTGCTGCTTCATTTTGCATATGGCTATTCTGTTTGTTACAAGCCAAACAATGCCTGCCTTTGCTTCCTCTCCCAAGCTTCCTTTTGTGCCAGACTGTCCTTAGAATCCCAATTTGTATTCTGTGGAGATATCTTATTTTTAATCCTAAAGCTTCTTAATGATAGAGCAGAGCCTTCAGAATTGCCTACCTAAAAGAGACACCGATATTATCCTTACAAAAACCAGCCATTCCCAGTTTCCCCTAAAAATGTCCATAGTCGGAAGACAGCAAATGTGTTTGTCTGATTGGTGTTTATACAAGATTCGTAACACTGCATTGGGATTGAGGTCCCCTTTTTCAGTTTTTAGATTCAACCTTCAATGTAGATCAAGTCTTCTCCTAGCAGGAATGGATTGATAGACTTTAATTAAAGTCAGGATGAAAGAAAATCTATAGGTGGATTTACTATGAGTGACATAAGAACATTCAAAACTATTTCCAACAGTGAAACATTTTGGAGGACACAGCAGAGCCATGGAGAATAATCACTGACAATTAATAAACCTTGAGTTCTAGTGATGAGTTTCAGCATAAAGTTTAAGGTTACTGCTAGTGCCAGCTGAAAGCCAAATGGAGGGCTCCACAGGTTTGGATTTTTCCTTAAGTATAAAATATAATGCTTGGAAGATTAAGAAATAACAGTCTGGGCAGTGAACAAATATCCTACAGAAATCCAGATTTATAAAAGGTAAGAATGCATGCATGCTAAGTTGCTTCAGTCATGAGTGACTCTTTGCAACCCTATGGACCATAGCCTGCCAGACCCCTCTGTCCATGGGAGTCTCCAGGCAAGAGCAGTGGAGTGGTTGTCATGCCCTCCTCCAGGGGATCTTCCCAACCCAGGGATCGAACTCGGGTCTCTTATGTCTCCTGCACTGGCAGGCGGGTTATTTACTACTAGCACCAATTGGGAAGCCCATAGAAAAGAATAAGCTCTATTAAACAGATGCAGAGATTAGGACGCTGAGAGACTGAGGACATTGTATGCCCTATCCAAAGTCCCCGCTGTGGGGCTTTCCTGGTGGTCCAGTAGTTAAGAATCTTCCACCACAAAGGAACTAAGACCCTGCATGCCATGAAGTGCAACCAAAAAACAAAACAAAACAAAACAAAACAATGCTGGGCTAGAAGCGAGGCTTGTACCCTAGCTCTGGCACTATTCACTGGATGGCTTTAGACAAATCACTTAACTTTTTCCTCTTTCCTCATTTGTCAAATGAGATTACACTAAGAAATTATTTTCAAACATGACTTAACCTTAGAACTCTTCATTCAAATAAATCTTACAAAGAATCCCCAAGACATAAAACATCTAAAAGTCCAAGTCCTCTGTTTGAAGCTGGGTTGGGGGAGCCCTATGAAGCCTCATGTCTTTGATTACATACCTAGCGGCCCATAAAGGGCCTCTGAGGAATTTGAAAATCTCTGGGCCAGATGAACCTTGAAGCCCATTCCAGTTCCAGAAAAATCTAAAATTTAAAACCACTTCTGTTCTTGTTGTTGCTGGTCAGTGTCAGTTATTGACCTTACTCAGAGAAAGAGGGGCCAAGTTCCACCAAGGACATTGTCTTCCTGGCACATAGTAGACATCGGGGAAATGTTTAAAGAATGAGTAAATTAAGGAACCAAGACAGAAGTAAGGGAAGAGCAAGGTAACCATGAGGAAGAAGAACGACTCTACATGAGCAGAAACGGTGGAAAAGAAAATCATAAGGCAGGCAAATGGGGGAAGAGGAGGAGGAAAAGGAGGGGAACCAGAAGAAAATGACTAACAAGGAAAATACAGGGCCCAGTGCAGGTGGTAAGAGATGGCCAAAGGGAGGGTGGGCATTCATCCAAACAAAGGAAAATGGCACTTGCTATCAAAAAAAATGAAGGTATGTCCTGTCATCAATTGCTTAGAAAAGAGAGATACTTGAGTAGGGATGGGATTGACAAAAGAGAGAAGGAAGGCGTGGGAACCCTAAAAAATAACGTTCCCAGCTACCCTCTACCACTGTCTCTGTGGGGAAGACTGGAGAAACTCGAGGAGAAAATAAGTGCAGAAAAAATTGCCTCTGCAGAGCAGGTAAGAGGAGGTCGTTCAGATTTATGGATTTTATTAAGCCAGTTTTCCGAGTCACTCAGCTATAAAGGAAAATAGCTTCTGCTGGGCTGTCTCCCTCCTTCAGGTGAGGCAAAAAGGTGGGTGGAAGCAGGGATAGACCCTGGTGTGTGTCTGCAGCTGGAAGCACTGCAGGTGTTTCCAGCTGTCGTGTCACGTCATGTTCGTTTCACAAGCGGGAATTGAGAATCAGTCCATGTGAGGCAGAGATGAACCCACATCTGTCATCCTCCCCAACGATAAGTAAATAAATGGCCCAGATAGATGGATGCCAGTGTATCTAGAGCAGAATTTCAAAGCATGTGCTTTAGGATAAAACTAGACCCAGGGTCCGATGGAGACTGCAGGCAGCTACATGCACGGTGGCTACCCTGAATGTTGATGCTGCATATTGCTAAGGGGAATGTAATTTACAGCAGAAGCCCTGCGGCTTCCACTAAGGTTGAGTTTTCCTCTCATTTTCTTGCCTTTTTATTGGCTTCACTGCACGGTTGCCAATAGCAACATCCACTGGTAGCAAGGGGAGTTCAACACCATTGCAATCTGCCATACAGGGGAGCCCTGACAATGTCAACCATCAATCAAGTGGCTGTTTGTAATTGCCTCCATCTATTTCTCCTGTCTCAAGGTATCTTTCCTATTATAGGTCAAAATTCAGAAACTGCTGACTAATGCCCAGGTCTGTTCCTCCAGGACCATGAAACAGTAGAAAAGGAGGGGAGCAGGCTCCCAGGAGCCAACAACCCAGAAGGTTAGAGGTTGAACTTGGAAGTTTGGGGTATTTTAAATCTAAGTAATGTATAACTTTAGAAGAATTTGAGGTATGTGTGGTTACCCATATAATCTGCTTTCCCAAAACAGAAAAAGAGAAAATTTCCCAATCGTTATTATTAATGTTTATTTCCTATTGGAGGAAAGAATTTAAATGTGAACCTTCTTATAAAACCTCCAACTGATCAAATGTTCGGTTCTCTTGGCATTTATGGTTGAAATGACTTCATCCTACTTTGTCCACGAGGTGTATTTTTCTCAGGCAGGCTATTTATCATTTTATTAGTCAGCACGTGGATAATACACGCACAACTTACAATATAGCTGGCAATCCCGGCCAGAAGGGACAGCTTGGCAGACTGTAAAGGGCACCGCCCCAGCGCACAGTGGATGGGGCTCCCCCGGCCTGGCTTGTTATCTTGGGACCCTCAGGTCTCGGATTTTCCACCTGTAAAATAAAAGCCCTGACTTGTATTCAGTTCATTCCTACACCAAAGGACGAAGCTGTGTTTAACTTTAAGAAATTATTCCATGTAATTGTCTTATTCACTCTTCTCCTCCCTAAAGACAAAATTAAAAGTTACATATATGGAGTAGATACAAAAACAACCTTAGCACAGATATGTCTGAGCCTGTCTCTAATGATCATAAAAGACATGGTCATCAGTATAATTTTTTTAAAATATATCATTTTATTCCTTAAAGGACAGCTTTAGATTATCTCATAGCATAGATATCCCATAAATGGTAGTCAGTTTAATTTAGAATTTATAAAGTGAGTCAAAAGAAGTTAAAATTGCATGTGTTTTCTGTTTCTGAAATCTGCAATGTCCACATATTTCCAGGTATTTTATATTTAAATACCCATTGGGTTGGGTTAGAAATAATCATTAAAATTTTGTTAGTGAAATAACCATCTACTATTAATGCTACAGGAATTCAGTTGCTTTTTTCAAGTATCAAAATGTATCATATTTGATCCACTTACCTTAGGTCATTAAACAGAATCTGCTCAATTTACTTTGTGGTGGAATTATTTTAAAATCCATTCCTCCTGCTGACTCAGTGAATTACAGAAAGATAAAATACAGTTTCATCTCCTTTAATAGTGTGAAAAACTCCTGCGAAGTGGGACAGAAATCTAACAGATTAAGGGGAGATTTACATATAAAGAAAAATGTTTGGGCTGGAAAAACAATATTAAAAAAGGATTCATTAAAGCAAAAGAGTAAAACCTAATTTGGGACCCTAAAAACTATGGCAGTGCCACTGCAGTGAAGTTTCACTCTCTGCTTCAGAATAACAGTCTCTGAAACAGTTGTCACGTGCTGTAAAGAACTCCCGAACCTCACAGGTATCAGGAAATGTAAAGGTTGAGTCTGATGATAAGAAGCCAAAATTTCCTAAGTTTCATAAGTGACCCATAATAGAATGAAACATAGAGACGGCAGGAGTGACATGTCTGGGGAGTTTCACAGTGAGTGCTTGGACTTAAGGCCTGAGGTCCCGCCTCCATTGCTTGTGCACCTTTTCCTCAGCTGGTGATCTGATGTTGCACACCTTTTCTAATTTAATTTTGAAAATTCTTACATATTTAGTCCATCTCTCAATAGCACTAAAGATAAGTCAGTCACCTGTGTAGCACATCCCTACTAGTATTGTTGAACATATACACTGGTACAAAAATATGTTTGTTTTCCTGAGTGAATGAAGTATTTCCTATAAAAAAAAAATGTGTTATTTCAGGCCACCATTTATCTTTGTGTTCATTTTCTGTGTATGTGTATTAGAATATCGATTATTTTTTCTTTAGATTTAGATGAAATCATATTTAGATGAATTTTTAAAAAACACAAATAGCACTGTATGGAAACAAGAGTTTAGGTGTTGGCGAATCTCATCCTCTTGGGGAAAAATATTTTTGCCATTTTATTTTGATGTACAATAATCTAAAAAGGATCCCCTACTGATTTGCTTCTTAATTATTATTGTTTTACACAAAAGAAGCGAAATATGTCTTCAATTGACTTATCAGACATCACTCCCTTTGTGTAGATTTCCCAGGCTGAAGTGTCATTATAGGAAGACTACATTATAAGACTGCTTGACCATTTCACAAGCATCTAATCCATGATTTTGAAACTGCTTTAAGGGAACTAAATATCTTTGTTTTTAACAAAATGCTTAAAGCTTAACTAAACCTCTAAAATACTCTTTTATTTCTCTTGAGAAGGATGATTTAAGGGGCTGAAAGAGGCAGGCATGCATCCAAAGACCTAGGATTTAAATTCTGACTGTCCATTTAGCCCATTAACTTTGTCTTCATCTGTGATGCTTGCTTCTGTAAGAAGATAGTGGGACAGCCCTGTCCACGGAGCATCTTAAAGATGACAAAAGGTTCTGAGAATTACTGAAGTTTTTCTGGAGGGATAAGAGTCTGCAGCCCAATGCAGACAAGTTCCCTGTGCCTGTTACAGACTGCTCAAATTTGCATGGGCAATTACACAGGGGGACCGCATCAATGCAGGGCCACCAGCCACTGACGCCATACAATTACACAGTGGCTTCGGTGCTTAAACTTTAAAATTCTTACACCATTGTGCCTGTTCTATTAGAACAAACTGCAGCAAATGATCCAAAGCGGATTCCAATGACTGGAGAGGAGGTGCTCAGGGAGAGAGGAAGAGGTGCAGTCTGGCCCCTACTGGCCGGCTTAAGCAATCACCAGTCCCCGCACGCTGACTGAGGCAACCACACGTTTCTTTGTGCTTTGTAGTCCATGCTTTTCAGGTGGAGCCAACGGTAAGAATTACCTAATTCACAGCAGGGCTGTGAGGATTAATGAGGGAAGTTAGGCAAAGCAGGACCTGGTCCTGGTACAGAAAGTACTGCATAAACACAGGGGCTTAGACTAGCTCTTTGTTTGGATGGTTGATTGATTTCATTAAATGCAAGTATCCACAGTTGTGCCTTCTCTGGTAACTGCATTTATAAACAGCAATGTTATTGTGCTCTTCCTAATAAGTTAATTTCAATAATAACACCATAAGCCCCCAAACATAAGGTACTTGACTTAAAAAAAAGGTATATCCAAGAAGGAAATCTAATTAAAATATTAATAAAGCTGGAACCACCAGTGAAAGGAGAATTCATGAGGTTAAATGTCTTACCATCCGAGCATAAATGTTCCCAAGTGTTGATCTGGTACACAATTTTTCCAAAACTCTTAGATTGAAGAGATGCACCGAAAAGTCAATCAATTACATTTCCAATTTGACAAAAATTTATTATTTCTGCCCCCTTTGTGGTGGAAGATTTCGGGGGGTGGGAAGGAAGACGCAAGGGGACTGAACCAATAAGGGGGCTGGCCACATCCTGAAGAAAATGGCTTGAGATGAGAGGGATCAGACTTAACAACTGGAAAATGGTTTTGCAGGAAGTCTTCCTTTGTCAAAGAAATTGTCTGACCTCACCTACGGTTGTTGAGATGTTCATAAATTACCAATGTTTATCAACAGGAAGTGATTACATTTAGAGGATAAATAAAAAAACATACTTTCCAACAAGTTTTAAAAGAGAATGTCAAATAGATTATACATAAAATAGGATATGGAATTTGGTCACATTTGACAGGCAGAAATATAAGCATGTTAAGAACCAGACATCATGCTTTTAGCTCCTATCCATTTTGCCCAAATGAAATTCTTCTGTGTGGTAAATATGCCTCTCTTCATGCAGCAAAATCCACCCTGAGTCCAACACCATTTTCCTAAAGTCTAATTCCTTTCAACAAAGCACTAAATCTTTTTACTGCAACCACCAAATGCTTTCTTATTGCTAGAAATGGTACAATACACTAACTTTTTGATACATGTTCCAGCTTTCCAAGATTGTCTTGGAAACAAAATGATCCTTTATGACATTTTATAATATCCTGCCCCATTTATTGCTTTCCAGAATTTCTATCATTAATTAAAGGGCTTTCTTTCACCATCCCCCACCCCCCCAAAACCTAATCTATTCCCCAACTGCCTGTCATAGACTAAATAAAAGTCGGTCTATCACAGCAGCAGGCATGGTCATGCCAATTTCACAGTGTGATTTGTGCACTCATTTCATTTTGAAAATGACCCTGCCCTCCATCTGTCTAAGCCGAATGTCCTGCTTTTTTCAAGCCAGGCCTCAGGAGCAGCAGCACATGAATAAGGAGGAAGAACGGCTTCCCTCCTGCCCACTTCAGCAGCCATGCTCACAGACAGGTACCAGCACAAAGAGGGGTCCTCAACTGATGCCCGTAGGGATGGGAGAAGTCTAGGGGAGAGCAGAGCCTTCTATTTTGCTTCCATTCCCAAGAGGCCATTTGAAGGTGAATGCTTTCATGATGCAAATACAACCCTGAAAATCGGACTGCTTGATTAAAGATACAAATGATAATTTCCTATTTCCATATTCAATAGCACCTCACCCAAAGTATCAGATTACACAAAAGGATTTTACAATGTTAATATTGAGCTTGAGTTTCCAAGGGACATGTATAGTCGGGTAGTCATAAAGGTGAAGACCCTCCCCCAGCCACCCAGCCCTCTCCTAGATTACTGAGCAGCACTAGCAAGCATCCCTCAGCCCAAGCACCTCCCTGGCTTGAAGGCCCTAAAAGGATGTACCCAGAAATTGAGTTGAAAGAAGACTCAGAGTACAGTTATAGTGGACCTTATCCATTGCTTTCTCTGGGGATCTTAGGTGGGCCAGAATGCTATTCAACCCATCTGAAATGGGTACAGTTTGTCCTTTTCTCAGTATCATGAAGTGGAAGGTTTCTTGTCTGGTCCCACCCAGAAGAACAGAAATCTTGTCAATTTCTCAGCAAGGAAAGCTGAAAGAGCACAGAAATTCAGTTGCTTTAGGATATAAGCAATGTCTTCTGCCAGCTGTCCTAGGTGACTAGGAGCTATACCACCACCATTAGTTTTTTTCTAACACCTGCTCACAGCTACAATTCAGATATGGAAGTTCAAATGTCTATTGCGCACACCAAGTTGATTGGTTGTTTTCATGGAAGGAAAAAAGACACTACTTTTCCAGCACACAATGTGGCACCAAACACAGGGCCTTTACAAACTCATCTATAGGAAATATATGGAATAGGTTACAAACAGTCACTATTTCCTACTGAAACTAGCTGCTGAATGTCATGGCAATACTGCTGTGTGCTCTTGAGCAAATTGTTTGCTCAAAAAAAAATTTTTTTTGCTGTGTGGTCTTGAGAAAATTCTTTACAACTTTCTAGTACACAGATTCTGTACCGTGTAATAAAGAGAACACATGTGGTGATTCAGATTAGAAATAAGGTACATCAATTGTCTGAGGGCAATACAACATGGTTAGTGGTGGCACTAGAATTTATACACAGAAAAGATGTTCTGGGCAGCAAAAGGACTTGATTGACTCTTTAAGTATACAGGAAAGACATGATTTTATTTGTACACTGTTTACTTTGGTACTGGGTAGGCCAATGTAGATCATGGATGATCAATGGAGACGTAGGGGAATTGAGGAAGATTGGTTTCTTACATGTAGTGAAAGTTGGGGAGCCAGACCAATAGATATGACCAAGATTAAACACTAACATCTACTCAGTAATAACTGTTCTTTATGGAGGGCGGAGGGAGCACCTGATCTAAAACTGAACGTCTTCCAGTACCAGATAATATTCACAAAACCATTTCCCGTCGTCAACTTGCAGAAACGACAAAAATAAGAATTATTATCTACTGCATATTACTTAGAAAGTGTGCCAAGGCAGCTTAAAAAGAGAAGCTACTCTAATTCCAAAAGAATTCCGAAGAGATATTCCACCTTTTCCTTCTCATTAAATTATAAAAGCTAACCGCGAAACGACACCATGAGTATATATTGCAAAGTGTATAAGGCTAAAAATGTAAGGGGCTTCAGATCGCAAACCTTTCTTCCCCGAGCCTGAGACAGGTGACACAAAAGGCGGCCAGCAATTTTAATCAACAACACTAATGGAAGGCAAGCGGGTCCGTCCTGCAGAGACTACACCTCCCAGCATGCAGCGCTGCACGACCCGACGCCAGCGCGATTCGGACCAGTGCCTGCCGGGAAGTAGAGTTTCCGTTTCGGAACTGCCCCGAGGCCTTTCATGTATCGTGCGTGACTCACGACCTCCGCAGCCCGGAGTTCTCGGGGACTAATACAGTAATTAAAAAATTCACTTCAGTGATTCTTTTATATTCCTTACGCAGTTTTCCCATTGCCAAGTAATATCCGGACAAAAGAGTTTTCCGTTTCCGGTTGGCATGTTGCCTTGGTAACTGGGATGCACAGCCGCGGAGGCAGTCATGGCGGGGCTGGGCGGAGAGCCCATCCCCGACGGGGAGTTCACCGCGGTTGTGTACCGGCTCATCCGGGATGCCCGGTACTCCGAGGCCGTGCAGCTGCTGGGCGGAGAGCTCCAGCGGAGCCCGAGAAGCCGCGCCGGGCTGTCGCTGCTGGGCTACTGCTACTACCGCCTACAGGAGTTCGCGCTGGCTGCCGAGTGCTATGAGCAACTGCGCCAACTGCACCCGGAGCTGGAGCAGTACCGCCTGTACCAGGCGCAGGCCCTGTACAAGGCCTGCCTCTACCCAGAGGCCACCCGTGTGTCCTTCCTCCTCCTGGACAACCCCGCCTACCACAACCGGGTCCTCCGTCTCCAAGCCGCGATCAAGTACAGCGAGGGCGACCTGGCCGGGGCCAGGAGCCTGGTGGAGCAGCTACTGAGTGAAGGAGGAGAAGACAGCGGGGGCGAGAACGAGCTGGATGGCCAGGTCAATCTGGGTTGTTTGCTCTACAAGGAGGGACATTATGAAGCCGCGTGTTCCAAGTTCTCTGCGGCCCTGCAGGCTTCAGGCTACCGGCCTGATCTTTCCTACAACCTGGCTTTGGCCTATTTCAGCAGCCGACAGTATGCATCCGCCCTAAAGCATATCGTGGAGATTATTGAACATGGTATCCGCCAGCACCCAGAGCTGGGTGTGGGCATGACCACTGAAGGCATTGATGTTCGAAGTGTTGGCAACACCTTAGTCCTTCACCAGACTGCTCTGGTGGAAGCTTTCAACCTCAAGGCTGCCATAGAATACCAACTGAGAAACTATGAGGCGGCCCAGGAAACCCTCACTGACATGCCACCAAGGGCAGAGGAGGAGTTAGACCCCGTGACCCTGCACAATCAGGCACTAATGAACATGGATGCCAGGCCCACAGAAGGGTTTGAAAAACTACAGTTTTTGCTCCAGCAGATCCCCTTTCCTCCAGAGACCTTTGGCAACCTGTTGCTGCTCTACTGTAAATATGAGTATTTTGACCTGGCAGCAGATGTCCTGGCCGAGAATGCCCATTTGACTTACAAGTTCCTCACACCTTATCTCTATGACTTCTTGGATGCCATGATCACTTGCCAGACAGCTCCTGAAGAGGCTTTCGTTAAGCTTGATGGTCTAGCAGGGATGCTGACTGAACAGCTCAGGAGACTCACCAAACAAGTGCAGGAAGCAAGACACAATAAAGATGATGAAGCTGTCAAAAAGGCAGAGAATGAATATGACGACACCCTTGAGAAGTACATTCCTGTGTTGATGGCCCAGGCCAAAATCTACTGGAACCTTGAAAATTACCCAATGGTAGAAAAGATCTTCCGCAAATCTGTGGAATTCTGTAACGACCACGATGTGTGGAAGCTGAATGTGGCTCATGTTCTGTTCATGCAGGAAAACAAATACAAAGAAGCCATAGGTTTTTATGAGCCCATAGTCAAGAAGCATTATGACAACATCCTGAAAGTCAGTGCTATTGTGCTGGCCAACCTGTGTGTTTCATATATTATGACAAGTCAAAATGAAGAAGCTGAGGAGTTAATGAGGAAGATTGAAAAAGAGGAAGAGCAGCTCTCCTATGATGATCCAGATAAGAAAATCTACCATTTCTGCATTGTGAATTTGGTGATAGGGACGCTTTATTGTGCCAAAGGAAATTATGACTTTGGTATTTCCCGGGTTATCAAAAGCTTGGAACCTTATAATAAAAAACTAGGAACTGATACGTGGTATTATGCCAAAAGATGCTTCCTGTCATTATTAGAAAACATGTCAAAACACATGATTGTACTTCGTGACAGTGTCATTCAAGAATGTGTTCAGTTTCTAGAACACTGTGAACTTTATGGGAGGAATATACCTGCTGTTATTGAGCAACCCCTGGAAGAAGAAAGAATGCATACTGGAAAGAATACAGTCACATATGAATCCAGAGAGCTAAAAGCTTTGATTTATGAGATTATAGACTGGAATATGTAGTAATGTCTAATGATGGCTTTTATCAAAATGGCTCTATTAACTTTATATATTTGCAACTCTTTTATCTTTGTTCTTTGGCATTTTCACATTTGTTGTACATTGAAATTTGTACACTTGAAAATTATAATGAAAATAATTGAGATGTATCTTTTGAGAAACATCACAAAAGGATTATAATAAAAAGAACTTGAACCCTAGAAAGATTTATGAAAAATTCAAAAGTGAATGGGGAAATGTGTCTAATAGTATTTGTAATGCCTACATCTCCTCTCCTTTGTACCTTTTGTGTTTTGCTATACTCTGAAAAAGTCCTGCACGAGAAGATTATATCCTCCAGGGACCAACCACTATCAAGTCCAGAACTCAGTTAATGTGTAGGACATCTGGAGATTAATAATAATCTCAAAGATTTCATGTTATACTCCAACAATTTATCTTTGAGTAACATTAATTTGTAATGCATATGTTTTGCATAGACTTTAGTATGTCTTGGCAGAATTTTCCAATACAATTATAATTCCTTAACAAAAATTCTTTATATTCCAATTTTTTTTTTAACCTGCAAGATTTAGTAGGAAATTATACCATAACAAAACTATGGTGCTGTGGTGTGGAGACAATAAACAACTGATAAATTTTCATGGTTTTCTTTTGTCCATTTGTTAATAATTTGAATATATGATGTTATTCTTTTCTTTAACTGATTAATAACACTTATTAATAAAGTTCTAAGATACCCTTAAAACTTGGTTTTTAATTCTTATTTCTACTTAGGACACATTAATACTGGACTTTGTTTTTATGTTGTAACCTCTTGGAAAAGGAAAAATATTCTATTCCAATCGCCCCATCAAAGTCTTCTACTCATACCATAAAATGTTTTCAATGGATTCTGAAACCTTATGACATTTAATACAAGCTACAAGAGCTTTATTATTTGTTTCCTCCACCCCTTATACCTTTGTTCTTCCAAAAGTGACTGGCATGGCCACTTAACCTGGTTTAGAAAAAGTCAACAACATTAGGTTGAACCATATGAAACTGCTGATTTTAAAAGTTTTCAACCTACAAAAACAGCAGTTCCCATGGTTCAACCTAATAGCTCTCAATGAACAGTAGGAATTCCTACCATAATAATTTTTTTTTAATCTTCAGGGAGGAAAAAACTAATGGCACCCAGATGAAGCATGCTGAGAATAATTGTGTAGCGTGACATCTTTGAGTACTGAAATTCCATATCTGTCTGAGAATTTGGCTCATTGTGAATTCTGCATGGGCTTGAAATTATGTCATATTAAGTCTGTTATTGGAGAAGGAGATGGCACCCCACTCCAGTACTCTTGCCTGGAAAATCCCATGGATGTAGGAGGCTGGTAGGCTGCAGTCCGTGGGGTCTCGAAGAGTTGGACACAACTCAGCTACTTCACTTTCACTTTTCACTTTCATGCACTGGAGAAGGAAATGGCAACCCACTCCAATGTTCTTGCCTGGAGAATCCCAGGGATGTGGGAGCCTGGTGGGCTGCCATCTATGGGGTTGCACAGAATCGGACACGACTGAAGCGACTTAGCAGCAGTCTGTTATCTGAGCTAGTACCATTTATCCAGCTGATGGTTGTGGCCCCATATTTGGAAGGAAATTCTGAAGGGATTATTAAAGGAGTTTATATGTTGTACACTGCAGAAAAATTTCCATTTCCTTACGAAGTATAGATAACATGCAATCTCCTTGCTCAAGGAAGTGACTCCTTTCCAAACCTACTCGTTCCAAATAAACTTCTGGAGCATGTTAACACGTTTTGCAGTTTCAGTTTTCCTGCTGGCATGTTAACTTGGACAAACGATGTGCATACCTGCTGTTACTGAACTACTGCTGAAAGAAGAATGTGAATATTGGAAAGAATACAGTCACATATGAATCCAGATAGTTAGAGCTGTGATTCAAGAGATTACGGCTCCCCAGTGGGAAATTCTTAAAGAGATGGGAATACCAGACCACCTGACCTGCCTCCTGAGAAACCTGTATGCAGGTCAGAAAGCAACAGTTAGAACCGGACGTGGGACAATGGACTGGTTCACAATTGGGAAAGGAGTACGTCAAGGCTGTATATTGTCACCCTGCTTATTTAACTTATATGCAGAGTACATCATGAGAAATGATGGACTGGATGAAGCACAAGCTGGAATCAAGATTGCTGGGAGAAATATCAATAACCTCAGATATGCAGATGACACCACCCTTATGGCAGAAAGTGAAGAGGAACTAAAGAGCCTCTTGATGAAAGTGAAAGAGGAGAGTGAAAAAGCTGGCTTAAAACTCAACATTCAAATACTAACATCATGGCATTTGGTCCCATCACTTCATGGCAAATAGATGGGGAAACAATGGAAACAATGACAGACTATATTTTCTTGGGCTCCAAAAATCACTGCAGATGGTGACTGCAGCCATGAAATTAAAAGATGCTTTCTCCTTGGAAGAAAAGCTATAACAAACCTGAACATCATATTAAACAGCAGAGACATTACTTTGTCAACAAAGGTCCATATAGTCAAAGCTATGGTTTTTCCAGTAGTCATGTATGGATGTGAGAACTGGACCATAAAGAAGGCTGAGTGCTGAAGAGTTGATGCTGTTGAACTGTGGTATTGGAGAAGGCTCTTAAGAGTCCCTTGAACTTTAAGGAGATCAAACCAGTCAATCCTAAAGGAAATAATTCCTAAATATTCACTGGAAGGACTGATGCTGAAGCTGAAACTCCAGTACTTTGGCCACCTGACTCATTGGAAAAGACCCTGATGCTGGAAATGATTGAAGGCAGGAGGAGAAGGGGATGACAGAGGATGAGATTGGTTGGATGGCATCACGAACCCAATGGACATGAGTTTGAGCAAGCTCAGGGAGCTGGTGAAGGACAGGGAAGCCTGATGTGCTGCAGTCCATGGGGTCCCAAAGAGTCAGATACGACTGAGTGACTGAACTGAACTGAACATACTAGTAAGAATCATTCACATCTGTAATTCTAAGTGTACAAATTTCAAATATAACAACTGCAAAGTTGTTGGGAAAGACTGAAGGCAGGAGAAGGAATGACAGAACGAGATTGTTGGATGGCATCACCAACTCCATGGACATGAGTTTGAGCAAGCTCAGGGAGCTGGTGAAGGACAGGGAGACCTGGCATGCTGCAGTCCATGGGGTCAGAAAGAGTCGGACACGACTGAGCAACTGAACAACAACAACGAGATTATAGGTTGGACTATGTAGTAATGCCTGATAATGGCTTCTATTTAATTCTTCATTAGCCCTATTTCACAAATTTTTAAAATCTATATTTAGCCTTGACAACTTTTTTGTTGTTCACTCAGTCATGTCCAACTCTTTGCAACCCCATGGACTGCAGCAGGCCAGGCTTCCCTGTCCTTCACCAACTCCCAGAGCTTGCTCAGACTCAAGCGCATTGAGTCAGTGATGCCATCAAAACCATCTCTTCCTTTGTTGTTCCCTTCTTCTCCTGCCTTCAATCTTTCCCAACAATTTTGCAGTTGTTATATTTGAACTTTGTACACTTAGAATTATAATAACAAATATTATTTGATGGACTTCTCCATCTTATTCAGAGTAGGGAGAACTTCCCTGGGGTTACAGTGGATAAGAATCCACCTGCCAATGCAGAGGATATGGGCTCAATCCCTGGTTGAGGAAGCTTCCACACGCTGTGGAGCGACTAAGCCTGTGTACCACATCTATTGAACCTGTGCTCTAGAGCCCACACGCTGCAACTACTGAGCCCAAACGCCACAAGCACTGGAGCCGGAGCACCCTAGGGCCCTCAGTTCACCACTGCTGAGCCCGTGTGCCACGCCTATTGAGGCCCATGTGCCTAAAGCCATCCTCTGCAACAAGAGAAGCCACCACAATGAGAAGGCCACACACCACAACTGGAGAGTAGCCCCTGCTCACTACAACTAGGAAAAGCCTGCATGCAACAATGAAGACCCAGAGCAACAGAATCAACGTGTTTTAAAAAGGGAACATACAATATAAGCTAAATCACTGTTGCATTCTCTCTGCCAGTAATAGTCACCAGATATTGGCCTCAAGCAACAGTTGCTAGAGTGACATCTTTATATAAGCAAGTAACCAAAAAGGGCAATTTCTTTGCTACTTTAGGCTATAGAAAAGGCTGTGGCATGAGCCAAAGAACTGTTAAGAGTCGGTGTGTTTGCATTACTCTGGTGACCTGGATATAATGGTCCACGGCCGGACCATTTCTTTTGGCAGTGCAACGTGGCATGCAGGGCCTTAGTTTCCCCCACCCCAGAGATCAAACCCAAGCCCCTCACAGTGGAAGCATAAAATCTTAACCACTAGACCACCAGGGACCATTTCTTAATCAGCAAATAAATATAGGTTCAGTGTGCTATCTCAGGATAGACTGCGCTGTCCACTAAGACCAATTCTTATTAAAACTTAATGCCTTCACCCTATTTTTTTAGTCCTTCAACTTTGTGGATCTCAGCAATGTGGAGTTTGGACCCTGGGCTAAGTTCTTTGAGAAGTACAAGTACTAAATGAATAAGGACTGTTCTTTTCAGGTATGAAGTTTGGTTCATGACTTCATTTTTCTTCCATAATTTGGTTGCTTGATTGGTCTTAAGTTTTATAATCAAAATTTCCCTTCACATTCCAGTTTTAATTTTTTTCGAATCGATTGTGCCTCCTTGTGAATACTAACCAATATCAAGAGTGGAGACTATAATGAGTTCAAGGTAGGAGGAAATGAGCACTGAACTGCTAATGAAAAGACTAAGGTATTGAGTTTCAGACTTTCCCCAGTCAAGTTTTAGGCCTTAAGAAATTCACTAACCCCTTGAGGGCCCAGTCATTTGACCTCCTAGATGCTCTTCACAGTTACTTCTAGCTACAACATCTGCTTCTATATAAGTCATACAGAAGAAAGCTGCCTCCTTTTATGACATGAATATATATTAATAAGTCACTCAGGAAACACAATATATATTTGTATTAACAAATGTTTTCTGGTATTTTTATTTATGACAGTAAACATTAACCCCTCAGGTACATGTTGTTGTTATCTCATTGGATGCATTAACATTTTGACAACTACTAAGAAATCTGGATTTTTGTCTTTTTTTCACTTGGAGATTTGCTTATAGCTCTAGCTATGAAAATGTATTATAAGGCAATCCTTGTTCTCTGCTATGGTTGTGCATAAATTAAGAATTTTGTAAATATTTATAAATTACTTCTCAATTTCTCTCTTTAAGTTTATCTATTGATGTCTATTTATTGGAGAAGGGGATATGTGCTTTTAATTATTCCCTAAGATGATATACCAAAAATGATATATATTTCTGGAGTTTTATTAACAAGTTATTATAGTATGTATTTTTAAAATCAGTTATTCTTGAAATAATTAGAGTCTCTCATGCCCGTGAAGTGAGGCTTCCAGCTGCCAGTCTGCCAGGAATTTGGAAAGAAAGGAACATTGAGGTGGAGATGAAACAGAGCTTTAGCTATGTGATTCACTTTACAGCCCACCTTGGATTCCCTTCATGTCCAAATCTCGGTAGTTAATCAAATGTCTGCTGCCACTAACAGAACAGCAGTAATGGATAACAGAGTGGAAGTAACAGATGCCAGAGCTACTTCTGCAACTCACTCACTCAGTCGAGTCATCAGTCCTCACACCCTTGTTTTCATACAAGGAGGAGAGGTCAGGCAGACTTTCAAAAGGACAAAGCCACAATGAACAGGAAGAGAATTCCAGTTTATAAAGCTTTCTTTTGGAGCAGTTTCTTTTTTTTGCCTTCAAACGGTCTATTTAGGAGGTAGCAGTGTTTACTGCTATAAAATGTATCACAAGACAAGAAATGAAAAATATCTCTCCCTTACCACATACACCCTTTTCTTTTTCTTTTTTATCCTTTATTTTCTGCCTTTTGCCAATTACAAAAGGGAGTAATTTTCTGCTGGCTGGTGGTTGAAACCATAAGCAGGTATTAAACTTGCATACCAATGTTTTAGCACTGTATCAGGTACGCTAGCACTGTGATTATCAAGATGACTTTAGGACAATTTAATCATGCATTTTCGCAAATTGAAATAACACATCAATAAAAAGTGATTCTTAAATTAGTAAAGCCAGAGGAAAATTTTAAAAGGAATCACTAAAAGCACTGGCTCTGTACAATGTGTAGAATACGGTGAGCTTTTTTTGTATACTTGCAGGAACTCCTATACTTTTTTAAAAAAAAACTTTCTTTGATCTCAATAGAATAACAGTGACTTATGAAGATGTACAATACTGTTATTACTTAAAATGTTCCATGACATTGGGGATTAATTTTACTCTTAAGTCTAGAGCATACTTGTATTTCTGTATCATAATCATTTTATATTGAAAAACAGAGCTGGGGATTAGCCATAAGGTAATTAATTCATTAGTTATAGGTATAGTGTGGTCTTTTTAAACATTTTGCTTTATATTAGGTGTAATGTCTTTTTTTAATATTATCTTGGCTGGAGACTGTATGGGGGCAGTTTGAGGTGGTTACTTTGTACTTGAATCCCCCTATTAGTTGAGGTTCTTTTGGGTGTTTAAATCAACTCCCTTGGATTTGGGCCAGGTTTCATCTATCACATACTGAACTCTTGTCTACAGCAAAACATGTACATATTAGAAAATGAATTGCCTTCATAGGGAAAAACTATTAGAAAATAGAGTTCTATGCATATTTCTAGTAAGAAAAATGAGCGTTTGTTAAAGTAGGGTCAGTCAATAACTTGACTGTGAATATTATTAGGTGAACATGTACACTAAGTCCAAGTCCTTGATCAAAAGTGCAATTTGCACATATTTGTGAAATTAAACATCATTTATCAATGACTAGGTACCTCAGTTCAAGAACTAGAAAATGGCTAAAACTGCACTGTGCTATCAGGACCCAAGTAAGCTGTGTGAGCAAGCATTTTCGTTATTATTATTTTATTTCCAATTATTTTAGTACAAGAGGCAAATGCCTCAGACAAATGACATATGATGAAAGATTTCACCAGCACTCATGGCAACTGCTCTAAAAAGTTTGTCCACAGAGTATCCAAAGACTCAAAGATCTTGTCAAGACTTTCCAGGAAATTACTGGCTGGTTAGTATTTCTGTCTCTGCTATACATGGTGTGAACCTATTCTGTGAAGACTCAACCTCTTGGTCTCAGTTAAAATTTGCCAAAGTCATCTCCTATAATTTATGTAGTTCATATACCAGAAAGGAGAATATATATTTTGGAGACTAGAAAACATTTAAATTCATCTTTAAGTCAGGAAATGCAATATATATATATATCACAAGAGATGGTTACATCCTAATATTATAAAGTAAAAGCTTCAGGAGTTGGGACTTCCTGGTGGTCCAGTGGCTAAGACACCGAGTTCCCAATGCAGGGGGCCCAGGTTTGATCCCTGGTCAGGGAGCTAGATCCCACATACCACACCTATGAGTTTGCATGTTGCAGCTAAGCATTCTGCATGCTAGTTTCAAGAATCGAATCATAACAGGAACAAATGGGAACTAATCAAAGTTCGATGTGTTTCTATAGTAAAGGAAACCATAAACAAATGAAAAGACAACCAATGAAACGGGAGAAAATATTTGCAAATGATGTGACCTATAAGGGCTTAATTTCCAAAATATGCAGACAGCTCATACAACTCAATAACAAAAAGCCAAACAACCCAATCAAAACATGGGCAGAAGAAATAAGTAGACATTTCTCCAAAGAAGACAACATACAGATGGCCAGGAGGCACATGAAAAAATGCTCAGCATCATTAATTATTATGGAAATGCAGATCAAAACTAAAATATCTGAGGCTCACAGATATTACTAGACTTGTCCAAGAACAAATAGAGGCCATACCAGGATCAGAATACAGAGCTTCTGGCTCAACTCTTATGCTCTTTGCAATCGACCTCATTCTACTTCTTAGGCATTTTTTTCCCCCAAATGATTCTGACTCTATCAATGTTAAGCATTCCTTTTTCCAGAGCCATGATTTTACTACTTCCATTGTTGCTGATTATTTAATATAATATTTAATATTTATAGTATCTTGTAAATGGTTTTAACTGGCTTTTAGTTGAGTTCAGTTCAGTTGCTCTGTCGATTTCGACTCTTTGCAATGCCATGAACCACAGCACACCAGGCCTCCCGGTCCATCACCAACTCCCAGAGTTTACTCAAACTCATGTCCATTGAGTCGGTGATGCCATCCAGCCATCTCATCCTCTGTCGTCCCCTTCTCCTCCTGCCCTCCATCTTTCCCAGCATCAGGGTCTTTTCAAATGAGTCAGCTCTTCGCATCAGGTGTCCAAAGGATTGGAGTTTCAGCTTCAACATCAGTCCTTCCAATGAACACCCAGGATTGATCTCCTCTAGGATGGACTGGTTGGATCTCCTTGCAGTCTAAGGGACTCTCAGGAGTCTTCTCCAACACCACAGTTCAAAAGCATCAATTCTTCAGTGCCCAGCTTTCTTTACAGTCCAACTCTCACATCCATATATAACCACTGGAAAAACCATAGCCCTGACTAGATGGACCATTGTAAGTAATGTCTCTGCTTTTTAATATGCTGTCTAGGTTGGTCATAACTTTCCTTCTAAGGAGTAAGCATCTTTTAATTTCATGGCTGCAATCACCATCTGCAGCGATTTTGGAGCCCCCCAAAATAAAGTCAGTCACTGTTTCCACTGTTTCCCCATCTATTTGCCATGAAGTGATGGGACCAGATGCCATGATCTTAAGTTTTCTGAATGTTGAGCTTTAGGCCAACTTTTTCACTCTCCTCTTTCACTTTCATCAAGAGGCTTTTTAGTTCCTCTTCACTTTCTGCCATAAGGGTGGTGTCATCTGCATATCTGAGGTTATTGGTATTTCTCCCAGCAATCTTGATTCCAGCTTGTGCTTCTTCCAGCCCAGTGTTTCTCATGATGTACTCTGCATAGAAGTTAAATAAGCAGGGTGACAATATGCAGCCTTGACATACTCCTTTTCCTATTTGGAACCAGTCTGTTTTCCATGTCCAGTTCTAACTGTTACTTCCTGACCTGCATACAGGTTTCTCAAGAGGCAGGTCAGGTGGTCTGGTATTCCCATCTCTCTCAGAATTTTCCACAGTGTTTTTTGTGATCCACACAGTAAAGGCTTTGGCATAGTCAATAAAGCAGAAATAGATGTTTTTCTGGAACTCTCTTGCTTTTTTGATGATCCAGTGGATGTTGGCAGTTTGATTTCTGCTTCCTCTGTCTTTTCTAAAACAGCTTGAACATCTGGAAGTTCACAGTGCACGTACTGCTGAAGCCTGGCTTGGAGAATTTTGAGCATTACTTTAGTAGCATGTGAGATGAGTGCAATTGTGCAGGAGTTTGAGCATTCTTTGGCATTGCCCTTCTTTGGGATTGGAATGAAAACGGACCTTTTCCAGTCCTGGGCCACTGCTGAGTTTTCCAAATTTGCTGGCATACTGAGTGCAGCACTTTCAGCATCATCTTTCAGGATTTGAAATAGCTCAACTGAAATTCCATTACCTCCACTAGCTTCGTTTGTAGTGATGCTTTCTAAGGCCCACTTGACTTCACATTCCAGGATGTCTGGCTCTAGGTGAGTGATCACACCATCATGATTATCTGGGTCATGAAGATCTTTTTTGTACAGTTCTTCTGTGTATTCTTGCCACCTCTTCTTAATATCTTTTGCTTCTGTTGGCTTTGGATGCATCTAATTTGCTCTCCTAGTATGGACCACATTCATCTGGTCTTGTTATAAATATGAATTCCTCCAAACTTGACTCAAATCTCACGTGTGCATTTATATATTAACATTCACCTTTTAAAATCTGCATTGTAAATGCAACAATATTTAATGACTGTAGTGGTTTATAATTCAGTATCCATTCCCTACTCCGATTCTGCCCCCACTTCTGCAAGTTTGGTCTAAATGTATGATTCTCAAATGCTTAGCTACAAATTAGAATCACCCACAGAGCTTTTAAAACTCTCAGTCCCCTACACTGCATCCTAGGATCTCTGAGGATAGAACCCAGGTGTATGTATTTTTCTCAACTTTCAAAATGCAGTTGAGAACCACTCATCTAAGCCCACTGTTGAAATTCCCCTTTTTGTGATTGACTTAGAAAAACCCGTGTGAGCCAAAATTTTCCAAGGCATAGGAAGGGCTGCTGAGAAACTCTTCTCCATCTCTTAAGAAAAAAAAAAAAAAAAAAGGATGTAAGAAGGATTTTTTCTTTCTCTGTGTGTTACAGATCTGAATCTGCTGCCACCATTGTATGACCATCACAGAAACCAATCTAAAGGGTGAAGGTGACTTTGAAGATATCAAAGAAAAAAAAAGAACTCGAGTCTTTGATGATATCTTTGAGCCACTGAAATGGTTGTTCTAGAGCCTGACTTAATTCTGGTTCTCCTATACAATGGAAAATATAACTGATTAAATTTATTTGAGCCAGATTTCTCTGTTACTTGTGTCTAAAAGCATCCAGACCATTCACCATTCACCATATTTAGGTCATACATTTTGAGCATTGTCCAGGAGGTGATGAATTTTTATCCATATTCCCAACACATTAGTCATCCTGTCGTCCTTGAGATTCAGCACCATTCCTTAGGCACCAGTGATTCAGTTGGCCTTTGTAAAAACATTGCCTGCAACCTTGACTTCATTAGTATTAACTGCTCATCTAGTCATTTGAAATTGCAGTGGCTACTCATTAGATTTGGTGTGCCTTCATATTCTTGGGTGAGTGTTCACTTATATAGAAGTACATGAGAATTGTTTTGCCCTACCCAAATGAACTGCTGTAAGTCTAAAGCCTTGCTCACTGTTTCTTGGCAGAACCACAAGATAAACATCAATGTGTATAGTGACTCATGTGGAAAATATATTCCTCAATTTTAGAATTTCCTCCACATTTATGTAAGAATGTTTCAGTAAAAGCACAGTTATAATAGAAGAGTAAAGATGAAAATAAAAACAACAGTAGTATTTACTCATGAACAGGAAACCTACACGTAAAAGTGAGGCAACCTAATCTTTTCTCCAGTGAGAAATGCTAATCTACATACTACACGATTTCAGCTTTGGCCCTTTCCAGTTATAAATCTAGTTACAAGAAAAACTTCATAAAACATAATTACT
Organism: Oryx dammah; assembly: GCF_014754425.2. Taxonomy (NCBI): domain Eukaryota; kingdom Metazoa; phylum Chordata; class Mammalia; order Artiodactyla; family Bovidae; genus Oryx; species Oryx dammah. The sequence continues at coordinate 116,563,433 of NW_024070211.1, read as the reverse complement.
TTAGTTCTTGATAATCCTCCAGTACTGTATTCCACCTATCTGTCCAACTTATTCTGAATTGTTGGCTTATATCAGTTCTCTACAAGAAAGACAAAAGAAATTCAAATCTAAACCGGATGGTCCAAATCACATAGGGGGATTGGGACAGTTGATTTACTAATACAATCTCTTTAAACATCTACTGGGAGAGGCTCTAAGACAGAATTTATTGCCTCCTTCTGCCATCTTTGGGCCTACAAAAAGCAAAGTAAAATCCTTCTATGAAATCTGAAACTCTAGTCCCTGATTTCCTGGCTGATGTCATTTCAAAGGCACAGTATATCCCTGTGATGGCTACAGCGGAAACCTGCCTCGCTATGGGGTCTCCATCTGTTTGCCATCAGAAAGAATCTCTTCAGGGGGCCAGGGTACATGCAGAGTGCCCACTCCTTGCAGGGGCCCTGGAGTCTTGCACTAGTGTTCTTAAAATCAATTGTTTGGATTGAAGATGCTTAAATTTCCCCTTGAATAAGAAAGTATATAGAATCATATTGCTGTAACTTTAGTTTCAATTTATGTTTGGGCTTATCATAGGCTATTTTGTAAAAATTTTCCATATGATTCTGAAACTACTATATAAGTATTACCAAAAGGAAAATTCAGTCACTGACACGCTTTCCTTTGGGAGAAGAGTTTTCTCTGCACTTCTTATTATAAATAACAGCTTGAATTGGGAACAACTCTGAGCTTAAAAATATAAATATTTCTGTCAAAAGGTTATTTATTCACTTTTCAGATGATACAATAGGTTAAACAAAGAAAATAGATGATAATGACAAGAGATTTCAAAACTGATCTTTTTCAGATCAGCTTCAATATAGATAATCCACTGTAAATAATGGGGGTTCATCCTGGCACCAAGTTATAACCAACTGGCAACTGAGCATATCCATCCAGCAATAAATGCAGAATGGAGCCCTTTATTCTGGAAGAAACAAAGCTTGGATTAATTCCATAGGAATGTTTAATAAAGGAAAAGATTTCATGAAGATCAAACTTTTTCTCATCTCCATTCTCCCCTATAGGTATTACAGCTTTCACAGTGCCTGAGCAAAAACAGACTCTCCAGTATATTCTTCAAGGAATCATTTATTAAATGTGTTTTTATACATTGGACTTTCTGTGTTTATGTGCCATTTCCTCAGAGGAGGCTGACTATAAGGATGAAATAGAAATAACATCACTTTTCAATATTCCTCAAGCCTCAATTCCTAGAAAAAGACAAGAATACAAAGGTCTTTTTATTCATTCTGTCAAATCCCAATTTGTTTCAATATGCTCTCCTGGAGTTCGATATCAAATGAGGCACAGTCCCCAGTGGGCCATAGAGAGGGAAAGTTTTCCTCACCTCACTGGGAAAAGGAAATGTGAGTACTGAACCAAAAGACTGAAAGAATGGAAAGGGGTGAAGGAAGACTTCAAGACAGGGGGTAGGGCAGGAGGGAGGGACCAGGTGAAGAAGAGCAATAAACAACTTGCCATTAATGGAAAAATGAAATTACGGCCGCTATATTTACACCATTTAAATGAAATATATCTACCTCAGTGTTTTGTAAAGTACTTTATATATGAGATAATTAAATGAGATGAATTTAATTGGCACACAAAAAGAACATTGTTGGGCTTCCCTGGTGGCTCAGCAGTAAAGAACCTGCCTGCCAGTGCAGGAGACCTGAGTTCGATCCCTGATCCAGGAAGACCCCACATGCCTTGGAGCAATTAATCCCACGTGCCACAACTATTGAGCCTGTGTTTTAGAGCTGCGGAGCGGAGCGGCAACTAGTGAGGCCACGTGCCCCAATTACTGACGCCTGCGCGCCCTTGAGCCTGTGGCTCTGCTACAAGGAAGCACTGCGCGGAGAAGCCTGCACGCACATCTAGAGAGCAGCCCGCGCAGCAACAAAGACCCACACAGCCAAAACTGAAGTTAATAATAAATAATCGTTTATAAAAAATGGTTTACATCAAAAAACCTACACACACACACAAACACAGTAAACTTGAAATTTCATGGATTCTATTGCACAGGATTCTATTGACTGAAAAAAAAAAATTAAATATTAAGACAGAGTGCCTGGCTATGGCAAAAAGCAGCTCAGTGACTTGAATGACTACAGTTTAGAAAACCTTGGTTTAGCAAATGGAGTACAGAACTTCACATGAAGGTGAGAGAACCAAACTCTTCCCTGAGCAAAAATGGGATTTGTATCCATTTTTGAGGGGCTTCCCTGATGGCTCAGCAGTAAAGAATCCATCTGCAATGTAGGAGACACGGGTTTGATCCCTACCCACTCCAGTATTCTCTCCTGAAAAAAATCCCATGGACAGAGGGACCTGGCGGGCCACAGTACAAAGAGTCGCAAAAAGTCAGACACGACTGAACACACAACATTCATTTTTGACTCGGTGAGTACTTGTCAAGAGGCTTTTATTTTCAGAAAGCTAACTTCACTTTTAACAAAGAGATTTTTGCCACTTATATGAACATTTCCTCAGAAGAATGTTGCTAACAATTTTATGAGAAAAGTTTTAAACTTTCTAGATCCATATTTCCTTGTCTGAAAAGTTGAGATTCTTAAACTAGCCATTTCTTCGTGTTTCTTTGCAATTCTAATCTGTTCTGATCCTGTGATTTTTTTTTCCCTCTCATTTCTCACAAACCTAACAAGTTCTGATTTTTTCGTGGACGATAGATCCTACCAGTAGAGGGCGCCTTATTCTACTTGAGAAGCATTCTGAAAAGTTAAAAGGATGGTTTGCTCCACTTGAAAGAGGACCGACGGCCCATCCACTTGCAGTGCTTAACACCCTCTCACTTTTCTCTGAGTTAGTAATTTTAAAAGAAGCCCACTAGCCTACGGATCAGTCTGGCAGTGAATGTGCTGTCACAAATCCAGTTTGAGATCCAGCCTTCAGCTTTCCTAAGGATCTGGTGAGCCAGTGTTCAACATTGAATGTTCTAATTGCTACCATACTTTTCATTATGTGTGTTCTGGGCTGACTAGGCAGGGGTCAGGTTGTGTCCGTTCCAAGTTGGATTCAAATCTGTTCCAACACCCTCACATCACAAATGAAGGATAGACACTCAAAGATCTGATGTCCCACCAAAAGACACTAGTGTGGAAACGGTACCGCTCAGCTTGTATTTTTAAACAGGCACTCACAGCCTGTTTAATCCTGACTGTCCCTAGGAGCTGTGTGGCAGGTTATTTAATGTCAGGACCTCAGTTTTCTTTTCTGCAAAATAAAGGCACAGGACCAGTAACCACTAAGATCACTTCAGCTCCATTTTATTAGACTCTCGGTCTCTAAATGATTATTGCTTCCATTTGCAGGCAGTTCTAAGACTTCTTGTTTATTGTTCATTCATCTCCTTTAAGTTTATAAATCTGTTTCACCTTTATGAGTATACTGCTAAGTCACTTCAGTCGTGTCCGACTCTGTGCGACCCCAGAGACGGCAGCTCACCAGGCTCCCTCGTCCTTGGGATTCTCCAGGCAAGAACACTGGAGTGGGTTGCCATTTCCTTCTCCAATGCATGAAAGTGAAAAGTGAAAGTGAAGTCACTCAGTCGTGTCCGACTCTGTGCAACCCCATGGACTGCAGCCCACCAGGCTCTGCTGTCCATGGGATGTTCCAGGCAAGAGTACTGGAGTGGGGTGCCATGTACAGAAGGGATTAAAATTCTACTATACCAGGACAAAAACCTATAACTCCATTATGAATGCACCAATCAAAAATATAATCCAGGACAATAACAGAATGTGGAAACAGAGTATTAAGGCTGAAAACAATATTAAGGCTGTAGAATTATAAATTATTTGTCTTCTAAAATAATGTCTAGAATCACTGTGTAATGAATATAATTCAAGAGGATAAAAAAGTCAATCTAAAAGGTAAAATGGAGGTTAACAAGTACCAAACCATGACCAGGTAGAGATCTTAGAAGGGGGAATAAAAGCAATCAACAGACCCACATGCGCTCGCCCTCAGGTCCCCCACTCCTGGTATACTTCACCCTTGCAATAAAGCTTCCCATTTTTCAGGATATTAAATTTGAGTTCGGGGAAAGCCAGACATCATGTAATCACAGTTTGGTATTACAGTGTATATTTAATAAAAGCCACAGAACTTGCAAAAAAAAAAAAAGTCAGAGTCTTTTAAAGAGCTGTGTGTTTGCTAAGAAGGAGGAAGGTGGGAAAGAAATCATGTGTAAAGGAAGCCTTTTCACAGAACCAGGGGAACTCCAGACCAGGCATAGATCACGAAAAATGAGAACACCCCTCCCACCCCCCGAAAAAAGGAAAGTTCTTCTCCGAAGGAAAGGAAGGAATAGGAACAGGGAGTCAGTCTCCACTACAGAGAAAAGACACCTTTGTTCAGAATGGATTCTGGGGAGGCCCACTGCCCATCCTCTTACTCCTCTGATATCACTGCTCAGTCAAGAGGACAAAGTTCTTTCTCTGACTGCTAGGTAAGATTTAGGCCCATCCTACATATTTGGATTAATTCTGCTGGAGACACAGGGCCAATGCTATGGATGGCTGTACAATCACATAAGGCTGTACGCAAAGAAGAGTCCCTGTGCTTGCTTTAATCCTCTGCTGTCACTGTTTTGAAATTCTTAATAATTTATAAACAAGGGACTTCACATCTTCATGTTGCACTGGGCTTCGAAAATGAGGTAGCTGCTTTGGGCTGGGCATTTTTGAGGCCATTCATATTATGGCATGTATTTCTTACCTGGTCGTTCTGTGTTTAGTTAGCCTTTTGAACACACTCAGCTGTGGCTTATGGTGAGTTCAAAAGGCTGTCTTCCTAGAGCTTCAGACGGCAGCCTGTGGGCCTTTTCTGTGAAGATGAGTCATTTCTCACCTTCTAAACTCCAGATCAGAGCCCATGTCTGTTTACATACCATCCAGAATGCTTTTTGTTTCTGCCCTGGATTCTCTTTGTACTGTGGCCACACAAAGGTGCTCTACCCTCTTAGAACCAACATGTAAAGCAGGTGGGTCCTTTTAAAGCACTGCCTGGGACAAAGGTTAGTGTGCACTCCTGCTGCTGGGGGCTCCACCTTGACCTGAATCAGGCCTGCGTGTGGCGAACAACAGAGGACCCAGCGTTCTCTTGTGTCTTGCTTAAAACTCTGTTGACCTTTAACCTTGTCTTCTACTGATCAGGGTCTGCTTTAAGGCTGAAAGTGGTTCCTTTTAGAGAGGCTTAAATATAACAATTTAACTATAACTGTTTATTTCTACAGCCAAATCCCATGGGCTAAGGCAAGAACCAGCAACTTTCCCACCCTTTGCTGTGCTTAGTCACTTAGTTGCGTCCAACTCTTTGAGACCCCATAGACTGTAGCCCGCCAGGCTCCTCTGTCCATGGGGATTCTCTTGGCAAGAATACTGGGGTGGGTTACCATGCCCTCCTCCAGGGGATCTTCCCAATCCAAGGATTAAACCCAGGTCTCCCGCATTGCAGGAGGATTCTTTACAGTCTGAGCCATTAGGGAAGCCTTTCCCATCCCTTAATCATTCACCAAAGGTCCCCAGGAGGCTGGGAAGGGCCCTTGGGCAATGCAGCTCCTTTAATATTCCAGTCAACTTCTCCTTTCCACCCTGAGCTCACCCCAGGGTAGAGCAGAAAAACAAACAAACACTGTTCTACACAAAAACGGGGCTCACTGTCTCAGGGGAAGAGGAAGAGAGGGGGAAAAGTGGGTGAGGAGAGAAAGGGACCTTGCAAATTTGAGGAATGCTTCTCAAGATCAATTTAGACTGTGTCATCCCTGAAAATGAATGTGGCCATTGGGTGGGACTGTCAGACACAACATATGGGGTAAAGGAATGAGCATGCTTCCAGCTCACCATGATTGAGAACATGAAAAAGGAATCTGACCAGCAGACTCCAGGTCTACTACCCATCTCCTTGCAACAAGAAGCCCTCCTCCCTGGCTGCTTTGTGGGGTTTAAAGACCAAGAGGCATCACTAACCATTTTGCTGAAGTTCCAGATGGTTTTTGCAGACTGAATGACTGGGAGTGGATGGAAGTGGAGATTTCCCAAAGGAAATGGTTGTGCACTTGAGGGCTGATGATCTAACAGGGCTCAGGTTGGGAGTAATAATCCATAAAGGGTCTTGCTCCTTTGAGGGGGCCTACCTACCACTTTAAAGTGTACTCCCTTTGAGGTTCATGGCAACTTCCAAATTAGCTAGCCCTGACTTTTCCTCTGTTAAGCTGTTCTTTCCAAAACCATGGAGCCTTGATGAACTCAAGGACAAACTGTCGATCTCTGGTCCAGGGGAGAGATTTTTACCTTACCAATTGGACCAGGTCTCAGAGGGCTCGACACAGAAAGGAAAATGAGGCTTTCTCCTTCTTAGTCAGAGAGTTAGCTGCCCTCTGAAAGAGGAAAGGGCTAAGGTTGGACACTCCAGTAACTCAAAGAGGTGCTCACTCACTCAATTGTGTCCGACTCTTTGTGGCCCCATGAACTGTAGCCCATCAGGCTCCTCTGTCCATGGGATTTTTCAGGCAAGAATCTCAGAGTGGGGTGCCACTGCCTTCCCCATCCAGGGATCTTCCCCATCCAGGGATCGAACCCATGTCTCCTGCATTGGCAGGAAGATTCTTTACCATTAGCACTACCAAAAGATACTGGGCCATTATCATGGTCTAATAGAAAAACCACACTGTTTTTGTTAACCATCCAAAGGAAGTCTGTGGAAGCAACATTTTGCATCAAATTATCATCCAGTTTCTAAAACACAGATGACCAAGACAGCCTTAACATTTCCCTCAGCTTGATTAAACTCTGAATAGGTTTCTTCCTGATTCTGGTCCCTGACTTCCCTTTTCCTAGTGCATTTTCTTTATAAAACTTACAAGTTCTTTTTCTATCCCTTCAAGGTATATGTAAATCTTTTTTAAAAAGTCCCCTGACAGTTTGATAACCGAGGAATATACTTCTCAAGGACCTGGGAGTTTAAAATCTAATCATTAAAGCACACGGCACCACCATCTTTCAGTTCCCATGGAAAAGTAAGAGCCCAACGTCTATGGGCACCTCACCTCAAGACACAAGACTACCTCTCATTGTAAAGATATGATCATGGCCCAGGATCTCCCTTTCACCCTCAACGTTTTTTGTTTCAGTGGAGCTAATTTCAGACTGAGTTCTGGCGTGGCATCGCAATATCCTTGAATAGTCTTCCTCAAATGTTTAACTTTATCCAGGGCAATTTTTGCTTTGACGCCAACAATGTAAATACAGTCAAACAAAATGTATCATGTTCCCATAGACTGCAATTGCTTTATAGACTGAAAAGATCAGGGGCCAAACTGTGTGAAGCAAAGTGTCTCCTGGTTTGTGCATCTCCATCGGGGATCCTGAGAAGCTACATCTGGGTCAAAGCTGAGAGGGAAGGAGGGATGTCACCTCTCTCCAAAACTGGGACACCATCAGGGAACAAGAAAGGGCTTGCTGGGGCTGGCCTTCTGCTGCCCAATGTACAGCCTCACTGGATTTGACAAAGCCTGACAGAGGCCTCACTTTGCATCAGGCACTGCCCTAAGCACTTTACAAATAATCACTTAATTCTTACAATAATCCATGAAGCAGGTTTTATTAACAGAACACCCTCACCTGTTCAGTAAGGCATACCTCTGACACCAGAGAAAGTTTAAGTGAATTTGCTCAAGCTCACATTGTTGGGAAGCATACAGCCCTGCATTTTGGTCCTAGCACCTGTGTTTTAACCACTTAATTCTATTGGCAAATTCTACAGCTAGAACCAAAGAGCACAAAGTCCCAGGCCCAGTGAGACCTGACCAAGAAACTAGGCACATGTCCGTGAAGGGTCCAAGTGTCTGCCAGAAAGTGAATCCCTATTTCAGAACTAAAGCAACCTATGATGGGCCACCACCACATCCCCGTGATGTCAGCTATCCCACAGGGCAGGGCTCTTCTGCATCAGTGTCCCCCCATTTCCTAAGGTCAGAGGGGATTCCTGGATAAAGGCTCTAGTAGTTCCTGTCTGTAAATCTGCTTTTGCAATAGGCACAGGCACGGCCATTCCTGGGAAAGGCCTGTTGTCCTGCAAAGGGTTGCACAGAGGCGGCGGTGTCTGAGATTAATTGAACGGTATCCAAGTTCTTTCTTCCCTGCAGTTCTGAAGCTCAGAGTGACTCTTGCTGATCTCTGTAGTACATGCTGAAAATGAAACAGCAGCTCTGGCTGCCTTCAAGGGCAAACCAGAGTCCATATCCAGTGCAAACATAGAGGACCTTTTTTCCTCTCCCCTTGCTCCCTTCCAACCTACATGGCTCCCTTCCTGCTTCAAAACGTTAAGGAGAAGACTTCCGGCAGGAGTTGATGTTTGCACAAAGGGAAACAGTACAACCGGCACTTGAACTACACAAAAAACGCACCCCTTCACTGGGTCCCCCCGCATAGCCCCAGGAGGTCTGCGCAGCCAGTTCCCGAGGCACAGACTCACCAGCATTCTTTGAACTCTCCTTTCTTCAACTGTGAGCAGCGAATCACAGAATCTGTGCTTTGTTCTCTCCAAGGCCGTTATGAGGCTCAAATGAGATAATGTATGTAAAGCGCTTTGTAAACTGTAAAATGCTCTACAAATGTAAGGGATTATTATAAACCACAATACAGCGATGTTTTATGCTTTTATAAAATTACTGGCTGGAACTGCAGGAAGGGGAATCCCTCTGGTGATTTTTATTTTGCAAACAGGAGGACGTGGCTTTGCCTCTTTGCCAGGAACTGGATTCCTGGCAGCAGCTGTTTATTCCATTTCGCTGGGCGACGCACATATGGCCGCCGCGCGCCTCCCGCGGAGCTGACAATATGTACTACTTTGTTGGAGCACATCAAGAAAAAGCGTCTTTCGCCTCCCCAGCTATTTCTAATTTGCCAAGTCTAACACCTAGGCAATAGAGACTTTCAAGTCGCACTTCACCATGGCAGCATTTGTTTTTTCAGATGAGATTTTTTTCCCTCCTCCTTAGCAACCAGAAATTTATAGCCAGACACCCCCATAAAAACAGCCTTCCCTGGAGCAGATTAAAAAAAAAAAAAAAAAAAAACTCGGGATGCTGCTTTTATAAAGCTTTGCCGTAGTTAAAATGAACATGATAGTAATATTTGTCCTGGGACTAAGTCTGGACCAGCTGGAAAGGATTAAGCTACGAAGAGGTTCCTTTTTCCACGTCTCAGCAGCGCACAGATAGGCAGGGCGCGCCGATGACAAAGCTCAGGTTTTCCGGCGACGGTGCTGAGTGGCCTCAGCATCCTGCATCCCTGCCGCAACCTGCGTTGTTTTGAGATCACTGTTTGACGAAGAACTACTACTTGCTTGTAAATGTCAAGAGGAATTATGTACATTTGTAGAAAAGCAACTGTTTGACTAATTTCCGGTCCCGTGGAGCAAATACACTACCCTATGTATTCAATATTTAGAACCTGTTGCTGACAGCCAGACCGTGGCAAGCTTCAACATTATAGGATCGTAAATGGAATTAGATAACCCAGAGCGTGGCTCAGACTCCAGAACTTTAAAAAATATTATTAAAACTCGGGGGGGGGGGCGGCCGCAAAAAAAAAATTGAAGGGAAAGTAAAATATAACAGACTCCCAACAAAGAAAGAAAAGGAATTCTAGACTACATGCTAGAATAAATAACTAGTTTAGAACACGAGGCATAAAGAAACAGGTGGTGATTAATAGCTCAGAAAGATCTTTTTTTTCTATCAGATTTGAGACATAGCAAAAAGAAACAATGAAAAGAAAAGAAAAAGATGAAGAACATTTATTGAGAAGATCAGAATATGCAGTAAGAATTTGCAATTCCAGACAGCAGAATGCAGTGCGTCACCTGGAAGCCTTTGCATTTTAAATTATCTGTTTCTTTTTAATTGACCAGATTAATTATTTCCACCTTGCCACTTGGCAGGTAGGTCATTGTTCCTTTTCACAGCATTAATGAACCCATTCACTTTTTCTCCATGTAATTAAGACTGTGAGTTACAGATCACATTCTTAAATTGGCTTAGTGTACAGACAACTCAGTCTTTATTAAGCAAAATATATGATACATCAGGTATTTCTTATTGACAAAGTGTTGACTTTCTACTGAGTTTTCCTCCAGTTGCTGTGAGAGTGGTGACTTTATGGTTTTTTGTTTGGGTTTTCTTTTTTAATATAAGAAATAAAGACCTATAGAGGTTATAGCATCTAGGGAGGTGTTTCATTCTTAATGTACTTAAAGTCTGGAGACTTACAAGGCAGTTGATAGATTCAAGTATTTCTATTGCCACCAAAATTCTGACTGAGGTCTTTCATGAGCTATTTGAAAAGAAATAACTTTGCTAAAGTTAGTTAAGTGAAATGTATTGCTCTCTTCGGTTAGCTTTATTTCCAGGCCATTTAGGAAACCCTAGGAACATTAAGAGTTACTCAGTGCATTGAGTACAGTAGCAGAACACGCAGAGAAAGCTTTATTTGTGGTGTCTACAGCCCTCAGGAGACAAGTTTTAATTTAAGCCAACCCAAGCTGTCCCTCCCAAAGCATTCAGTTTCATTCAAGACTTCTGGATCTCAACTTGCTTCCCAGAAAAACTAAATTTAGAACTAAAGGTTAGGATGTTTTCATCTTTCAGGACTTGAACTGGGATTTGCTCCATAAAAATGAGTCTGGTGGAGCACCTCATCAAAAAGGAAACTGTTGGACAGAGATCTTAATGGTGGTCATCATCCCTGGAGGCAAAAGACTAGCAACACAAATTCACCATAGTAACATGAATTCATTGTTTTTGCATACTGAAAGCTTATGAGAAATTCTGTTTGCATTGTCTGAATACAATGGGATTGGGATCAAAGACGAAACAATGGACTTTTTTTTTCCCAGTTCTTATTCCATTTCTGGAATGAAATCTTTTCATCACAGGTAATAATCAAGCTCTACTGATCTCTCTGTAAAAAAAGAAAAAAACTACTCAAGTATGTAACATAACATAATTTCCTAACTTTTTTAATGGAACTTATATTTTGCAATCTTTTGTCTCGCAGTTGTGAAACTTTATGGTGTTCTCCTTTTGTCTACTGAGATTTCAGGTGGTTAACTGCTGTATTTCCTTCCAACCCAAACACAAAAGCAGTAATGATATCCATGTGCTTCAATAAAGGCATGCTGGCCTGTGGTTATGTTTTAAATAAGTGCCTAAACTCACATTCTCACACAGAGTCAAAGTCAGCTGGAATGGCATTTTATCTTGGTTCCACGTATGGCAGACTGTGGTTGTGACAAAAAACACACAAAGCTAATTGCAGCATGGCTTAGCATCGCTCTGTCTTTTGCACTCAAAGGGATGACTTAAATGTGCTTCACCCCTTGTTGGGGTGGCTTGAAACAGCATGCAGTCTTCATATGAACAGGGCATTTCAAATTCATGTCATAGGCATGTGTGGGAATAGAGGTGATGGGAAAAGAAACATATCAATTTCAGGCACTGGAGTCTTCACACTCTCTGTTGGAGTCCTCTTTGGAGCCTGGACCCAAATTATTTTGTACTGAGTAAGGCTGAAGCCTGGGGCCCTGGAAAGCACAATAATTAAAGGGAAACATGCTTTCCATTTCCAGGAAGCTAACCAAACTAGGGGACCACCTCAAAACATTACCAGTTCTGGCTGGCCAATTTCACCATGGGGACAGTGTGATGCTAAATGATAGCAAGTCTCTCTCTCTGCTGTCTCCTTCAGGAATAGGCTGCCATGAAACAAAAACATCTGTTTTGAGGAAATCCTTGGGCATCATAAAAGCTCCCTGCTCCCTTCTTCAACAGGATTTTACTTCTGTGCTGGCACAAGACGGCTGCCAGACATAGCACTTAGAAAAACCTGCATATTATAATGACCAGCTCAGCTGCTCTCACTTCGGGCTTGGCTCTCTGGAACCACATCTTTAGCAACACCTCCCCCCTCGCCTCTCTCCTAGCCTGTCTCCCTCCCCATCCCAGAATATGCTGGAGTCTGGATCAGGACTGAAAGCAGAGAAAATGGGAGCCATGACTGGACTAGGTCTTAAGAACAATGCTCTGTGTAAAATACCGTATAGGCCATTTTAAAATAATAATCATGAGGAATCTATCCAGTCACTGCAATACCGGCTTTCAGTTTTCTGATGTTTCATTTAAGATGCTATTTTATGTTTAGAAACACTGACATTTTTCTTGCTGTAATAACATTACTTTGGTCATCAATTAACTGGGCTCTCTCGCCAGTCCACACCACTTGCCCCCTACCTCTCTCACCCCATCACCGATGCCCTCACCGCACGCCCTCCTAGCCCCCTGGGACCACGCAGCTTTTTTAACTCTGCTGTGCACATCTTCCCATCCAAATTGCCAGTGGCTTAACTGGACTTGGTGGGAGGAGCCAGCTCTCCCTACTAAGGACAGGGCAGGGTAAATCCCAAGGGGGCTCATGCATCCTGGTCAGTAGGAGAAAAACCATACTTCTACAACAGAAATTACTGGCCACATTGAAACAAATGAGAGATGGGGATCCTGAGAGCTCCAACTCAAGAAAGCCAAACATGGTGGAAGGATGATGTGGGTGGCAGCTCCAAGGGGAATGCAGGGTGGAGTGGGGACGGGTACTGAAAGGAAACAGCTAAGCCAGGAGCAGATGGTATTTATATTAGAATGGCAGCATATACTTGTCATTTATATTTGCGTGAATTAACAGTTTTACTTGATATTTTTCAGTAAGTTAAAAAAAATTTATACATGAAATATAGGAAATGTTTGCTTTCACTAAATTTAAAATTTTTTAAATTAATTCTGAACATTTTTTAATAAACTACTTTCCAAGAAGCTATTTACACAAAATAAATACTCCATCCCCAATCCTTGGTGGTGGTGTTTTGCTTCAGAATTGTGATTGCTTTAGGGAGACCTCCCCTTGCCCTGGGACTCAAGACTATCACATCAGAGACAGTGCTCACATAACTGATCGGTATTATTATAATTAAACCACAGAGTCCAACAGGGAACTTTAGAGCCATTTCTCTCCTTTTTATCAATTTCTCTTTCTAAAGGTCCCATTTCAACTGACAATGCTCAGAAAGAAAATTGAGAATCTTGGATTCCCTGAAATAAGGAATTACATTGCTGATTTATCCGAAAATACCTAATCTTGGTATCTTGATATCTTTGAATCTTGGCTTCCCCAGTGGCTCAGCAGGTAAAGAATCTGCCTGCCATGCAGGAGACACAGGAGACACAGGTTCAATCCCTAGGTTGGAAAGATCCCCTGGGGAAGGAAATGGCAACTCCCACCAGTATTCTTGCCTGAAGAATTTCATGGACAGAGGAGCCTGGCAGGCTACAGTCCAATGGGTTGCAAAGAGTTGAACACAACTGAGAGACTAAGCACCAGCACTCTGATCGTGGCCATTTGGAGAGTCATTTCCTCTTCCTCCTCCAATGTGGCACGGTGAAAAGATCCAGGCAGACTTGAGTCTGGACCTGGTTTGCCATTTACCACCTCCATGACCCTGAGTAAGTTATTTGATCTCTTTGGATAACAATCATCTCACCTGGAAAATGGTAATGACGTTATACATTTTTCAGGGCTCATTTGTGAGGACTGTGTAAATCCCAGATCTCAATGTGTGGCATTCATTCCCCAAGTAAATGATAGCTTTTGTTATTACTGACCCGGCAAATTCTACCTGAACTAGGATGATAGCCCACAGTACCAAGGAAACTATCATAGTTTCATATACAAGTCTTAGAATCACTGAACCCTCAGCCAAGGCACATAGAGTGTTGAGGATTTTGCTTCAAAAAGAAATGAAATGTTTCCAAAATCTACCTGGAAATAGATGAGCCCATTATTAACCAGGATAGGTTACGTTTTTTAGCAGGAAAAAAATTCCCTGCACTTCAGTAGCTTATGACAACTGAAGTTTATTTCTTGCTCAGGCTGGGTCAGCTGCGGCAATGCCACACTTTGTCTCCACTCTAGGAGCCAGACTGATGGGACAGCCCTTGTACGGAATATTGACAGGCCCCTGAGAAAAGGAAAGTGAACACTGGGAAGCCACATAATGCCTCTGAAAGCTTCTGCTCAGAAGCAGCGCATGTGACTTCTGGTTACATTTCATTGGCCAAAGAAAGTCATATGACCAATTCTGACATCAATATGGGAAAGAGTATAGTTCGGCCCAGAATGGAGCAGTAAATATTTTGAAAAATATTGCTATGTATCACAGGCCAACTAAACAAAAATATGAAGCTAAAAGTCTGGATATTAATGAAAATGAAAAAGGTAAGTTACAGGAAATGAAAGACAAAATATTGGTCAAACTTGAGGAGCTAAAGAAAATCTGAGGTCTCATCATAACAAGGCCACACAAGAGTTTAGGTCTCATGACTTACTTGGGATATTTTATAAATGACCTGGACAGAATCTGGCAGGACTGGCTATCTATAACTTAATGCTGTAGTGCCCTGAGGTATTTCTGGTAATATGGCTGCAGAAAGAGAAAACTTACTACCATTTGTTAACACTGGGGAGGGGAACTCTTTCATTTCTTAACAAACAAGAAATGGTTCTCTCTACAAAGAAAGACATCTAAGGTCACATGACTGTGCTCAGCAATTTGGTTATGAACAACAGACTGGTTCCAAATAGGAAAAGGAGTACATCAAGGCTGTATACTGTCACCCCGCTTATTTAACTTCTATGCAGAGTACATTATGAGAAATGCTGGGCTGGAAGAAGCAGAAGCAGGAATCAAGATTGCCGGGAGAAATATCAATAACCTCAGATATGCAGATGACACCACTCTTATGGCAGAAAGTGAAGAAGAACTAAAGAGCCTCTTGATCAAAGTGAAAGAGGAGAGTGAAAAAGCTGGCTTAAAGCTCAACATTCAGAAAACTAAGATCATGGCATCCGGCCTCATCACTTCATGGCAGATAGATGGGAAAACAGTGGAAAGAGTGACTGACTTTATTTTTTTGGTCTCCAAAATCACTGCAGATGGTGATTGCAGCCATGAAATTAAAAGAGACTTAACTCCTTGGAAGGAAAGTTATGACCAACCTAGATAGCATATTCAAAAGCAGAGACATTACTTTGCCAACAAAGGTCCATCTAGTCAAAGCTATGGTTTTTCCAGTGGTCATGTATGGATGTGAGAGTCGGACTATAAAGAAAACTAAGCACACAAGAATTGATGCTTTTGAACTGTGGTGTTGGAGAAGACTCTTGAGAGTCCCTTAGACTGCAAGGAGATCCAACCAGTCCATCCTAAAGGAGATCAGTTCTGTCTGAGTGTTCATTGGAAGGACTGATGTTGAGGCTGAAACTCCAATACTTTGGCCACCTGATGTGGAGAGCTGATTCATTGGAAAAGACCCTGATGCTGGGAAAGATTGAGGGCAGGAGGAGAAGGGGACGACAGAGGATGAGATGGTTGGATGGCATCACCAACTCAATGGATATGAGTTTGAGTGAGCTCCGGGAGTTGGTCATGGACAGGGAGGGAGGCCTGGCATGCTGTGGTCCATGGGGTCGCAAAGAGTTGGACACAACTGAGCGACTGAACTGAACTGATAATAAGGCCCAGAAAGGAGTGTGCCACCTGGAATGAGGAAGAAACATTACAGTTGTAATGGGGCCAAGGGGTGGAAGCTCTATGAGCTAGGATATCTTTGACCCCCACCTTCTGTTGGTTACTAACATGCATTATTGACCTCCACATCCACTCAGCTGGTGGCCTGGAACAGGAATCCCCTTCTGAGATTCCACAGAAAGGGCTGAAAGGTCCCTTCCCATTTGCTTGAGCCTCACTCGGCCAGCTAACAGCTCTGAGCAGGGTGCATCTCCTCTGTCCACCACTCCTGCCCCTCTGGCAGATCATTAAGGCAGATGTTTCCATCTCTGCTTCTATCTCTGCCTGGATTATAGCTGTTCAACCCAGGAACCAGCCTGAATTAGCTGTGTCTTCCTCTAAGGTTTTGTCCTTTCCTGGATGTGACTCTGCACTCTGGTACAACCCTACTGAGACCCAACTGCAGGCTTCCCCTGGGTCCTGGAAGGCAACCTGAGTGAGTGGCAAAGGGCACAGTGGCTCTCAGTTATGACCCTTTGGACTCTCATGCCCAGGAACACTTAGCTGCATGCTCGCTCACAAGGAGGTGGAATCTGGTTGAAGGGAATGGGATCTGGTTGCAGCTGCTCACGTAACAGCACCTACTGTTAACCAGAAGTCGTGTAGCAGGCCTGTGCTGACAGGCCCTCACTGGCTCTCTGCCCTCTCCCCATCTGAGACGTGAAGATGATTAATTGCAAACATTCTTGTTAGGAACTCACCATCGGGCAGTGCCTGGCTATCCCTCTGCATGCATTAAGCCCACCTCTGCGTATCCCAGGTCCTTCATGTAACTGAGATAACTGGTTTCGAGGAGGAGGTCTAGAACTGCCCCAAGAAAAGATGAAGCGCACTGAGATGGGTGAGTGGGGAATAACTGGATCACACACCAGACCAGGTTCTAAGGTGAAAATACCTCTAAGTTCAGTGACAGATATGCAGCAATGCCAGCCACGCTTATGCAGTGGGAAATCATAGGAGTCCACTCCTGTTATTTTTAAAATGCTTTTCTGCTCAGGACCCTTCTTCCGACACACACTCAGTCCTCTGGAAGGCCACGGGAGTGGGAAAATGTAACACAGTTTGGTCTAATCATAGTACTTCATACGCTTGTCTCTAGTCCACCTGTGACTAAACAGAATCTTTCTCCGAGATTTTTAAATAACTTGCTCCTTAGATCAGTGAACTAGGTCTCCACTAGAGGAGGCTGATTAAAGGAGTCTCACTCTATGAGGAGAGAGACTTTGTCTATTTGTCACCACTGTATTCCTTGCTGTTTAATCATTTCTTCCCCACAGTGTCAGTTTTCATGTCCAACCGTGTTAGCGTACACAGGTTTCAGCCAACCATGGTTCCAATTCAACTTTAGACCAGCTTTATGCTCCTGGACTGCCTCCATCTCTCCAAGTCTCCAAATCAAATTTCCCGGAGCACAGATCAGATTGACATGACCCATAATTTACCACCAGCTAGCTGAATGGCTGCTCTGGGTGAGGTGTCCAGCCCAGATCCAATCACCCGGGCTGCAGAGGCAGATCATATGGTATCATGTTGGGCTATCTTGGCAGGAGGACAGTGATCACGGTATTTTCTTAGGGGATGGGCTTGGGGGGAAGGGGCGCGGTGAGTCAGGGAAGCAGGCACAGGACTGATACACCCTGTACAGGTCTGAAGAGAGAAAGAAAGAAGTAAGGACCCCATTTAATTCTTACTAGCCTCCCTAATGGCCATACAGCACTTTCATATACATTCAATGAATGAATGAAAGAACATAGGAGAGAATAAACGAAACTAATGAAGCAGAACAAGAGCTGCTCAGAAGACAATTACTCTAACACCAGGACAAGAAGGAATCAGGACACCGCACAGCACCCCTCCTGAACTGGAGCTGTTCTGGCATGCTCTTATGTCCCCTAACTCCAGACTCACCCCCTTCACAGGCTGCCCTCTCAGAGCGTGAGCCAGGAAAAACCCTGTCTGCCAGGTGTCTCACCCAGAACCTCCCTCTGGCCCTGAAAATTGCCCCCTGCCAACAACAGGAGTTTGACCCAAGAGGCATCTGGAGAGAGGACTTTATCTGCACTCCCCAATCAATCTCAGGTTTGGCAAGAGTGACCAGGAGTGTCAAAAATCTCTAGGCAAACAGATGCTTCTCATGAGCTCTCACAACTCACAAAGTTGTCAACTGTGTTAAGGAACAAGAAACCATAATACTACCTGAGTTCAGTACCCTTGTTAGAGATATGGAAGGGAAAGCATTGGGTTTGGACCCCCAAAAGGGTGAATTTGAGTTTGAGTTTGACTTCGAACAAGTCACTCGCTTTCTTTGGAAAGAAGGATAATTACATCTATTCTCCCCACACCTCATTGGATATAGTGAAGAATAATTTAGACAATATTTGTGAAAAGCATTTGCAAACGGGTGAAATGCTGTACAGATGTGAGGGATTTTACTAGCATGAGCACACAATTAACAAGTAAATGGATTGGTGGTGGCGAAATCCTCAGGGAAAAAGGTTAAGATGCTGCTGCAAGTCACCAGCTACAGGCAATGCTAACTTGAACCCAGGCAGAAGCAGTGGGAATGGAAGAAAGTGGCAGGGACCCTCTCAATTTTCTGGCCCATATGAGGCATCTAAGTTTTTAAATAAATGAATGAAATATCTCGATTCATTATCAAGAAATCATCTTTTCAAAACGTTACCTATTACAGTAATTTCTGAAATTCTGAATTTTACTATTTTTGTAACAGCAGTGAACTTGGCATGTATTTTATTATTGCATTTATCATCTCAATTTAATGTATTTGTTAAATTTTTCATCTCCTCTTCTAGACTCAAATCCCTGCAGGGCAAGGGCCATGTTTTATTAATACTGAAATCGCTCCTGGTACCTTGCATACTGCTTAAAGCATAATAACAAGTAATGTGTGATGCATGTATGAATAATTAGTCATATCACTATGGATTTATTTATTACTGCAAATCTTCACAATAAGCTCGAAAGGCAGGTATTTTAATTCCCATTTTAAAGATGAAGAACTAAGACCCAGAGAGGTTAAGAAAATGTTACCTAAGGTCCTAAAGCTGGGAGAGTCTAGATTCAAGTAGGCTGTCCCAGAGTCCACATTGCCTGTGCCTGTTTCCTCAGGGCCCAGCTACTAGTAATAGCCCTGGAGGGCTATGCCAGGGCTCATGTAAAAAATTTTACATAATGAAAAAATTGTTGAACTCATATCCAATCCGGGGCTTGTTCTGGTTGGACACACATTTCACTTTAGGAAGAAGTGGAAGAGCCTCTGGGAGTAAAGCAATACTGTGAAGAACCACAAGGAGGATTGAATAAGACTACTCTCTTCTGAGAATCATCAGCTTTTTCTGGGCCAGTCCTCTGGGATAATGCAAAACAAAACTAAAGGAATTGTCCACTGACCTGAACTTGAAGAAACCTGCCATATCGCTCCTTGTCCTATGGATTCTTTATCATTTCAAGACAAGGACAGCATGAAAAGGGGAGAAAAGGACTCGACGTCTTTCTAGCTAGGAAGGCAGCCAGCATCAATTGTCCAGGTAGGAAAGGGGGCTTCTAGCACCACTAGCAGTCCAGAATGTGTGGGTTTTTTAAGGCTGCGTGTCATTGATGAGGACAACCAAACTGCTATTCTATGCTTGCTACGTCCTTGTATCGTGTTACTGTTTTTTCCCACTCATGAGCACATCCGACCGGCCTGGTCCAGCTAACACACTGGTGCTCAAACATGTCCCTCTAACAGAGGAGCCAGAATTCACTGTGCTCTTTGTAGAACACCATTAGAAACTGCTACATTAGATTTCACTATGCAAACACACAACAACCTTCTTAAAAGACAAGGTACCAGGCACTAGAGATTTAGTGGTATTTAACTAAACTCAGAGAGTAGGGAAAGGTATAAAACATGAAGGTACAAATGGTGCAAAATGTATAAAAAGTAAGTGTCTTCTTCCTCAACCACCACTCATCTTGCTCCTTCCCAGAGAGAACCACTGTTGACAGTTCCTTACGTATCCCTCCAGAAACGTTTCCACGTCTATATAAGCATATATAAGACATGTATATCCTTTAGCAGAAAAACAATAAGGAGTTCACAATACATATACCATTTGTACTTTGGCATATCCATAAACAACATACTATAAATAATAAAAGAACTTATTATTAAATGGTTTTGAAAGAAATCATAAATGAATTATGAATCAGTAAATGAATGAGATATAGCATCTGCCTTCCTGGAGAAGGAAATGGCACCCCACTCCAGTACTCTTGCCTGGAAAATTCCATGGATGGGGGAGCCTGGTAGGCTACAGTCCATGGGGTCGTAAAGAGTCGGACATGACTGAGCAACTTCACTTTCTTTCTTTCTATAGTTCCTTTTGGAGAAGGAAATGGCAACCCACGCCAGTGTTCTTGCCTGGAGAATCTCATGGACAGAGGAGCCTGGTGGGGCTGCAGTCTATGGGGTTGCAAGGAGTTGGACAAGACTAAGCAACTAACACACACACACACACACACACACACACACACACACAGAGACACCTGCCTTGAAATGGCCCTCAAATGATCATTTAGCTGTAAACTACCCACAGACCCCGTACTTACCTCCCAGTAGGTCCCACTTTCTGGTTTCTGAAAGGCACCCTCCTCTCCTCAGTCAAACAGGAATATTTGTGAGCACTGACCTCCAGCTTACTTTCTGATCTAGGAACCCCAAACAAAAGCACTTGAGAAAGACAGGAGAAGCAGGCTGGGTTTTTCTTTGACAACATAAACACCACCTCTAAAATCTCACTAATGTGAAATGAGCCTGAGTAATAGGATAATTCTGTACATAGATTCTCACTGACACTAAAAACACTTTTTTTCAAATAACATTCAGGCCAAGCCTGCCTTAATTCAAGAAAGAGCAAGATTCATATACTACTTGTTCAGTCCTTTGCTCCACAACTACAGATATTCTAAAACCCTTACATCAGATTCCTATTAATTACCTTAGCAAACACCTTCTGGGCTGCTGGAACCAAGAACAACTTCATTCCAAATCAGTCAGTGTGAAGGAGTAAAATCTGACCACATTCCTGGCCAAGCTTGGGAGCTCCCAGGCTCGAACCCCCAGGTGGCTGTTGCACTCCCATCCTTCCACACGGGTTCCCTGGGGCTGGGGTGGGAGGGGGCACTGAAGGCTGACCTAACCTAACCAGCACTACTGAGGTGCTGACCGGCAGCTGGTCCCTTACAGGGTGTAGCCAAGGAAATTTCTAGAATCTCAACATGCTTCTGGGACCTTGGAGTGAGAAGCCCAAGCACGGCTGACGTCATGGTCCCACACCCTCGCTCTTCCCACAGGTGAGCTCCTAACTCCTGGCTGGCTCCCTCCACAGCCCCTATGATTACATCTGGCTAGCCGGGCAGCCGGGCATGCAGATTTGTTCCCAGCAGCCGTGGCCCTCTCTACTGCCCATTCCAGAGACTCCCCCAAGATGCCCACCTCCACCATCCCATGCCGCACAATGAAGAAGATCAGAGCCAATCCAAAGGCTCTGAGGGGACAGGGGACCTGGTACCCGGAAGGCTCTCCTCACTTCAGCTGAGATCCATGGGAATAATGATTACAGAGCAGCTCACCTTTCCTCCAGGAAGGAATCAGACACATGGGAATTTATATTCCGACTCCTTCACGCAGTAGACTCACAGCTGATGAGGTTACTGGACTTCTCTGAACCTTACTTTCACAATCAACAAAATGGGAAGAACAGTACCTCCTTTACAGGACTGTTGTGACAACGAAACTAAACAGCGTGGTAGCTCCCCATGGCAGGTAGCAATACTAATATTAGTTTCCATATTATGGCTTTCATCTTTAAATTGGGACCTCTCCCCTAGGTTAACAAAATCTCTCGCCATTAAGAGTGATAATAATCACTCTTATCATGTACATTTATTGAGGAAGGGGGAATACATTGCCTGGACTCTAACTGAGGACAACTGTAATTCTGAGCTGAATTTGAGTCAAGTTTTAGACCTTGAGGTCAGTTACTTATGATGCGGCCTTGCTCCTCCACTAGAAGGGCGATCAAGTTCCTCTAGGGCTTCCCCAACGGCCCCTAGCATAGTGCTTGGAACATAGTAGGTGCTCAGTAAATGAGAAAGTAAATTCACACTCAAGGCTATCAGTGGCCTGCTATTCGATACTCAGCCAGAGCACACATGGGATAGACAGCAGCTGCTGACTCAGGGCAATTCTAAGGTTATTGTTATTGCATTCCTGATATTTCCTTGTAGACATATATGGACACAAACATCTGTGTATGAAGGCTCTTTGACAGCTGACTTTTGGAGGAGGGAGGGCAAGGGAAAGGAAGCAGGAAGCCTCTTTGTTTAAAGGAAGCTCAAGGGGGTAGAGAGAGAGAGACAGGACTAAGTCCTGATCCGACTAGTGACAGACGTTCTGCAATCACTCCTGGCTTCAGAGACACAGAGAGTTGCAGCTCCCAGGTGGCTGCAGACCTGCGAGAATGTGACAGAGAGGCCCATTTGTTAAAGCCCCCACACCATTGCCAGAGGCCAGATTCAGGGTTCTGGGCTGGGTCTGCCTCTCCAGGCACACTACCTGGGCCCTGAGGCCAGGAGGATTACCTTGATGGCCTCAGCAATTTGGCAGAAGCGAAAAGGCACTGAGATACTGGGCAAGCTGCTATTAGTGACTGTGTCTGTGGTCTTCCGGCACTTGCAGCCCAGGCTGGGTGGTTTTGCAGTTTGTCCTGGCACTGAAACCTAGCATTTCAGAAAATTCTGGCAGCAGAACCTGAGAAACAGCACCTTTAAAAAAAGGTGGAGAAAGCTACGTCGTGTTGGCAAAGCTCACCTGGGGCCACCTTCATCTGTCGCCCCCTTTCTTTGTGGCTCTCCGTGTCTCCTCTTAGTTCCCAGTGCCTATGTTGTCCTTTCCACGCCCTGGCTGGGGGGAGGCCTGTGGATGGCCTTTCACTGTCTACTGGTTTATGACTCTCTCTTTCTCACAGTTTGACAGCTGGGCAAGACAGCTGACGCAAGTCCCATATGGATTGTCAGCAAAGACTGGGGTGGGTGAAAATGGTTTAGACATGCAGCAGACACACCTAGCTCCTCACTGCAGATGGGCACAGGGGCTTGGGCAGAGAGAGCAGTGGCTTCATGAGGCAGTATGTATGAGTGGTCTCGGGTCTCCTTCTATAGCCCACGGCAGCCCAAACAGAGCCAGCTGTGGGATACAGGGCCTTTCCTACTACCCTCTAGGCATTAGCTAGGGTTCCCTTGTTGCAAGCAACAGAAACCAAGTAAATTAAGAAAAGAAGGTGCTGAAAGGACACCGGGTAGATCACAGAATCAAAAGAAAGGCTGAATAGCTTAGTCATAGAAAGGGCGGGAAGGAGGGAAGGTCTTGAGACCCAGGTAACAGCAGAAACACACTTATTAATCTCTTTAAACAATTTTTTGGTCCCACTATCCAGCTGTTCAAGATTCCTGGCAAATGAGATTGGCTTTATTTGATTGACAGACCAACCAAGACTTCACAGAACACAGGGGAAGCCTTGTTCCCAAAGGGAAATCAGGGTTCTACCAAGAGACATTTGGACAACAGCTGGGTGCCCAAAATGAATACGTGTCCACCAGCTCAAATCACAGAACCCCTTTCTCTTCACTTGCATGTTTGCTCCAACTTGCTATCAACTAGATTTTACTATGAGATAAGTGGTGGAAAAGTGAAGGCAATCAAGAAAAGGAGGGACCTCGGTTACTGTTGCCAACTATCTGACAATAGACCTTGAGAGGGGAGTCCTGGAGCTGCTGACACTTCCTTGAAAAACTGAGTAGAGGAATAATATTCATCTGAGTCACCTAGATGCCTCCCTTTTAGTTCCTCTTCCCCACCCCAAGTCGAATTGGGTACCAATTTCTTTCACTTTATCCCCTGAATATTTCTCATCTCTACACAACCCTTCAGACCTCCAATTTGTCACCTGCCCAGGGGCAGAGCCTCCTAACTAGTCTCCTTTCGTCACCACTTTCACCACTCAAAATTTCACATGAAATTAATGCCTGCTATCTGTCTGCTTTGAATAAGTGGGTAAAAGAACTGTCTTCTCCCACTGTCTGAATACAAGATGCTGTGTACTGGATTATGTCTCTGAAAATTCAATGTGGAAGCCCTAATCTCCTATGGGACTGTATTTGGAGAAAGGCCCTATAAGGCCGTAGTAAAGCTTAAGTGAGGTCACAAGGGTAAGACCCTAGCACAGTAAGACTGGTATCCTTATAAGATGAGTAAGAGAGACCAGAACTCTCTCTGTGTGTCATATGAGGACAGTGAGGAGGCAGCCATCTGCAAGTCAGGAGCTCCCACCAGAAATCAGACCTTTATGTGGGACTTCTAGCCTCTAGAACTGTGAGCATGTATACATAATGCACAAGCATGTACAGTCCTCTCAGGAAGTCCATTACACACACGCACAGAGGCGCATAGGCCAGGGAGCCCACAGTGGGCCCTGCTGCTATAATAGAGCAGCACAACACAGGTCTCGGCGACACCATGTCTATATTCATGTCCAGATCGTTGCTCTGGCAGAGTGGGACAGACCCTGCTCAGACCACGCAGGGTGTGCTTAGACTCTCCTCCACAGCACAGTCCACAACCACCAGCACGTCCCAGTGCTTCCACCCACTCCTACTGCAATCGGCCAACAGGGAAGAAAGGGAAGCGATTCACAGATACCATTATCACTTGTGCAGCAATGTGGACTCCCCGAAACTGACTTTCTTGTCTGCCAAATGTGGGAACCAAGACAGCTCTTGCCCTGGGACAAAATCAAAGGAGAGAAGGATTTAAGAAAAAAAAAAAGAATCCTCCTAGACAGTAAGACCCACAATGCTCTGGGGCCACATCTAATTAACTTACAGCCTCTGATGTCAACAACTTCCAAGGCTGGCATGGTGTATTTGCAAACACATTCCAGAAGGGTCAAAATGATCTGGTGTTGACACAGGCCCATAACTGTCAAAGGCAGTAGATTTCAATTTATAGATGCTGTAAAGCTTTGGTAATATGATTGCTACAATGTGTGATGTGTTTTTTGACAAGAATCAGGAGGTGGGTGTTGGGAAGTATTTGGTCATCGACTTGGGCTTCTGAGGGCAAAACTGTAGTGATTTCTCCTATGGCAAGACAACTGCAATAGTAGTTCCAAACAATGAACCCTAGAATGATATATGGTTCTTTACTAGCAAACTCTAGACTTCTACGTCAGACCAAAGGCACATTATTCAACAGTAAACATTGATTACCACCTATCACATGCCAGGCCTATAGTGCAGAATCGGCACCATGGGAGCACAAGCAACGGGGGATAAGTTTACCTCCAGGAGACTCAGTAAATGTTAGGTTTCATTGCTTCCAAGGACACTCCTGGAAGGACAATGATGGAAGGAAAATAAAAACAAAGGAGAGGTGTGGCAATCACAGCTACATCAGCCTTTGCTTCTATCACCTCAAGATGTGAGTGTCCACATTCACAGGTGTGGGACTTCTTTGTGTGGGTGGCAATAGGAAGAGTGACTTTTCATTGTCTGAGACCCAAAGATAATACTGGGCCTGATTATTGACCAAAATAAAACATCACCAAAAATAGTCCTCATTTATTATCACTTACAGAGCAAGATCAGCATTTGGAGGTACTGAGAGTCCGGGATTCAAAGTCCTGACAATATGACTCTCGACTGTGCAGAAGAGCGCCTGCTGTTTTTTGTGTGTGTGCATATACACGTACACGTGTCTAAATCTTTCCAAACAGATCCCTTAAGGTTTCCAAAAGCAGAGGTAGCCAGATAATTGACAGCCATGCAGCCAGTAAATATTTGCTAAATACCTCCAAGGTGCCAAGCATGCTGACACAGAGAGGCTAAAGGGCAACTGTGTGACTCTCAGAAGTTAGCATTCATCTGCTTAAGAACAGAGAGAATATAACATAATTAGATTCAGATTCACACACTCATTTTCAGGCAATTCCAACCAGGAAAGGCTTTTTATCTTTACCAAAAGAGAAAAGGGAGGGTGGGGGGGGGGGGCGGATGGTTATCTCCGCCAACTAGAATGGCTAAAATTCAAAACAATGACAACACCAAGTGCTGACAAGACATGGAGCAGCAGGAACTCTCATACATTGCTGGTAGGAATGAAAATGGAACAGCCACTTTGAAAGACAGGTTGGCAGTTTCTTACAAAACTAAACATACTCTTACCATAAGTTTCGGCAATCATGCTCCTTCGTATTTACCCAAAGGAGTTGTAAGCTTATTCCCCACCCCCAGAAAACCTGCACATCAATGTTTAAGGCAGCTTTATGCGTAACTGCTAAAACTCTAAAATAAAAATAAACTGATTCTATCAAACATTTAGAGACAAGTTAATACCTATCTTTTTAAAACTCTTTCAAAAAATTGCAGAGGAAGGAACACTTCCAAACTCTTTCTATGAGGCCATCATCACCCTGATACCAAAACCAGACAAATACAACACAAAACAGGAAAGTACAGGCCAGTATCACTAATGAACATACAGGCAAAGATCCTCAACAAAACTGTAGCAAACAGAATTCAGCAACACATCAAAAAGCTCATACACCATGATCAAATGGGGTTTATTCCAGGGATACAAGGGTTCTTCAATATACAGAAATCAATGTGATATACCATATTAACAAATTGAAAGATAAAAACCATATGATCATCTCAACAGATGCAGAAAAAGCCTTTGTTTGACAAAATTCAGCATGTATTTATGATAAAAACTCTTCAAAGAATGGGCATAGAAGGAACCTACCTCAACATAGTAAAGGCTATATATGATAAGCCTATAGCAAACATTGTTCTCAATGGTGAAACACTGAAAGCATTCCCCCTAAGATCAGGAACAAGACAAGGGTGTCCACTTTCATCACCATTATTCAACATAGTTCTGGAAGTCCTAGCCACAGCAATCAGAGAAGAAAAAGAAATAAAAAGAATCCAGATTGGAAAAGAAGAAGTAAATCTCTCACTGTTTGCAGATGATATGATATTGTATGTAGAAAACCCTAAAGAGAGCATCAGAAAATTACTAGAACTAATCAGTGAATTTAGCAAAGTTGCAGGATACATAATCAATACACAGAAATCACTTGCATTTCTATATATTAACAATGAAAAATCAGAAAGCTCAATTAAGGAATCAATCCCATTCATCATTGCAACAAAAAGAATTAAATATCTAGGAATTAACTTACTTAAGGAGACAAAAGATCTGTACACAGAAAATTATAAGACACTAATGAAAGAAATCAAAGGTGACATAAACAGATGGAGAGATATGCCATGTTCTTGGGTAGGAGAATCAATGTTGTGAAAATAACTACCCTACCAAATGCCATCTACAGATTCAATGTGATCCCTATCAAATTACCATTGGCATTTTTCACAGAACTACAACAAAAAATTTCACAATTCATATGGAAATACAAAAGACCCCAAATAGCCAAGGCAGTCTTGAAAAAGAAGAATGGAGCTGGAGGAATCAAGCTGCCTGACTTCAGATTATACTACAAAGCTACAGTCATCAAGACCATATGGTAGTGGCACAAAACCAGAAATATAGACCAATGGAACAAGATAGAAAGCCCAGAAATAAACCATGCACCTCTGGGTACCTTATTTTCGACAAGGAGGCAAGAATATACAATTGGGCAAAGACAGCCTCTTCAATAAATGGTGCTGGGAAAACTGGACAGCTACATTTAAAGGAATGAAATCAGAATACTTACTTGGAGAAGGCACTGGCACCCTACTCTAGTCCTCTTGCCTGGAAAACCCCATGGATGGATGAGCCTGGTAGGCTGCAGTCCATGGGGTCGCTAAGAGTCAGACACGACTGAGTGACTTCACTTTCACTTTTCACTTTCATGCATTGGAGGAGGAAACGGCAACCCACTCCAGTGTTCTTGCCTGGAGAATCCCAGGGACAGGGGAGCCTGGTGGGCTGCCGTCTATGGGGTTGCACAGAGTCAGACACGACTGTAGCGACTTAGCAGCAGCAGCAGCAGAAGAAGAAGAACACTTCCTAACACCATACACAAAGATAAACTTAAAATGGATTAAAGACCTAAATGTAAGACCAGAAAGTATAAAACTCTTAGAGGAAAACACAGGCAGAACACTCGATGACATAAATCAAAGCAAGATCCTCTATGACCCACCTCCTACAGTAACAGAAACAAAAGCAAAAGTGAACAAGTGGGACCTGATTAAACTGAAAAGCTTTTGCACAGCAAAGGAAACTATAAGCAAGGTGAAAAGACAACCCTCAGAATGGGAGAAAATAATAGCAACTGAAACAACTGACAAAGGGTTAATTTCCAAAATATACAAGCAGCTCATACAACTCAATACCAGAAAAATAAACAACCCAATCAAAAAGTGGGATAAAGACCTAAACAGACATTTCTCCAAAGAAGACATCCAGATGGCTAACACCTGAAAGATGGTCAACATCGCTCATTATTAGAGAAATGCAAATCAAAACTATGATGAGATATCACCTCCCACCAGTCAGAATGGCCCTCATCAAAATGTCTACGAACAATAAATGCTGGAAAGGGTGTGGAGAAAAGGGAACACTCTTGCACTGTTGATGGGAATGTAAATTGATACAGCCACTATGGAAGACTGTATAGAGATTCCTTTAAAAATTAGGAATAAAACCACCACATGACCCAGCGTTCCCACTCCTAGACACATACCCTAGGAAACCAAAACTGAAAGAGACACATGTATCCCATTGTTCACTGCAGCACTATTTACAATAGCTAGAACATGGAAGCAACCTAGATGTCCATAGACAGATGAATGGATAAAGAAGTTTGGGTACATATATACAAAGGAATACTACTCAGCCATAAATAGGAACACATATGAGTCAGTTCTAACAAGGTGGATGAACCTAGAACCTATTATACAGAGTGAAGTGAGTCAGAAAGAGAAAGATAAATACCGTATTCTAACACATATATACGGAATCTAGAAAAATGGTACTGAAGAATATATTTACAGGGCAGCAACGGAGAAACAGACATAGAAAGTAGACTTATGGACATGGGGAGAGGGGAGGAGAGGGTGAGAGGTATGGAAAGAGTAACATGGAAACTTACATTACTAAATATAACAGATAGCCAATGGGAATTTGCTATATGGTTCAGGAAACTCAAACAGGGGCTCTGTAACAACCTAGAGGGAGGGAGATGGGACGGAGATGGAAGGGAGTTTCAAAAGGGAGGGGATATATGTATACCTATGGCTGATTCAACCTATGGTTAAGGTTTGACAGAAAACAGGAAAATTCCGTAAAGCAATTATCCTTCAGTAAAAAATAAATTAATTAAAAAAAATAACTGTGGAATATCCAGACAATATGATATTATTCAGCATTAAAAAGAAATGAGCTATCAAGTCATAAATAGACATGGAAGAACCTTAAATTCATATTGCTAAGTGAAAGAAACCAATTTTAAAAGGTACATATTATATGTTCCAACTATATGACCTTTTAGAAAAGGCAAAACTATGGAGACGGCAAAAAGATTCATGGTTTCCATGGGTTTAGCGGGAAGGAGGGATGAACATGTGGAGCACAAGAGATATTTAGAGCAGTGAAACTATTCTGTATGGCACTATAGTGATGGATACTCATACGTTTGTTGAAACTCATAGAAGATACAATATTGAATTCAATTGTTAACTATGGGCTTTGAGTGACAGACATGTCAGTGCTAGTTCATCAGCTTTAACAAATGTACCATTTATTTGGCACATTCATTTGGCACATTGGGAGGTTGGTGAAGGGGTAGGTGGTTTATGAGAACTCTCTATACTTTCTGATCAATTTTTGTGAACCTAACACTGCTCTCTATTTCTGCTTTATTGACTATGCCAAAGCCTTTGACTGTGTGGATCACAAGAAACTGTGGAAAATTCTGAGAGAGATGGGAATACCAGACCACCTGGCCTGGCTCTTGAGAAATCTGTATGCAGGTCAGGAAGCAACAGTTAGAACTGGACATGGAACAACAGACTGGTTCCAAATAGGAAAAGGAGTGCGTCAAGGCTGTATATTGTTACCCTGCTTATTTAACTTCTATGCAGAGGACATCATGAGAAATGCTGGACTGGAGGAAACACAAGCTGGAATCAAGATTGCCGGGAGAAATATCAATAACCTCAGATATGCAGATGACACCACCCTTATGGCAGAAAGTGAAGAGGAACTAAAGAGCCTCTTGATAAAGGTGAAAGAGGAGAGTGAAAAAGTTGGCTTAAAGCTCAACATTCAGAAAACTAAGATCATGGCATCCAGTCCCATCACTTCATGGGAAATAGATGGGGAAACAGTGGAAACAGTGTCAGACTTTATTTTGGGGGGCTCCAAATCACTGCAGATGGTGACTGCAGCCATGAAATTAAAAGACACTTAGTCCTTGGAAGAAAAGTTATGACCAACCTAGATAGCATATTCAAAAGCAGAGACATTACTTTGACGACTAAGGTCCGTCTAGTCAAGGCTATGGTTTTTCCAGTGGTCATGTATGGATGTGAGAGTTGGACTGTGAAGAACGCTGAGCGCCGAAGAATTGATGCTTTTGAACTGTGGTGTTGGAGAAGACTCTTGAGAGTCCCTTGGACTGCAAGGAGATCCAACCAGTCCATTCTGAAGATTAGCCCTGGGAGTTCTTTGGAAGGAATGATGCTGAAGCTGAAACTCCAGTACTTTGGCCACCTCATGCGAAGAGTTGACTCATTGGAAAAGACTCTTCTGCTGGGAGGGATTGGGGGCAGGAAGAGAAGGGGATGACAGAGGATGAGATGGCTGGATGGCATCACGGACTCGATGGCCGTAAGTCTGAGTGAACTCCGGGAGATGGTGATGGACAGGGAGGCCTGGTGTGCTGCGATTCATGGGGTCGCAAAGAGTCGGACATGACTGAGTGACTGAACTGAACACTGCTCTGGGCTTCCCTGGTGGCTCAGAGGGTAAAGTATCTGTCTATAATGCAGAAGACCTGGGTTTGATCCCTGAGTTGGGAAGATCCCCTGGAGAAGAAAATGGCAACCACTCCAGTACTCTTGCCTGGAAAATTACATGGACAGAGGAGTCTGTTAAGCCACAGTTTATGGGGTCTCAAAGAGTCAGATACGACTGAGTGACTTCACTTTCACTTTCTAAAACTGCTCTAAATATAGTCATAAGTAAATAAATAAGGCATTTCAAGCTGTGAACACTTGTAGAGTGGATATTATAGGTAAGTTTCTCATCTGGGGCGCTCAGCAGATTTCTTGGGTTCTTTTTGACATGAAAATACTTTACATTTTTACACTGGAAATGATTCCTTCTGAGAGCATACAGCCATGTTCGGAACTGGGATAGTGACTCCAGTGAGCCTGTACCCAGCCCCAGGTATTAGGTCATTGCTTCCAACCCAGAAGCTAGACAAGGTCTACCCAAAGGAGCTGGTGCAGACAGGAGCCCTTAGTGTCCCGTGGCCAGAAAGAACTGTACTGAAGAGTAAGAATCCTTGACCAGGCACAGTAACATGGGCTGTGATATATTAAGCGAAAACAAGTACTTTGCAAAAGAGCCTAAATGGGATGGTCCCAATTCCACTGGATCTTAGACAAAAGACATACCGACTGTTATCACTAGCTGTCTCAGGATGACAACCTAATGTGACTTTTATGCTCTGCTTTTGTGCACCCCTACATTCTAAATTTTTTACAACAGACATGTGTTATTTTTTAATCAAGGGCAAGAAAGAGAAAATATGAGCAAGAAAGGCCATCCATCAACAGAGTCCACTGAGGGTTTGGGTTTATCAAGATGAAAAATGACCAGCAAAACACCCCTCATACATCCAGCTTAGAGCTAGGTTCTGAGGGCTGGGATACACTTGTGTTAAAAGGAAAATGGTACACATGAGAACATAAACCCATATGTATTGTTTTTAAGCCAGTTACTTGGGCCACAGCACGAAGGATCTGCCCAGTTCTTGTCCACATGCAGAAGAGAATCAAAAGAGCACAAAGTATTTGAATGTGGCAGGTTTCCCCACCAATGCCCAACCTCTTTGTGTGTGGCAGGAAAAGTCTCTCTCTAAAGCTAAGGGCAAGAATGGTGGTGTCTATAGCCCCCAGATAGATACAGATTAGACAACTGCAGTTATGGGTCTGAGGATTTAAATCTTAATAGATTGAGAGTAGGGAGGTGAGGGGAGGGGAGAGAAATCAAATAAATCTGAACCACAGCCAGGGATCAAAACCTAACACCTTCTCCCCGATGTGATGTCTCTTCCAGGAGACTGTTAACACCTCGTAACTTAACTGACACCCACAAGGGAAACACATAATAATCCACACACCCAAAAGTGATCACAGCCTCTGGAGCAGGACAGAGAATTCTTTCAGAAGGTCTCAGCAGTGAAGAAGTAAGAGAAAAAGGGGATATTTCTTAAATGTCCCTCAATATTTCTGAGTGTGGTTTGTCCTTTCAAATCCTGTTTCCTGGGAACGCACATTTTTGTATTTTAGTGAAGGACTCGTGTTTGATGTGTGAGGTAGTGGGTTTCCAGATTCTGTCTAGGCGGCTGGATGAGAAGTTGAGGATGGGCTGTGAATTCCAACCAAGAGTTGCCAGGTCCTCAAAGAGGTGCTGCTAACCCTAGTCCTAACATGGTGAGAAACATCCTGAGTCAAAGTCACTGCTGAGGTTGGAGCTCTCAGTTGAAGGCCAGATCTGTGAAGCCAAGCAGGTATCATTCTATCTTGGGCCTACTTTGAAAAAAAAAAACAAAACTAGAGGGACTTCTCTGGTGGTCCAGTGGCTAAGACTCTGTGTGCCCAATGCAAGGGCCCAGGTTCGATTCCTGGTCAGGGAACTAGACCCCACACTGCTGCAACTAAGACCTCACATGCCACAGCTAAAGATCCTGCACGCCGCAACTAAGACCCAGTGCAGCCAAATAAACAAACACATTTTTAAAAATAACTAGAGTTTAGGAATTCTCAGAAGTCACATGAATTGACAAGATATTAGGGGTTGGAGAAGTGGGGTTAGGGTTAACTCTGTGCTTAATAATGGTCTTCTAGATTCTTATGATGTATGAATAACGTTGATAGTCACATATCCTATGTCCTCCACAATGAAGTTGCATGGGAAGTAACAGTGTCACTTCCATTTTATGTGAAGAAACTAAGCCTTGGGGAAAATGATTTCCTCAAGTTGGTGAGCTAGTTAAGTGACAGAGCTGGGATATGAACTCAGATCTTCTCACGCAGAATTCTGTCCACACTGCCTGCCCTAGGGCAGCTGTCAGAGCAGTAAGAGTCTAGAGTTCCTTCCAAGCAGGAACTCACGAACAGGGCTTGCAACGGGAGCCTGGACAGTCTGGGAGCCTCTTTCAGGACAGGGATCCTGCCCATTTTCCTCCGTTTCAGGGGCTGATATATGGAAGACTCGTCATGAATGGTGGGTGAAAGAGGAAAATGGGTCAGGAACACCTGAGGTACCCAGTGGGACTCAGTACCAGCTCACAGACTAATGAGTTTTGGTGAATCAGCATCATTCCCACCAGGGGCTCCATTAGGAGGAAAGCAATGAAATCTTCCACAGCAGCTGCAGCACGGTGGCTGAAGCTGTGGGCATCTGTTATCTACTCTCCTTACCCTTTGAGGACTTTCAGAAACAACTCTGGGCCACCTCGGAGGTCAGGGCTGGGGCAAGTAGAGAGGGAGGAGGGAGACTTGAGCCACTGAAGACCGAAGCAGGTGATGTTTAAATTACTTTTGTGTTTAAAGATAGGATCATAGCTGAACTTACCAACCTATAGTGGGCATCTTTCTAAACCAGTAAAAATATATACCTCTATCACCATGGTAAATATCTATACTGTTCTTCACAATATATAAGAACACAATAATTTATTTATCTGACACCCTTTTGAGGTGTCACCCTTATATCGCTTCCTCTTTTTTTCTCTGTTATAACCATGCTACTGTGAACATCCCTTCAAACACAATTTTCAAACTTAATAAAAAGGATTGGATAATCAGAAGAGAAAAGGTGACTTTCAGCTTGAAGAGGAGCACTGGGGCAGGCTTCATGGCACACAAGAAGTGTGAGCTGGACCTGCTGGTTAGGTACAGAGACTGTGAGATGACGATGAGAAACAGGCAATCCAAGCAACCGGCTGACCTCGAGCAAGGGCTTTGGATGGACTCTGGGAGCTGGTGATGGACAGGGAGGCCTGGCGTGCTGCGGTTCATGGGGTCGCAAAGAGTCGGACACGACTGAGCGACTGAACTGAGAGCAAGGAGACAGAGGCAGGAAAGCACGAGGTGCCCACAGAGACTGAGAACATTGTGTGATGAGATTGGAGCACATCGTGAATGAAGTAGAGGGCCTGGAAATCGGATACCCGAGTATGTTTGGACAGAAGTGAGGAGGACTTGAATCATCCTGCAAAGGGATTTATTACTATAGACCAACAAGATCATGTTCATCATCTTATAGGTAATTCAAAGTCAATTCTCCTGTTAATAATCACAATGAAAAAAGAATGCCCTTGATTCCAGACTGGAAGATTTAAAAGAAAATTCAGACCCAAAAGTTCAGTGAGATATGCGTGAAAGAACTTGGCATGCACTTGTCACACAGTTAAGGGTTTAAGAAAAGCTAACTCAGTCTCAAACCAAGAGGTAATTTTTAAATTCTGGGATTCTGAACTGAGAAACTTAACTTTTTTCATGTTGACTTTACTCTGCCTGTTTTGTGATTTTAGTTTCCAATAAAGTCACATGGGGAGAAGACAAACTTGCTTCAAGAAGGAAAAGCCCCACACATCCAGGTGGCTCCTGGAACTAGTTTTCAGATTGTTTCTCTTTAGTATTCAAACTCTCAACATCTGATCGTCAAATTCACTCCAGTCTAAACTGGCCTATGATTTTTTTTTCTGTTTGGAGTTTATATTAGAAATTAAGATTTACTACATTTGCAGACCATTTTTAGCCTTTTTATGAAAAAAGTGGAGGCAATAAAGACCCACTTGTCCAATGTGTCATTTTCAACACGGTGGGCAAGCGGTGGGTGGCAGCTTTATTTATCACTGCCCGCTTGCTGGAGTGCTGGTAAATGGAATTGCTTGCTCTGCCAAGCACATGGGGAATAAGCACAGCAGTGAGGCTGGGTTTTTACAGCAGCTCTGTGATCTTGAATTATGAAAGGATTAGACAAGATTTGAGAGAAGGGAGCCTCTGTTGTTTTTCTTCTCTCTTTTGTAAAGATTCGAGGGTGAGGAAAAGCCTAGTATAAAGACAATTTAGAAAGTCCACCAGATGATGGTCTTTGGAAAATGGGTTGGGAGATTTCTGATTTATTTCCTTTGGTTAACTGCCAAGTAAGAAATCACAATGCAAATAATGACTTCTCTCTCTAGAGTGAGGAATTCATTAGTATTTGACCCAAAGTCCTGCTGTGGCCCTGAAGCACAGCTTTCACCGCCAAGCTTAAGGCCCACATACTATCCTGTTTTCATGCATCTGAGTTGAAGCCCAGGTCTGCCTAACAACGTTATTAGTAAGTGAACTCTATTTTTTGGAAGTGCTTATCATTTCTAAATTTTATCAAATCCAATTGGTCTGCAAACTGTTAGTTTTTGGATATCTTTGTCAAGGAAGCTATGGATACCACTAGTACCATTTTTGGCCAACCTCCTACCTGCCTAACCTATAGACCATGCCCACAGGTCCCTTTATTCGCATCCCATTATCCTCTGGTGCCTCTTCAAGGCAGGCCCAACCGAAGCCGACATCCCAACGTCCCAGGAGCCTTATTCAGGGGCTTTAGTGCAATGAGACGCTCTTCCTGAAGTTCCAGCCTCCCTCTCCACCCTCTGTGGCAGCCACCAAGCTTCTTGAATATGTCATGATCTATCTTATTCCTCAGTTCAGTTAAGTTCAGTTCAGTTCAGTTCAGTCGCTCAGTCATGTCCGACTCTTAGTGACCTCATGAATCACAGCACGCCAGGCCTCCCTGTCCATCACCAACTCCCGGAATTCACTCAGACTGAACTGTGGTGTTGGGGAAGACTCTTGAGAGTCCCTTGGACTGCAAGGAGATCCAACCAGTCCATTCTGAAGGAGATCTTATTCCTAGGTCAGAAATAAAGGCTGGGTCCCTTGGAAAGAAAACCCCATCTGTCTCAGTCAGTAGGAACTCTCATAACAAAATACCACAGACTGGGTGGCTTAAACAACAGAAATTCATTCCCCACAGTTCTGGAGGCTGGAAGTCCAAGGTCAGGGTGCCAGCATGGTTGGATTCTACTGAGGACTCTCTTCTTGACTTGCAGACGGCTGCCTTCCTGCTCTGTCCTCACAGGGTGAAAAAGAGAGAAATCTCTCTTCCTCTTCTTATGAAGACACTAATCCCACCATGAAGGTCCCACTCTCATGACCTCATCCAACTCCACCTTCCAAAGCCCCTATCTCCAAATACCACATTGAAGGTTAAGGCTTCAACTTATGAATTTGGGGGGCGATAGAAAACATTTGGTTCATAACCATCGAATATGCTTTGCTTTAGCACTTGATACTTCTGTCGGGAGAGTTTCCTAAAATGCCCAGGACTATGTTCTCTCACACTATCCTGTGTATATCATGGTACTGACCACACTGTATTGCAACTGTTGGTACACGTATTATGTCTTCTCCTACTGGACTGAATTCTTTGATGGCAGAAAGTGTGTGTTATTCAAAGATGGGTCCCTTCTACCCAACATAAAAACATGCATACAGTCAGTATTTAAATGCCTGTTGCCTAACTGCATTAGTCAGGGTAATGTTAGTTGTTTGAACAAAATTTAAGGCAGAGAAGTTTGGACTTTCCTGGCAGTCTGGTGGTTATTTAAGACTCCAAGCTTCCATAGAAGGGGGCGTGGGTTGGATCACTGGTCAGGAAACTAAGGTCTCACATGCCACGTGGCATGGCAAAAAAAAAAAAAAAAAAGACACAAATTTGTTTCTCGTGCATGTAACAATCCAGTGCAGTTTTTCAGCAGGCAGCCTTCCACAGAGCGATTGAAGACTCAGATTCCTTCCACCGGGTGGCTCTGCCATCCCCTAGACCTTTAGGGTACTATTTCAGTCAGCAGATGGGAAGAAAAGATGAAAATGATATACCTGCTTCATGATTATTTCTGCCTGGAAGTGACATGCTTCTTGTTCAAGCATATCACATTGGTATGAAATGGCCCCAGCTAGATGAAAGGGGTGAAAGGGCGATGGAGAGCAGGCTGAGAAATACGAACCTCATGGGCAGCTGCTTCCAAACAATCACCCTTTACTACGGGATGAATGAATGAATGAATGAATGGAATCAAAGATATGGTATAGTGGAAAGAATGCCGGAATGTGGTGACCAAGAGGGAAAGCATATTAAATCCCCAAACACTTTGATTTTATAAAAGCAAGAGGTCCAAACTAGATAACTTAAATCCTAATTAAATTATCTGACCCTCAGTTACACAACCATTTAGTGAAAGGCATGGTCCCATGGATGGAAGAGCAGGGCAGGCTACAGTCCACAGGGTCGCAAAGACTTGAACACAGCTGAGCCACTAATGCATTCGACGCGTGGCGATTAAACTCATGACTTTGGTTCTGATCCTAGTTTGTTGAATGGAAAAGTCACTCCTCTCCACATCTCTATGACTCTGTATCATCATCTGTAAAATGAGAGTTTTGGGCCAAAGTTTCCTACGATTCAGCCCAGTAAAGGGACCACAAAACCAAGAACTTAGAGGCTTATTCTGAAAATGAAAGAAAGTGAAAGTCACTCAGGCGTGTCCAATTCTTTGCGACCCCATGGACTATAGTCCATGGCATTCTCCAGACCAGAATACTGGAGCAGGTAGTCTTTCCGTTCTCCAAGGAATCTTCCCAGCCCAGGGATGGAACCCAGGTCTCCTGCATTGCAGGCAGATTCTTTACCAACTGAGGCACAAGGGAAGCCCATTCTGAAAATGGTACAGTTCAAATCCCTAGAATCACACTGACAACCAGTTTAGAAGAGAAAACGCAATCCACGGATCAGCTGCTTTATCTGCACATCCTCTGTGCTGTGCTGTGCTTAGTCACTCAGTTGTGTCTGACTCTTTGTGACCCCATGATTGTAGCCCACCAGGTTCCTCTGTCCATGGGGATTCTCCAGGCAAGAATATTGGAGCGGGTTGCCATGCCCTCCTCCAGGGAATCTTCCCAACCCAGGGCTTGAACCCACATCTCCCACATTGCAGACAGATTCTTTACCATCCGAGCCACCAGGAAGGCCCTTCAATGCAATGAACTATGTGTGAAAGTGTTTAGAATCAGGCAGACAGAACACTGTGTATATATCTTTATTCATTCAAAAGTAGTCTGGGTTTGCTCTGAGGTCAATGAGCATGGCCTGAACGCCTGTGTCATTCCTTGGGCAGACCTTAGACCATCACACAGTGAGAATGAGAATGACTGTTTCTCAGTTATTGGAGATAAGAATTTGACAGCTGATGGTTTTCTGATTGTTAATACCAACTCTGTTCTTTCTCTTTAAACAATTCTAACCAAGCATTTCATGCTATTCAGACGTACTTGAAGTCTCAAATTTTAAAACAACTGGGTAGAAAAGATTAAAAAGGGCTGAAGAGCATGCTGACTTCATTAGAAGCCTGTTTTAGGAAATTATAAAAAAAAAAAAAAACTTCTGTGATAGAAGTTTTCAAATGGGAACAAAATTTACTAGTCATTTTTCAGAAGTTACTGAGAAACTGCAAGTGTTTTTTTGGCCCTAAGACTTTATTTTTAGAATCTCATATAGTAAATCTCAGCTAGTAAAGAATCCACCTGCAATGTGGGAGACCTGGGTTCGATCCCTGGGTTGGGAAGATCCCCGGCTTGGGAAGATTTCCTGGAGAAGGGAACGGCTACTCACTCCAGTATTCTTGCCTAGAGAATCCCATGGACAGAGAAGCCTGGCAGGCTACAGTCCGTAGGGTTGCAAACAGTTGGACATCACTGAGCGACTAACACTTTCACTTTTCACTTAGTTGTCAAAGTACAAATCAGTAAGAATGTGTCCTAGAACTCTCCTAAGTTTTTATTTTCAATTAGATCATTATATTTCCTCAAGAGAAAAAAAAAAAGGGATCCCTAGTGTTCTGAAGGCTGTACTTTCTTTCCCATGCATACGTCTCAATAAACATAACCAAATAAACATAAGTACCTCTTATATAGCCCCCAGACTGTGGGAGTATCTCTTATATGCCTCACTGTGACCTCCTGTTCTGACTTATGTGTCTTACTTCCTTGTCCTAGTTCCCTTTTTTCGCCCTCTGTATCCCTTGGGGAGAAAGTCTTCATCCTGAGGACGGCAAAAGGGTGGCAGAGAAATGATGCTACTTTGCAAATGACTGGCAAAGCACTCCCTAGGTTCCACCAGCCAGGGGAGGCCTCCCTGCCCTACCTCAGCCCAACACCTCCATTTCACACAATTTACCTTCCACCCCAAATCTGGAGCACCAGGCTATAAAGAACAAAGGGAAAAGCAAGCTGTCCCTTAAAGAATTAAGGACTCTTAATTCTTTTTCATGGTATAAAGCAACATGTTACGGTGACTTTTGACCTCCAGGGGTTGGATTAGATGATTTTCTGCATGGTTTATTGTGAACGGTTTTATTGCGCATTCACCTCACAGATCCCCCAACAATTTAAATGCCATAAAAATGGCTAACATATGTGGCAGGTTTTAAAAATGTCCATCCGCCAAATGGATTTGCTTCTCATGCAGCCACCCGGAGCTGGCAGTGTTTCCTCCACACACCTAGAGAAGGTTCTAAGTGGGAGGGTAGAGTAACCCTGATAAGCTGTAATGAATGTGGCTTCCAGGTTAGAGGTGACAGACTTTCTGCCTCTCTGACCCTCAGAGACACACCTTGGTTGGCTTTTCTTCCCCCCCCCCCGATACTGGTGGGAGTTTTATTTGTCTGCTTGCTTTTCTTCTTTGGGAAGTGGGTTTTTAAAAACATTTCTCTGTGGGTCACAAAAAATCTGTACTCCCAGATTCCATGAAGGTAGAATGAATTAACTTGGCCCACAGCCACTGTCTCAGTGGGCTATTTAAAATCTCATGCTCTCCCAAGCGTTCTCATTTGTAAGCTACCAACATTACTAACCTACCTGTTAAAAAACACAAGGAGAGAATTTATCGTGATTTACTAGGAGCAATGCAGTTCTTTTCCTTAGCAGGACGTCATTGTCTTTATATCCATTAGCTAGCAACAACAATACTAAAAAAAAAATTACATACATGGATGCACTTCTCTTTTCATAACAGATGTGACTTCTCAAAGCAAGACTGCCTGCTGAGAATTCCTTCAAGGTCTAGTTAATTAATGCCTTCTTCGTAGATCCAGTGATCAAGTATGATTTCTGTCTCGACCTCTTTTTTGGCACTCATCATAGTGTCCCCTAGATATCCCTAGGGACCTAAAAGGAAGCCTCATAAGGGTCTGAGAACCAGCCTGTTAACAGTGGTCCCCTGTCTTTCTTCAGCACTGGTTTCCCTCTGTCTGCCTACGATCCAGCCTGAAGAGGACACTACTCGTCAGAAGAACACTTTTATCTG
This sequence comes from Oryx dammah, assembly GCF_014754425.2. Classification (NCBI taxonomy): domain Eukaryota; kingdom Metazoa; phylum Chordata; class Mammalia; order Artiodactyla; family Bovidae; genus Oryx; species Oryx dammah. The sequence continues at coordinate 116,522,914 of NW_024070211.1, read as the reverse complement.
TCCGTGGGTGCCAGCCAGATATATACTCCAGGCACCAGAAGGAAGCTGGAGGTCAAGGAAGGCCTCCTCCTGTCCCCTCAGAGCCTCGCCTTGTCACTTGGCTTGGGCATCTCCATTGAGGACCAGTGAAGTTTCACTTGGGCAGCTTCATCAGCTTCTGATCTTCAGCCCTCATTCCACAGTGGCTTTAAATTAATCCAAAGGACCATCGATGGTCCTTCCATTTTTCATCCTCTTGGCTCAACTGGCATTTACGATTCCCATCTCTCTCCCCTTTAATAACAGCAAGGGGGAGGGAAACATTCTTTTAGAAGTTAGTAGCAGAGCTCACCAGGTGGAGATTTGTCTTCTTTTTACCAAAACATTCCAATACACCATTTTGGTTGAAGCAAGATGGTGCTCAGGACATAGGTGGGATGGAGACAAGAAGTTTATAAAGTGCAAATTTTTTAGTTTCTAGGAGCAGTGCTGGAGGAATGGGGTGTCCAGGAAAGAGGATAAGCTAGGAGAGATGAGAAGTGGTGGCCCAACAACAGAAGGGAATCAATGATTCAAGGAAAAGAGAAAGTGAGTGAGAAATTCACAGTGAAGGATATGACAGATGGACTTTTTAGAATAGTAATGGTTAATGTTTTCAATATAAAGTTGTTTGTTCTGTTTTGGACATCAGTCTCCTATTAAAAGAAGCAGGATTAAATCTGTTCAGTGAAACAAGCTACAGGTTTAAAAATAATGATCATTATTAATAAATGAAGATCATCTAAATTAGTTCAAAACAGCAAAATACGTTGCACATATTGTTGTTGTTTAATCGCTAAGTCTTGTCCAACTCTTTGCACCCCCCTGGAGTGTAGCCCACCAGGCCTTTCTGTCCATGGAGTTTCCCAGGCAAGAACACTAGAGTGGGTTGCCATTTCCTTCTCCAGGGGATCTCCCCGACCCTGGAATCAAACCCGTGTTTCCTGTATTGGCAGGTGGCCTTTACCACTGAGCCACCAGACAAGCCCATGCCAAGCCCACGCCATACATACAGGCACCCAAACAAACTCAATTTCTTTTCCACACACACCTATACATTGTATCTCGGAGAAGAGACAGAGTTTTACAGGTTCTCTTTAACACAGTTTTTCTCACGTATAGCCCCCTCTTCAGTGTTTCTCCTATTAGTACCTGCTGGGAACGGAATCTGGGAGAGAGTAAGGAAAATGAGCGTATTCCATATTTGCATAAGACCATAAACCTAAAGGCTTCCCTTGTAGCTCAGTTGGTAAAGAATCTGCCTTCAATGCAGGAGACCCAGGTTGGGAAGATCCCCTGGAGAAGTAAATGGCAACCCACTCCAGTATTCTTGCCTGGAGAATCCCATGGACAGAGGAGCCTGGCAGGCTATGGTCCATGGGGTTGCAAGAGTTGGACACCACTTAGTGACTAAACCACATAAACCTAAAGAGGGGATATGCAACAAGGAGTAATATACAAGAGAAACCAAGAATTCAGGGGAAGTGAAAAATCTGAGTACAAAACATTGGGGTGGAGTAGGGTCTCCAGATAAAATAAGGAATGCCCAATTAAATCTGAATTTCAGATAAACAAATTACTTTTTATGTCCCAAATATACTTCTCCTTATACTAGATGCCTTTAGTTGTATTTGAGGAAGTTGGAAGACCTAGAGTAGGAGAATTCTGGACTCTGTCAGAAGTAAAAAACATTTTAAATGTCATAGAAGAGTATGGTTTGGATACAGTGAACGTCTCGGTCCAATAACATTGTACATTTTCAGAAGTGCTGTGTTTAGAGTCAGGCTCAAAGTCCTTCACAAATTTGTATAAGTTACATGGTTTTTCAGACTATGAAACACATAATGTGAATATTCACTCTCAACATCAACACTAACCATGAAAACGTCAAGGAGGTCCTAACACTACTCTCTTACTAACTGTCAAAAAAAAACCCACTGGCTATTCTATCTGTAAAGGCAATTACTATTTAAACCCTTAAACTTATAGTGAAAATAATTACTAGAGAGGCAAGTGAATAGTTCCCCCTTCAGCTCCTTCCCTATAGGGTAAACAGAATGAAACGTAGCCCAGGGACCCTTACCTAACAAAACTAGGCAGGCTTAGTTACCATATAGTCAAGCAGGGCCCTGTCTACTCTCCTACTACCTGATTTTATCAGGCAATAACAATTGTGCTCTTAAAATGTTCAAATTTCCAAAAGATCCAAGCCATCCTCAGTGCAATGTGAAACAATAGGAAATACTTTTCAATTAAAGAAAAAGGTTATTACAAATGTGCTTAATAAAATACAAGGTAAATGCACTTAATAAAGTTACGGCTTCAAGTGAAATGCAGGAAACCTCTTTCATTTTTATTAAAGCTGGATTTACTGCTTTGGTTTATTGGTTTGCAGTCTTAGAACTTAATTTAGACTCTAGATGATTTGCTCAAAGGAAAATAGACGGGTCAGCTGTGTGTTGGCCTATCCCAGCCAAGTGGTTGTGATAGAGGTACTAAGTAATCAGGGCCTGGGCCACATGTCCTAAACATACAAAACCCACTCAAAGAAATCTTTTCACTTACACCAGGTTTCAGCAGGATGAACTTTCTACAAATATACCAAGTGAGGGTTTTTTCTTTTCACTTTTGCACTGCAATTCTACCTCTCTCTCAGATCTGCTGGCTTGACTTCTACTGAATCTTTAAGGCTTGTCCACAGGATCAGCCCACTTCTCCAGCCTGTCAGTTCTCAGTGGGTGCTGCACTACTCCAAGGCAGCACTTTGAATATTTGTGGGGATGCTCTTCTGGTGTTAGCGGGATTAAGCACTTATATATATTACACTACATGCTATTTTACTGTAAACCATTTTTCATCTATTTCCTCTTTATATTACAGTAGGGATAATATGTTGATTTTTAAAAATTAAGTATGGAATGAAAAGTAAAAGACTAAGAAGAATCATGACACTTCACTTCTGAAAAAGGAAAGTACAGAGGGGTTTTTTCCCCAACCACCTATAGATTTTTAATGAAGCTACAGAAATTAAGACCATGTTATGTTGGTTGAAAACTTGATAAACTGACAGTGGAAAAGAATAAAGAGCCCAGAAACAGGCCTATAGAACTTTGTCTATTATACAAGAAGCATGCCAAATTGACGTGGACTGAGAGACTTCAATAAATGGAACTGAGAAAACAGGATTATCTATTTGGGAAAAGAACCAAGCTGAATTTCTTTCTCACATCATATACAAAAATCAACTCCAGATGAATTAAAGATTTAAGTGCAGAAACAAAACTTTAAAAATATATGTGGGAATATAATTTAGCCATAGAGTAGGGAAAAAATTCTTAAACAAAACATAAAAAGCACTGACTATAAAAGGAAAAGGAATAAATTTGACTACATTAAACTTAAGTACTTTATCTTAAAGAAAGTGAAAACATTACAAACTAGCACAAGATGTTTGCAATTCACATAACTGATAAAGGATTAGTATCAAAGTACATAAAGAACTCCTAAATATCAATTAAAAAACACACACTAACATGCGCTGAAGAATTGATGCTTTTGAACTGTGGTCTTGGAGAAGACTCTTGAGAGTCTCTTGGACTGCAAGGAGATCAAACCAGTCAATCCTAAAGGAAATCAGACCTGAATATTCATTGGAAGGACTGATGCTGAAGCTGAAACTCTAATACTTTGCCCACCTGATGCGAAGAGCTGACTCACTGGAAAAGAGCCTGATGCTGGGAAAGATTGAAGGCAAGAGAAGAAGGGGACGACAGAGGATGAGACGGCTGGATGGCATCACCGACTCAATGGACATGAGTTTGAGCAAGCTCCGGGAGTTGGTGACAGACAGGGAAGCCTGGCGAGCTGCAGGCTATGGGGTCCCAAAGATTCGGACACAACTGAGTGACTGAACTGAACTGACTGTTGAACTCTGCAGTTTGATATTGGAATACATTCTTAAATAAATGTGGTTATGTTATACACCATTTTAATGTGCATTTCTCCCTTTATGTTTTTCTGCCAATGATCTATTACTTGCTGTTTATTTTACATTTATTTAGACTATAGAAATGATGGTAGACAAGAAGCAAATTCAACTGATTTTCTTATTCGAGTTCAAAATGGGTCACAAAGCAGTGGACACAACCTGCAACACCAACAACGCATTCGGCCCAGGAGCTGCTAATGACCATGCAGTGCAGCAGTGCCTCAAGAAGTTCTGCAAAGGAGATGAGAGCCTTGAAGATGAAGTATATGGTAGCCAGCAATTGGAAGTTGACAACAACCGAGAGCATCACCTATGCTCATCCTCTTACAACTACGCGAGAAGTTGCCTAAGAACTCCACGTCGACCATTCTGTGGTTGATTGGTATTCGAAGCAAAGAGGAAACGTGAGAAAACTCATGCCTCACAAGCTGACCGAACATGAAAACAATGAATATTCTGAAATGTTGACTTCTCTTATTCTACACAACGACGAACCATTTCTCAACAGGACTCTGATACGCGACAAAAGGGTGGATTTTATACAATAACCAGAGATGACCAGCTGAGTAGTTGGACCAAGAAGAAGTTCCAAAGCACATTCCAAAGCCAAACTTGCACCCAAAGAGGTTACGGTCACTGTTTGTTGGTCCGCTGCTGGTCTGATCCGCTACAACTTTCTGAATCCCAGGTGAAACCATCACAGCTGAGAAGTATGCTCGGCAAATTGCTAAGATGCAGCAAAATCTGCAATGCCTGCAGCTGGCACTGGTCAACAGAAAGAGCCTTGTTCTCCATGACAATACCCGACCCCACTTTGCACAACCAACACTTCAAAAGTTGAACAAATTGGCCTAGGAAGTGTTGCCTTATCCTCCGTATTTGCCTGCTCTCTTACTATCACTTCTGCAAGCATCCTGGCAACCTTTTGCAGGGAAAACACTTCCACAACCAGCAGGAGGCAGAAAATGCCTTCCAAGAATGCTGAATCCCGAAGTGTGGAATTCTATGCCATGAGAATAAACAAACTTATTTTGTTGGCAAAAATGTGTTGACTGTAATGGCTCCTATTTTGATTAATAAAGACATATTTGAGCCTAGTTGTAATGATTGAAAATTTCCGTTCCAAAACAGCAATTACTTCTATACCAACCTAATATACACTGCTAGTGGAAATTAAATTAGAGCAACTATTGTGGAAAACAGTTGATTTTATCTGCTAAAGTTAAAACATATCAGTACTCTAATGACACAATAATTCCACTTCTAGGTTTATATACAGGAAAACTCCTAGACACACATGCCAAGAGCTGTGTACAAAAATGTCCACAGCGGCACTTCCCAAATAATAACTATTGTATTTAGAAAAACTAAAATGCCCATTGACAGAAGAGTGAGTAAATCAGGGAATATTCACACGATGTTATGCAGTGGAGAAGCTGAAACCACTGAACCACACTGCCACATGCAACAATATGGATGAATGCTAGAATTCCAATATTAACTGAAAATGGAACATGCTATGTAAGCTTTTTTTCTTAAGGCTGAAACAATTAAAATGAGAATGTTTAAGAAATTCATACAGATTCAGTGAAGTTATATAAAAAAGGAAGCAAGATATGACCAATATGGAATTCAGGGTAATGGTTACCTAAAACAAGGAGACAAGAAGATGACAGGGAAGGATCTCTATCTCCAGGGTCAGATGGAGGTTACAGGAAAGGTCCTGTCTTTTCTGGTGGGTGGTGGTTTCAATGGTGATTATCACATTATTTAAAATACCTAGCTAAACAAACAGAAGACTAGAAGAGGACCATACACTGACCAATAATGGAGAGTGTGTCAATGACCAAGGATTATGATTAGTTATTTCAAACATCTACAATTTAAGAGAAATAAGGAAAGAAAAATGAGACAAGAGAGAAAATAAATTATGCATGTAGGATGTTACATATTATATATAAACTTCATTTCAAAACAGTTAAGAGGGCCTTGGACAATATTTGTTATAAAAGGGAGGAGCAAGGTATCTGATAGGGTTGCAAAACACTGCTCCAGCCAAATGAGGTTCATTGTTCCTATAAACTCTGAACCTCCCTGTCATGTTATATCATTCTTGCATGCATCCGTGCTAAGTCACTTCAGTCATGTCCAACTCTTTGTAACCCTATGTATTGTAGCCTGCCAAGCTCCCCTGTCCATGTGGTTCTCCAGGCAAGAATCCTGGAGTGGGTTGCCATGCCCTCCTCCAGGGGATCTTCCCAACCCAGGGATTGAACCCACATCTGTCTGGCAGATTCTGCATCTGTTGGGCAGATTCTGCATTGGCAGGTGGGTTCTTTACCACTAAGTACCATCTGGGTAGCCCTATATCATTCTTAGAGCACTGCATATGCTGCCTGGCTTATGATTTTTTAAAAAATATATTCATAGTATCTCCCCTGGACTGTATGTATGCTCCTTGAAGATTCTGGACTCTCCACAATATGCAGTGCCTTGGGTAGAGTAAGCACTCATTAATTTGTTGAATGAACAAAATATAATTAATTTGGTGCTTTAATTTAAGTCAGATAACAGCCCTTCACATTCTGGAGTTTATCAGAACTCAGGAATACAACATCTGAAGAATCAGGAGAACATCTACTCCTGGATGGCAGATGTTTAACTCAGTAAATTTGTCCCATTTGTTTAAGCCAAAAATACTCTGATTCCAAAGAAATCTCAATAGCTCCATATATGTAATAATAATAAAGCACATTACGTATTTACTACAGGCCAGTGTGTGTGCTAATTCACTTCAGTCTTGTCCGACTCTTTGCGACCCTATAGACTGTAGCCTGCCAGACTCCCCTGTCCATAGGATTCTCCAAACAAGAATACTGGAGTGAGTTGCCATGCTCTCCTCAAGGGGATCTTCCTGAACCAGGGATCAAACCTTTTTCTCTTACGTCTCCTGCTTTGGCAGTCAGGTTCTTTACCACTAGTGCCTGGGGAGCCCACTGTGGGCCAGAAGCTTTGTATTATCTTGAAGAAAGAAATGATTTTGGTCTCTTTTACCAATAAGGAAGCCATGATTCAGTGAGGCTAAGAACCTTTTCGATGTCTACATTGTTGGTATGGCAGAACAGTGATTGGACTTCAGGTGGTTTTATACCAAATTAGCCTTTTTCAAATATGTTATGCCACCTATGGACATCTTCATGTCTTAATCAATTTTTGGTTTATTTCTTTGCTTTTTTGTTATTATAAGTCTTTTACATATAGAAGGGAAAGTCTCCAGGGTTCCATTCGCCAAGGCCAGAGAAGGACAAAAGTTAAAGGTTTCATGAGGTTCCCACAGGAAAACTCTTAAATAAGAAGGGAGATAAAATGCCTTAAAATCTTTGTAAGAGTTCCAGGAAGACATGAGGGAAAGCCATATAGGTTTGTTGCAAATCTAGAAGAGAGATGGTGGTGGCAGAAACCAGAGCAATGGCAGTAGAAATTGGAGAGAAGTATAGAGGAGATATTTCAGAGGCAGAATTGTCAGAACTTGAGTCTCTGGACGTGAGGAATGTGGGAGGAGGAGGCTTGAAGGACAGGCTTGACATCTGAATTGGTCTCTTAGTCCATCAGCACAGGCCCTGGATGTGTATTCCATAACTCTCCACAGAGAAAGTCTTAAAAAGGAGTATACTACTTTTCAACAGGATAGCTGGTTATCAACACCATCATGGATGGCTCTCTGAAGGAAAAACATTTTGGAGGCTTCGCATGTCAGAAAATGTGTTCAGAGGCTGATGATATTTTTCTTTTAGGAATATCATCTTTTAAAAAGACCTTTCCCATCCAATTTATTATTTTCATGGCTGTACTGGAGAAATGAAAACAAGCATAGACAGGATATATGTGAATATGAAGGGTACCAATCTTGGAAGAAAGAAATGATACCATGAATCATTGCCTATTAGAACTAAGAGCAGTGAAAAAATGCTCAAATGAACTGATTTAGGTAGCAGCCTCAGCGGCGCGTTCCATAGCACACTCTTAACTGCAGGGAAGGAATATTTCAATGGCAGTACACAAAGTTGTGTGTTCTCTGCTAATTCCTTTTTATAAACCATAAAGTTATTGTGTTCTGCCTAATAAATTAGTCTGGATAACAACATCATAAACCTCAAAATAGAAATCATTTGATCACCATCTAAATACATTACCATCTAAAATATTAATAGAGCTAGAACTATTGGGGAAAAAAAAGATTAAGCTCTCAATCAGCTTAAATTTCTCACCATCTGAGCATAAATGTTCTCAAGTGCTGATTCAGCATACAGTCTTTTCCAAAAGTCTTAAAGATTGAACAGATGCTCCTAAAAGTCAGTGAACTTCATTACAAAGTTGACACTAATTCATTCTTTTCTTCCCTGTTTTCGGGATGGAGGGGTAAGAGGCAAGAGGTGATGAAAGGAGGATCAGTTCTATCATTATCAATGGACACACAGGACAAAAAAAATCAAGCTGGTCTCTAGAGGAAGCAAGGAAATTGAGCCTCTCCATCTTCCACCCAGCATAAAAATGGTCTAAAATAAATGGGAGACAGAAATAACAACTTGGAAAATGATTTTGCTGAATGTCTTCCTTTCTCAAGATGTCTGACCACAGCTATGCTTGAAATACTCATAGATGAACAATATTTGCCCAAAAGATGTGGTTATTTTTACAAGGTAATTAAGAAACAATCATTTCCAATTATTTTTTTAAAAGAAATGCCAAATAGAATATACATGGGATTTGATCATCTCAATTTTGACAGGCAGAAAGATAAGCATGTTAGGAACCAAACATCATGCTTTTAGCTCCTATACATTTTGCCCGAATGAAATTCTTGTGTGGTAAATATGCCTCCCTTTATGCAGCAAAATCCACCCTGAGTCCAACACCATTTTCCTAAAATCTAATTCCTTTCAACAAGGCACTAAATCTTTTTATTGCAACTACCAAATGCTATCTTATTGCTAGAAATGGTACAATACACTAACTTTTTGATACATGCTTCAGCTTTCCAAGATTCTGTTGGAAAGAAAATGATACTTTATGACATTTTATAATATCCCACCCCATTTATTGCTTTCCAGAATTTCTATCATTAATTAAAGGGCCTTCCTTCATTATCCCCTGCCCCTCCCCCCCCAAAACCCTAATCTATTCTCCAACTGCCTGTCATAGACTAAATAAAAGTCGGTCTATCACAGCAGCAGGCCTGGTCATGCCAATTTTACAGTGTGATTTGTGCACTCATTTCATTTTGAAAATGACCCTGCCCTCCATCTGTCTAAGCCGAATGTCCTGCTTTTTTCAAGCCAGGCCTCAGGAGCAGCAGCACATGAATAAGGAGGAAGAACGGCTTCCCTCCTGCCCACTTCAGCAGCCATGCTCACAGACAGGTACCGCCACAAAGAGGGGTCCTCAACTGATGCCCGTAGGGAGGGGAGAAATTTAGAGGAGAGTAGAGGCCTTCTATTTTGCTTCCATTCCCAAGAGGCCATTTGAAGGTGAATGCTTTCATGATGCAAATACAACCCTGAAAATCGAACTGATAGACTAAAGATACAAAATCACAATTTCCCATTTCCATGTTCTGTCTTGTTACCTTGATTTATAATAGCATCTTAACCAAGGATTGGGGGCAGGAGGAGAAGGGGACGACTGAAGATGAGATGGCTGGATGGCATCACGGACTCGATGAACGTGAGTCTGAGTGAACTCCGGGAGATGGTGATGGACAGGGAGGCCTGGCGTGCTGCGATTCATGGGGTCGCAAAGAGTCAGACATGACTGAGCGACTGAACTGAACCAAAGTATCAGGTCATACGTAAGTATTTTAAAAGACTGAGCCTTTTGGATAACTTTTTTCCCCAAGAGCTAAGTATCAATCAAGCAGGCATGAAGGAGAAGGCACCCTATTCCTTTACTACTGAGCAGCACTAGACAGCATCCCTCAAATCATGTACCTCTTTGGGCTGAAGACCAGAAAGGACTTCAGCAGAGATTGGGTTGGAAGAAGCCTCGGAGTCAGGTTACTGAGTTATGACCAAAGAAAGTCTTTCTCAGCTGCTTTCTCTGGGCATCCTGGGTGGCCCACTCAAACCCACTGGAAGGAGTGCAGTTTGACTTTTACTTGGTATTCATGCAGTGGACAGTTCCTTGTCCACTTTCATGCTTCAGCAGAACACAACTCTGGCAAACTTTGCAGCAAGGGAGAAGAATGGATGAGAATATGAAGTCAATTTCTTGATAGCATAGCATTCAGATGTCCTACTGAAGTCTCTTTTTAGCTATAATAGATGATTAGGAAATTCACCACCCACTTATCACCTCCTTAACATCTGCTCACAGCTGCAACTCAGGGAAGGAAGTTCAAATTCTACCAGCTAAAGTTGCTTGTTTGTTTTAATAGAAAAAATAACAACCAAGAAAGCAAGACACTATATTCCCTCAAAGCTGGGCCCTTATGTGATACATGTGTGTGTGCTCAGTTGCTTCAGTTCTGTCCGACTCATTGCGATCCTATGGACTGTAGCCCGCCAGGCTCCTCTGTCCACGGGATTCTCCAGGCAAGAATACTGGAGTGGGTTACCACTTCCTTCTCCAAGAGATCTTCCCCACCCAGGGATTGAACCTGCATCTCTCATATTGCCTGCATTGGCAGCTGAGTTCTTTACCATTAGCTCCACCTGGGAAGCCCCATACTGAGCACTATTAAATTCCAAAGAATTTATACACGAAGAGTTCTTAAGGTAGTAACACAGAATCTAGGGCATCTATTCCAAATACATAACAAAGGAACAAAAGAAAATCCAGCCACAGATTAAGTAGGCTGGAAAGTTAAAAGAGTAACGGTGCACAGAAAAGGGAAAACTTTGGAATGTTCTTCCTCCTCTCCTCTACCCTTCTTGGAAAACACGAGATCGTAGATTTCTGCAAGGTTTTTCCACTTCGAAATCTGGAGAGTCAAGACAGACCACAGGGCTAAGTTTAAACGCTAATATGAACTCAGTAATATTTGTAGTTACGGAAAAACGGGGGGAGCGGGAGGGGTAGTGGGAGCGGGAGCGGAGGCGCTTGAAACTAAAGCCAAACCTAAGTATCACATAAACTCCAAGCACTCTTTCCTGCTATCAACCTCTGAAACGACAAAATAAGAACTCCTGATCGCTGCACTATTTTGTTCTTAGAAAAGTGCGCCCACGGGACGGCCCAAAGACAGAAAGTCTACTGTAATTCGGGGAGAATACCAAACTGACATTCCTTTTTTTCCATTCCCGTTTCATGCACGAAAACAACGTGAAACAACACTATGTATACGCACTGCACAGTGTCTAAAGGCTCAAAAACGGAAAGGACTTCGAACCGTAAACTTTCCACCTCCGCGGCAGAGACACAATAGGTAGTCAACAATCCTCATTTACCCTAGAACGGAAGGTGACCGCGATCTCATCTCCCCTCACCCCAGGGTCCGCCCCGAGGACTACGTCTCCCAGCATGCAGCGCGGCTACGTCCGCTGGTGCGACGCGAAAGGGTGCATGCCGGGAGGTAGAGTTTCCGTCTTCGAACGGCCAGGAGGTGTTTCCTCTCGCGTCTAACGCCGCTCACACTCTGCAGTCTTCAGGGACCAGGCCAATAATTGGGATACACACATTAGTGACTCTTTTCAATCTCAGGTTGATCGTTCCGCTGCAAAGTACCTCTCCACCCAAAAAAGCCCATTAAAAACACCAACCTTTTTCGCAGCCTTCCGTTTCCGGTTGTCTTGTTGCCCTGGTAACGAGCGTAAGCAACCTCGGAGGCTGTTATGGCGGGCCTGGGAGGTGCGCAGATCCCCGACGGGGAGTTCACCGCGGTTGTGTACCGACTCATCCGGGATGCCCGGTACTCCGAGGCCGTGCAGCTGCTGGGCGGAGAGCTCCAGCGGAGCCCGAGAAGCCGCGCCGGGCTGTCGCTGCTGGGCTACTGCTACTACCGCCTACAGGAGTTCGCGCTGGCTGCCGAGTGCTATGAGCAGCTGGGCCAGCTGCACCCGGAGCTGGAGCAGTACCGCCTGTACCAGGCCCAGGCCCTGTACAAGGCCTGCCTCTACCCAGAGGCCACCCGCGTGTCCTTGCTCCTCCTGGACAACCCCGCCTACCACAACCGGGTCCTCCGTCTCCAAGCCGCGATCAAGTACAGCGAGGCAGACCTGCCTGGGGCCAGGAGCCTGGTGGAACAGCTACTTAGGGAAGGAGGAGAAGACAGCGAGGGCGAGAACGAGCTGGATGGCCAGGTCAATCTGGGTTGTTTGCTCTACAAGGAGGGACATTATGAAGCCGCGTGTTCCAAGTTCTCTGCGGCCCTGCAGGCTTCGGGCTACCGGCCTGATCTTTCCTACAACCTGGCTTTGGCCTATTATAGCAGCCGGCAGTATGCCCCAGCTCTGAAGCATATCGCGGACATTATTGAGCATGGCATCCGCCAGCACCCAGAGCTGGGTATGGGCATCACCACTGGGGGTATTGATGTTCGAAGTGTTGGCAACACCTTAGTCCTTCACCAGACTGCTCTGGTGGAAGCCTTCAACCTCAGGGCGGCCATAGAATACCAACTGAGAAACTATGAGGCGGCCCAGGAAGCCCTCACTGACATGCCACCAAGGGCAGAGGAGGAGTTAGACCCCGTGACCCTGCACAATCAGGCACTAATGAACATGGGTGCCAGGCCCACAGAAGGGTTTGAAAAACTACAGTTTTTGCTCCAGCAGAACCCCTTTCCCCCAGAGACCTTTGGCAACCTGTTGCTGCTCTATTGTGAGTATGAGTATTTTGACCTGGCAGCAGATGTCCTGGCCGAGAATGCCCATTTGACTTACAAGTTCCTCACACCTTATCTCTATGACTTCTTGGATGCCATGGTCACTTGCCAGACAGCTCCTGAAGAGGCTTTCCTTAAGCTTGATGGTCTAGCAGGGATGCTGACTGAACAGCTCCGGAAACTCACCATACAAGTGCAGGAAGCAAGACACAATAAAGATGATGAAGCTGTCAAAAAGGCAGTGAATGAATATGACGACACCCTTGAGAAGTACATTCCTGTGTTGATGGCCCAGGCCAAAATCTACTGGAACCTTGAAAATTACCCAATGGTGGAAAAACTCTTCCGCAAATCTGTGGAATTCTGTAACGACCACCATGTGTGGAAGCTGAATGTGGCTCATGTTCTGTTCATGCAGGAAAACAAATACAAAGAAGCCATAGGTTTTTATGAGCCCATAGTCAAGAAGCATTATGACAACATCCTGAATGTCAGTGCTATTGTGCTGGCCAACCTGTGTGTTTCGTATATTATGTTAAGTCAGAATGAAGAAGCTGAGGAGTTGATGAGGAAGATTGGAAAGGAGGAAGAGCAGCTCTCCTATGATGATCCAGATAAGAAAATCTACCATCTCTGCATTGTGAATTTGGTGATAGGGACGCTTTATTGTGCCAAAGGAAATTATGACTTTGGTATTTCCCAGGTTATCAAAAGCTTGGAACCTTGTAATAAAAAACTAGGAACTGATACGTGGTATTATGCCAAAAGATGCTTCCTGTCATTATTAGAAAACATGTCAAAACACACCATCATGCTCAGTGACAGTGTCATTCAAGAATGTGTTCAGTTTTTAGAACACTGTGAACTTTATGGGAGGGACATACCTGCAGTTATTGAAGAAACCCTGGAAGAAGAAAGAGTGCATATTGGAAAGAATACAGTCACATATGAATCCAGAGAGTTAAAAGCTTTGATTTATGATATTATAGGATGGAATATGTAGTAATGTCTGGTAGTGGCCTTATCATAATGGTTTTATATCTGTTTTTCACTCTTGTTTTTTTATCTCCAGTTAGCTAGTAGCATCTTTACATTTGTTACACGTTGGACTTTGTACAGTTTAAAATTATAATAAAAATAATTAGTATTTTAAAAAAATCTTCACAAAGTGAAATATAAGAACATCTAGAAAGATATATGAAAATTCAGAACTGCATGGGGACACTATTTCTATTAGAACTTGTTAGCACCCATGTTCCCTGTTACCATTTGTGCTTTGTATTTTGAGTGACCCTCATAAGGGTTATATTATCCAGGGACTTGGTATAGTCCCGTCAGGCCCAGAACTCTGTAGTTAATGTCTAGGATTTCTAGGCTTTTAATAATCTCAGGGATTGTGTGTTCTAATTCATAGTTTGTAATGAATACATATTATATAGCATTAGGATGTTTTTCAGAGTTTTCAATATAAGATACAATGCTTTATATAAACAGAATTCCTTACATTGTAAATGTTCTTTGTTGCTGCTGGTTTTTTAATGTGCAAGTCAGTGGGAGACCTTGTGCCCTTAACAAAATTATGGTGCTATGGTTTAGAGACAATAAACAGTTGTCAAAGAATTTTACATAGTTTTCTTTTGTTCCACTTGTTAGTAATTTGAATATATAAGCAACATATAGTGTTTTTTATAACTCTGTCCTCATTTAACAGTGAGGAATAGCAGCGGTACCATGAGAACTCTGCTTGCTTTCTAGGTTTGTATTTGTAACTTAGGATATGTTAATGCTGGCGTTGTTTCTGGGTGGCAACCTCTCAGGAAAAGAAAAATCTAATCTATTTCCATTACCCCACCAAACTTCTCTTCCACTTCTATCACAGATTAAAAGATCAGTTCTGAAACCTCATCTGGTATATTGATAAGGCTAAGTTATGGCCACAACCCTTCCAATGAAAACCCCACTCATTCTGCTTAGGCATTTTTATTTTCTGAACCATACAAGAACTTTACCTTGTTTCCCCACCCCTTTTCTTTCCATAAATATGTCAACCCCAACTCTTGACCTGGCTTAGAGAAAAAGAAAGTACCTTGAATTACATGAAATTGCTGGTTTGGGGAGTTTTTAAACTATAAAACTAGCCATTTTTTATGGTCCAACCTAATAGTGTTCTACTGAAAGATAGTGAACTCTGCGATGTTCAGTTCAGTCGCTCAGTCATGTCCAACTGTTTGTGACCCCATGGACTGCAGCATACTAGGCTTCCCTGTCCTTCACTATCTCCCAGAGCTTGCTCAAACTCATGTCCATTGAGTCAGTGATGCCATCCAACCATCTCATCCTCTGTCATGCCCTTGTCCTCCTGCCTTCAATCTTTCCCAGCATCAGGATCTTTCCCAATGAGTCATTTCTTCCCATCTGGTGGCCAAAGTATTGGAGTTTCAGCTTCAGCATCAGTCCTTCCAGTGAATATTCAGGACTCACTTCCTTTAAGATTGACTGGTTTGATCCCCTTGCAGTCCAAAAGACTCTCGAGAGTCTTCTCCAACACAGTTCAAAAGCATCAGTTCTTTGGGGCTCAGCTTTCTTTATGCTCACATCATTACTGGAAAAACCATAGTTAGACCTTTGTCAGCAAAGTAGTCTCTGCTTTTTAATATGCTGTCTAGATTGGTCATAGCTTTTCTTTCAAGGAGCAAGTGTCTTTTAATTTCATGGCTGCAGTCACCATCTGTAGTGATTTTGGAGCCCTCCAAAATAAAGTCTCTCACTGTTTCCATTGTTGCAACATCTATTTGCCATGAAGTGATGGGACTGGATTAACACCTGGAGTAACAGGCAAATTTGGCCTTGGAATACGGAATGAAGCAGGGCAAAGGCTAATAGAGTTCTGCCAAGAGAACACACTGGTCATAGCAAACACCCTCTTCCAACAACACAAGAGAAGACTCTACACATGAATATCACCAGATGGTCAACACCGAAATCAGATTGATTATATTCTTTGTAGCCAAAGATGGAGAAGCTCTATATAGTCAGCAAAAACAAGACCGGGAGCTGACTGTGGCTCAGATCATGAACTCCTTATTGCCAAATTCAGACTTAAATTGAAGAAAGTAGGGAAAACCACTAGACCATTCAGGTATGACCTAAATCAAATCCCTTATGATTATACAGTGGAAGTGAGAAATATATTTAAGGGACTAGATCTGATAGATAGAGTGCCTGATGAACTATGGACGGAGGTTCATGACACTGTACAGGAGACAGGGATCAAGACCATCCCCATGGAAAAGAAATGCAAAAAAGCAAAATGGCTGTCTGAGGAGGCCTTACAAATAGCTGTGAAGAGAAGTGAAAAGCAAAGGAGAAAAGGAAAGATATAAGCATCTGAATGCAGAGTTCCAAAGAATAGCAAGGAGAGATAAGAAAGCCTTCCTCAGCAATCAATGCAAAGAAATAGAAGAAAACAACAGAATGGGTAAGACTAGAGATCTGTTGAAGAAAATTAGAGATACCAAGGGAATATTTCATGCAAAGATGGGCTCGATTAAGGACAGAAATGGTATGGACCTAAAAGAAGCAGAAGATATTAAGAAGAGGTGGCAAGAATACACAAAAGAAATGTACAAAAAATATCTTCACGACCAAGATAATCACAATGGTGTGATCATTCACCTAGAGCCAGACATCCTGGAATGTGAAGTCAAGTGGGCCTTAGGAAGCATCACTATGAGCAAAGCTAGTGGAGGTGATGGAATTCCAGTTGAGCTCTTTCAAATCCTGAAAGATGATGCTGTGAAAGTGCTGCACTCAATATGCCAGCAAATTTGTTGTGGCCAGTGGCCACAACACTGGAAAAGGTCAGTGTTCATTCCAATCCCAAAGAAAGGGAATGCCAAAGAATGCTCAAACTACTGCACAATTGCACTCATCTCACACGCTAGTAAAGTAATGCTCAAAATTCTCCAAGCCAGGCTTCAGCAATACATGAACCGCAAACTTCCAAATGTTCAAGCTGGTTTTAGAAAAGGCAGAGGAACCAGAGATCAAATTGCCAACATCCGCTGGATCATTGAAAAAGCAAGAGTTCCAGAAAAACATCTATTTCTGCTTTATTGACTATGCCAAAGCCTTTGACTGTGTGGATCACAAGAAACTGGAAAATTCTGAAAGAGATGGGAATACCAGACCACCTGACCTGCCTCTTGAGAAACCTGTATGCAGGTCAGGAAGCAACAGTTAGAACTGGACATGGAACAACAGGCTGGTTCCAAATAGGAAAAGGAATATGTCAAGGCTGTATATTGTCACCCTGCTTATTTAACTTCTATGCAGAGTACATCATGAGAAACGCTGGGCTGGAAGAAGCACAAGCTGGAATCAAGATTGCCAGGAGAAATATCAGTAACCTCAGATATGCAGATGACACCACCCTTATGGCAGAAAGTGAAGAGGAACTAAAAAGCCTCTTGATGAAAGTGAAAGAGGAGAGTAAAAAAGTTGGCTTAAAGCTCAACATTCAGAAAACTAAGATCACGGCATCTGGTCCCATCACTTCATGGGAAATAGATGGGGAAACAGTGGAAACAGTATCTGACTTAATTTTTTTGTGCTCCAAAATCACTGCAGATGGTGACTGCAGCCATGAAATGAAAAGACGCTTACTCCTTGGATTGAAAGTTATGACCAACCTAGATAGCATATTCAAAAGCAGACATTACTTTGCCAACAAAGGTCTGTCTAGTCAAAGGTCTGGTTTTTCCAGTAGTCATGTATGGATGTGAGAGTTGGACTGTGAAGAAAGCTGAGTGCCGAAGAATCTATGTTTTTGAACTGTGGTGTTGGAGAAGACTCTTGAGAGTCCCTTGGACTGCAAGGAGATCCAACCAGTCCATTCTGAAGATTAGCCCTGGGATTTCTTTGGAAGGAATGATGCTGAAGCTGAAACTCCAGTACTTTGGCCACCTCATGAGAAGAGTTGACTCATTGGAAAAGACTCTGATGCTGGGAGGGATTGGGAGCAGGAGGAGAAGGGGACAACAGAGGATGAGATGGCTGGATGGCATCACTGACTCGATGGACGTGAGTTTGAGTGAACTCCGGGAGTTGGTGATAGACAGGGAGGCCTGGCGTGCTGCGGTTCATGGGGTCACAAAGTCGGACACGACTGAGCGACTGAACTGAACTAATGGGACTGGATGCCATGATCTCAGTTTTTTGAATGCTTTTTTTTTCCTTCAAGGAGAAATCCCTTAGCCAGATAGGTACCCACACAGGGACCCACGTGAGTTCTCAGCATAAATCCTCTGGAGCATGGCCTTCTGGGTGCTCAAATTCTACTAGGTCTATCAGAAACTGGCTTATTACGAAGTCCAACAATTTTGAATTTATAGCAATTTTATTCTTAATTACATAAACTGATACCATTTACCACTGATATTTGAACCCATACTGGGAGGACAATCAGTGTTTAATGACCCCTTTAGTGCACCCCTTAGCGCAATTCCATCACTGGGAAATGTTCTTTAACAACTTTAACAAAAGTGTTGTTGCTTCATTGTGCAGTAGCTCTGTGCCCTCTCAATCTCCATAGCCCCTTAAGATTTGGAAAGTAAATCAAGTGAAATCTTATTTTTAACAGCCATGTTTTAAAAATACATATTTTTGCATATTTTCTCAACTTTTTTTCTTTAAAAGAAAAAAGCAGAAAGTGTAAGTAATGTTAACCATCCAAAAGTAAATGTTTTCCAGATTCCCTTTTGCAAATAGCAGTCTTTATTCAGCCACACTTTATTTACCCAGGTGCTGTGTGTTTGTGGTTTGCATGTATATGTAATTTAGCCTTTCAGAACATAAAAAGCTTTTCAGAACAGTTTTTAACCCCTTGCCGCTAGGCAGTTGGGATTTCCTGGTTAGTAATGCATCAGGAAATCCTGACTGCTCCTACCACTGAGTGAAGGAATAAAGGTCAATTATGGCATTTGTCCCCTTCCTTACACGAGCTCTCCAGAGAGGTACCCACCAGGACTGATAGATCCTGTTGCTGCCTGGCAACAGCCAAGCCTCCAAAACTGGCCAGCCGTCAGAGCCCTGGACGAGACTGTGAAGATCTAACTCCCCAGGTACTTACTGTCCTCTGGTTTTAGGATGGATTTCTTTTAAACTCGCCTTCAAAGTACTCACCTCTGCTTATTGATTTCAGTAGACAACTTTATGATGACTCCATATTGCCATGTGAACAAAGGCTTTCATCCCTAAAGCTTTTTTCTATGCTCCTAGAACTCATGGACTCAGTGCTAAAAGCACTTTTCTTGACCAAAACAAACAAACAGAAATCCCTCTATTTCTTTAGCTTTTACTTCTTTAAGATTTCTCCATAATACCTGCACAGTATATTTTAAAGGACTACATCCATTATTTCATAGTCTTAGTCAACCCACCTCCACACCCGTTCAGAATATAAGCATGCTGTACACAAGTAGTTATTTCCATTTTCTCAGACATGAACAAAAATTTGCTCTGTGCAGAATGACCAAGTAGATTCATTTCATCAGTGACATGACACGCCTACAAAAGTATTCATATTCCTCACGACAGCCCCTCTTTGAATTTGGCCTTAGCTGTGGCCAAGATGTTCACATCAATGTTATTTGTGAAGGTTAGGTACTGTAGAGTGGCACCTGGCGGCGTGTGGCTGTCTGCACTACCTGATTTTAAAAAGATAACATCACCAAAGACAAATCTTTCATTTCTAGTGAATAGCAGCATTTTAAAATACAACCTTTTGTCTTATGTTCCTCAGTCTTTTTTTTTTTTTTTTAATGGCTACCAGCGATCGGGAAACATCTGGGAGATGGTGCTTTCCTGAAGGTGCCTTCTGCCACACTGAGCAGCTTCCTAGCAATGGTGTAACTTGCAGCTCACTACCCACCATTCACTAACTGCCTCTTATTCCGTGTTGATCTACAGCCAGGACTAATGTGATATTTGGAGCTTTTGTTTTCATTTACTGGGCTATACCCTTAGTATTAGTCAAACCACACATTTTGCGATGAGCCCGTAACTCTGGGTTCTTGGTTGTCCAATCACATAATCACCATGACTATAGCCACCAGATTCTAAATGTATACCTTCCTTCTAACTGTAAAATATATGCAACTTTTTGAGTACCTTAATGTCACTCAAATCCTTCAGCAGCAACCTTAATTCTTGAATTAGTAGTTTTAAGGAACTGTGAATTTCCTAAGGACTTAGATTGGTTTTAGATCATAAAAAAACATTTCTTTAATCTTAAATAGTTTTCAATTTCTAGTCTCCCTATAGGAAGATGTATAACTTATGGTAACAGGTTATTCTTACATTTTTAAGTACAGCTCAAAGGAATACAGTAAAAAAATTATAAAAATGCAAATTTATTAATCAAACGCACTTCCTTTTATGAGTTTCATATTAAACCTATAAAGGCATTATCACAGGACCCTGTGGATTAAACATTTACAGAGCATGACAGCATCTGGGACAAAAGGCTTCCTGGTATTTCTATGGCATGTAGTCATGAAGACAGCACTCTTTCCTCTGTACTTAGGAGACTCTGTTTCCTTACTTGTGGTCTTCAGTGGAAGGCAATGACTAATAATCTACTTTAAAAGGCAGAAATTCTGTTTACATCTGACTTCTGACCGACTAGACAGCACAAACAGCCTAGAGCAGTGAAGAAGCCAGCACAGAGGCACTTGATTTTGTCAGACCTGGCTCCATCTTCTGGGAATGCCACTTCCCGGCTACGAACAGTGGGTGTCATTCATCCTCACTAAACCTCAGCTGGGCTTCCCAGGTGGCGCAGCGGTGAAGTATCTTCCTGCCAATGTATGAAATGCAGGTTTGATCCCTTGGAGAAGCAAATGGCAAAACACTCCAGTATTCTTGCCTGAAAAATTCCATGGACAGAGGAGCCTGGCGGGCCACAGTCCATGGGGTCGCAAAGAGTCAGACATGACTGCGTGACAGAGCAAACCTCAATTATTTCACTGGCAAAAGAAGGACAATACCAGCCACTTTACAGGGCTGTTGTGACTACAATCAGAACTTGTCTAGGGTTAAGTGCCCAGCAGTGTCCGGCTAATAAGGGGTAACTTAAAAAGTTATTAATGCAATAATCAATTCTAGGGTAGTACATCCTCAGTCGCTTTAGTCATGTCTGACTCTGTGACTCTATGGACTGTAGCCCATCAGGCTCTTCTGTCCATGAGATTCTCCAGGCAATACTGGAGTGGGTTGCCATGCCCTCCGTCAGGGGATCTTCCTGACCCAGGAACTGAACTCATGTCTTTTATGTCCCCTGCACTGATAGGTGGGTTCTTCACCACTAAAGACATCTAGTGTTAAGTGAAAATACAGAGACTCAATTAGAATCTGGAGAAGGCAATGGCACCCCACTCCGGTACTCTTGCCTGGTAAATCCCATGGACGGAGGAGCCTGGTAGGCTGCAGTCCATGGGGTCATGAAGAGTGGGACGTGACCGAGTGACTTCCACTTTCACGCATTGGAGAAGGAAATGGCAACCCACTCCAGTGTTCTTGCCTGGAGAATCCCGGGGACGGGGGAGCCTGGTGGGCTGCCGTCTATGGGGTTGCACAGAATCGGACACGACTGAAGCGACTTAGCAGCAGCAACAGCAGCAATTAGAATTACTCAGACTCAGTCAGATGGGACATCAGAGATTTTTATTTTACAAAAGATATTAGGCCCAATTAGGAAAAGTGACTTGTAGTTGGCAGATAAAAATTGAGCGTCCACACCATTTCCAGACCAGAATACTTTCTAGTGTGTTCTTAGACTTAGAACTCTAACTTCTCCTAAATTATTTTATAGCTTATAGCGCGACACATTTCAGTCATTTAAAAAAATTATCTTTCCAGCTCTAATGTGGGCACAATAAGGTACAAAGGGTGTAGCAGAACTTTAGAATGGATTTAGAGGTTTCCATCAGCCAATACTACACCCAATCAACAGACATCAGAAAATGCAGCACAAGCTGAGTTTACAAGTATACTGAAAAAGAAAGAGGGCCCTGAGGGCAAACACAGGCAAAAGTAAATGTGATCGCAGTAAGACCCCGTTTGTTTTTCTGATAGGGTAGCACAGGAAAGCTGGAGCAGTAAGGTTTATCAAAGGATTTCAGTCTGGCACCTGGAGATTTAAATCAAGTAGATGTAACTGCATGTTTAGTGTCTGTCTGGCATAAACGTTGATTCATTGAAAGAAAGCCTATTTGTTGACAAAATGCAAAAAAGAGGTGAACAACAGCATGCTAAGTGGAAATGCTAGCGCCCTGACTCTTGAAAGTTTTTTCCTGGATGTGTTATTGGGCAGGCCCTGGCTGAGTTCCATAGACCTGCCATTACTTGGATGAGAATCCAGGACAGTGCATGTCTCAATTCTACTGCTGTCCCAAAGCTGGATGGGGTAAACAATATTCCTTGTAAGAGCCAAGAATCTAAAATTTTGAAAATCTGCAACTAAATAGAGCAAGCCACAAATTTTAGTAAGAATAAATATAAGTAATGAGGCTTTATATATATATGAAAAAAATCAGCCTCCATGGAGATGTGGCCAAAATGGAAAGTGCAGAAAAGACAAACTGTTAAATTCAAGGTCAGTGTGAGGTGCCAGGGCAAGGTCCAGCACAGACGCATGAGTGACTAAAAAATATTGGAACAAGGAATAAGGAAATCGCTGGAACTATTCTGGAACATGTAGGCCCTGACACCTCAATTTAAGAACATCAAGTAGGCACATATGGAGACAGATGTCTAGAAGTGACAGGAGCGACAGCTGACTGGAAAAATCTAGGGGAACATGAGCGGTCTTTAAATATCTGAAGAGCTGCCCTGCAACAGAGCAACAGCACGATCTTTGTGACTAGATAAGACAGAAGTCACATTAATGGACAGAAGGACACAGATTTTGGTCTAATAGGCAAAAACCTATGAACTCTGGAAGATTTCAGAAATGGGGAAAAGGCTTGCTAGAAAGGCAATAAATTCCCATGTGGTCACAGCAAATGTTCAGGACAAGGTTATCTGTTTGTGACCTGGGGGGGATGGAAAGGTTTGGTAGTAATTATGTTTGACCAAAAGTAAGATGAGATGATTTCTAAGGTTCATTCAGACTGAGCCTTATATGAGCCAAGTAGAAAACTGCTTTAACTAACTATAACTAACTTATAAGGGTTATAATCTTGAAATATATCAAGTAAGACCGGGTTTAACAGGTTCAACCCCTAGTTATTTCAGAGTCCACACAGCTCCAACCTTCCCTCCAGTGTGGGAACCACAGGCAGGGACAAGTCAGCATCTGTTCACTGGTCATTCACTATTGGAGAGACTACTTACAGGAACAGACTGTGTCATTATTCTCTGAGGATAGCATGAAGCTGTCAACAAAGATCAAATGAAATCAACAAGAACAAAGCAACAATTTCTGTAACAATGAGTGGTTTGGGTATTGTTTTATTATTTTTTCCCCAACACATCTTAAAAATCACACATGGGCATTTACTTATAGAACAGTACAGTCTAGGAAAAGCAGTAAAAGGAGAATCCAAACATACACTGAAAGCACAGTAAACAGACTGTGTTGAGCCCTTTGGAAAACAGTATGGCTCAGTATGAATTGACAAAGCTACACTGGAGTCCCTTAGCAATTTTCCTTCCCACTCCGTATCCACTTTGAAGACTATTAGTGTAAAGAGAAGAACTGTTTGTATGCATTAGTTACAGCAGTATAATGGCTTACATACAAGTGCTTACCCACGTGTAGTTCCCAAAAGGTGACTACAGTACTGGCAGGAAAGATGCACTGCCTTGGAGGAAGACTCGGGGTAAGATA
Organism: Oryx dammah; assembly: GCF_014754425.2. Taxonomy (NCBI): domain Eukaryota; kingdom Metazoa; phylum Chordata; class Mammalia; order Artiodactyla; family Bovidae; genus Oryx; species Oryx dammah. Next base: position 116,499,196 of record NW_024070211.1, on the reverse strand, counting down.
TTATTCAAGTCAAGTTGTATCAGAGCCAAAGTATTTCACAGGCTTGGCAAAAAAAAGGACAAAAATTAGGAAACATAACCTACACATATTTCTCATAAGATTTATCATTGTTCAGAAACAGAAATATTTATTACTCTGAAGGCACCATCACACAAAGAAGGACTGACACACAACGGAAGGAACAGGAACCCCAACCCCCCTCCCCAACTCCAGGCTCTACTCCTCAGGGAGCTGTGCGAGCAAACAGCTAAAATGTGTAGTGGGCGTCTCCACGACACAGTGAGTATGCGACGTCCACTGAGCCACATCTTAGGGCGACTAAGTTGGGACAGTAGGAATGAAAATGCAAGAAAGTACATGTAAATCCCACTGACTGAATAGGTGTACTTAAGAGTACAGGTCTACCACACAATTAGTTAAATATGCAAGAATAGGTGATTGAAACCAACACTATGGAAGGGATCTTCCATGTTTCTACATACAACTACTTAATTCCTGATGTGTTTTCGAAGAGGAATAGCTTTGAACTGCTACACAAGCTCTGTCTTTAAAGACTAATCCTCTCCCACTCATTTTGAATAATGGCTATTTCATGGGAGGGGGAAAAAAAAATCCCAACAAGGCACTGTACGCTTTGGGGGAATATTCTTTAAATAGCTCAAAAAATAATTATTTATAGAAACTGTATACCAGCACGCGTGCTTCATGTCCTTTTTGGATATGTGAACAAGACTGCTTTAGTGGTTAAACAACAGGTTTCATCATAGGGTGCTCACAAAAAACACTATCAACAATAAGATGCCTTAAAAACATGTACATATACTACTTAGAAACCCACACTAAAACATTTGTTTCCTTTCTCTCTCCCTCTCTCATTTGGAAGTTCAGAGTATTTGAAAAATGTTTTTAATGATACTTAATGTATTATCTTGTTCCTTGTGGGGGAAAAAAGTATAAAGTAAACTCCTTAGGGAAGCAAAAAGAAATCTTTTCATGCTCACAGAATTAAAGTTACTTAATTCTATGATGGTTCTTTGGCTTCAGTGGTCCTTACTCACGTTTCTTAAGGAATTGTTGTGGTTAGAAGAGCACAAAAGTGCTCATTCTTTGAGGATCTTCCAAAGTTCAAATGGGAATGCTTCAGGTTCACAGGAAACTAAACACCTCCTAGGAATATAACATTGATTTAAAATAATTAGAGAGTAATAAAACCTAGCTAACAATATACTCAGCTATAAATCCAAAAGGATTTAGTTATATTTAGGTTGTACTTGATTATGCTTCATTAATAAAATTATAAAAATTTTCTTTTCAAATTAGTGGAAATATGAAGATGAAGAACTAAAATTGAAAGACAAACCCAGTTGCAAACAGAAGAACAAACACCTTCATACTCCCCTTGAAGAAAAAAGTCTCTTAGACCCAGGTCCATTTTATTAATAATATAAGTTTCTATAATCTGGTGACATTACAGGTAGCTTTTACAGTTATATTTCATACTAAAGACAAACAGTTGGCTTAGGGAGAAGAAAGCTGAGTAACTTACATACTTTATGTCACACACTGTATTTCAATAGTTTAAAACAATCTTTTATACTTCCTGGATTTCAGCATCAATGTATATGAAATTAGTAAGGATTAAACACATATATTGACAGGTGGCTCATTTGGGAATGTGAAGACTTTAAGCTTCCAGAACTCGTTAAGCCAAAGGTGGTTCTGGATTCTTCAGAGCTAACCTGGCACTTCTTATTTTTGGCTTTTCACATACCATGAGCTAAACCCTAATTAAAATTAAAGTTGCTAAAGATTAAGTGGTAACAAAAAGTTATTAAAGCTGTCTTTAACTCCTGTCTTAGTGCTTCTTAAAATGTAGATATGCTTTCCACAGAATTCCACCTTGGTTGCTTCAAGCACCCACATATGTAGTTTATGCACCGATGCATAATAAATATTTGTGTCCTATGTTTACATAGAATAAATGCTCAACCAGCCCATTGGAGCAGCTGAGGTTACAGGCTTCAGCCTGGGACCACAGGGCTTTTCTGATCAACTATAGTTAGGAAGTAGAAAATATAAAAGAATATGACAGCAGAAAATCACTGGAGCCAACATGCAAAAGTCATTTTAAAAAATGCAAGCTAGGACTTACTTAGCAGTTACTAAAGGGATATTCTGAAAGAGGTTTTCTTGTAACCATCTGTATCTGGTTTACTACACACACTGACAGAAGCTCATCCTTCACTGTATTTCTGTTTTCCAAAATACATCAACACAGCTATGTATACCAGAAGGCTTCCAGCTTCATAATTAGCATTTAGGTAAGAGCACTATTTAAGAAGAAAACTCCCAATTCCTCAACACAGGAAAGAAGTTAATCCTCTTTCTTTGTGGTAAAATGCTGGGCACAATAAACATGTGGCTTTTGCAATTCTAACTAAAACTAAAAAAGCTCATGTTACTTAGTATAATAAACTCACTTCTACATGGTAAAGTGCACCAAACATTAAGGCAACCATTTCTCTAAGGGTCAATAAAGCTTGTTCATACTGAGTCCTTAGTATTCAATGCCATTTCTCACTAGCAGCAATTCCTATTCCCACTAAAACGCCAACTCACATGTGACATCATCAAATAAAATATTAGAAATAAGACTAATTTTAGAAAGACAAATCAATGTTATACAGTCCTGAAAACCAAACAGGCTACATAAATAAACTTATTCAAGACTCACATAAGCAACATCCCCTGGCTTTAACTTTTATGAAGCCATTTTCAGATATTTCAGAAACAGGAGGCAAGGTTTTTAGTGCTTCTGTGTGTATACAAGAACTCAACTCTCTGCAGACACCAAGTATATGCTCAGGCACCTCTCAGCAGCAGGATTGTGGAAGCAGGGAAAGGCTTTCTGATTTACTAAATCAGAATGAAATAGTACTGACAAGTGTTCATGTGTTTCAAACTCATCCCTGTAGAAATGATTCAAACTACAAAATGCAGTCATCACTACAAAATCAAGGTTGGGGAGTCAGGCATGCATGGGAGAAGAAAAACAAAACCATAAATCACTAATTTCCATAAGGTTCATGTAGAATAGTGAACCAACAATTTCAGGTGTTACATTTCCTAATTCTGAGGTTGCTGAAACCTGAACTCCCTGGGAAAGAATGTTATAACAATCACGTGCAAAGGAATGGATCTGCTTATGAATCTATGTTTTATTGTAAAAATATTACTCAGAAACATGTATACACGTCAGTGAGATATTAGTACTGTATTAAATTTTACATTTTGATCACCAATTAGAGAAATTAGTTTCATGAATAGATGCATTTTATAAAGCTGAGATTCTTATAACCCTAGAAGCAAGTGTTAATTTCCTCATCAGGTATCCAACTATTTCAAATATCAAGGGCTTGAAGTAAAGATCTGCTGGAAATTTTATAATTAAAAATAAATCACCAATGAAGAGAGGCAGCATCTAATAAATAAATATTTTGGTTTTGTTAAACTAATACTTCAATTTTATTTGCTTACAGATTTTAAGTTTATTAGTTTGAGGCCAATTTTGTTAAAAATTATTTATCATTTTGAAGTTTTAAAAATATCACTTTGTCAATTTTAGATTTTCACTTTTCTGGTTAAGGCTATTTCAGATATAAAAGGTATCAAACTGCCCAAAAATACTGTGGAGCTGTTGCTACATAAACAGACAGTGTGTCCTTTTAAAGGATTGTCTGCATTTTGACTTACATTAGCTGATCAAATATTAATTTTAAAAAAATTATCAAAAGTTAGGTATCGTATTAATAAAAGAATCCATCTCAAAATGTGAATCATGAACCTTGACAGTGATTCAAAGTAACTATTTATTTTAATATGTAGGTTTAATGTAAAAATGTTTGCTATGTGTGGTTAATGTTCTATTATTTAAGAAATATGATATTTCAAACATTTTATTATGGCATGTGTATTAATAACTACTGTTTTAAAATTTTAGGTTAAACCAGTAATTCAAAAAAGGCATTAAACCATTATTAAAAACTAAATTGAAACTTTACTTTTATATGGAAATTTTTCATGTTGTTTGGGCTAATTTTTTTACAAAAAGGTCTTTCTCATTAAAACTATTGAGGTTTCCATATTTCAGTAGCTGAATGATGACTGCGTTTCTTTAGCTAAACAATTCTTTGAACTGGAGACATTCAGTGTAAGGAGTCTTCCTCTTCTGCTCCTGTTGCAGCTTCTTCTGCATCTCAGCAACAAGAATGTGAAATGAGAAACATCAGTACTCTAACTTGAATAAAGGCATTTCTTCCATGGTAAACCTTTTCTTCACATACAATGAATGAGACATCGGCTTTCCTTATAAAACATATGAAGAATGAATTAGGATATAACCATGCGTTATTTCAGTGATACAAATTCAACTCATACCTCAGCAGAAACAGAAATATGGAGAACAAAAGATGTCCCCTGACAGAATAAATCATCCTAATGATTTAAGGTTTCATAACTGGATACTAATTTCAAAGAAAAATGTAGGCCAAGCATGTTACAGAACTCGAGGCCTCCTAAGTAAGAGGTTGCCTATACTCTTCCATGGGTATTCTCCCTTAATGGCCTACTCACACTAGTAATGCTCTCTTAAAAAACATACATGTATATAACTGCTCAGTGGAATCCTTCCCTACATAGCTGCTTCCCAGAAAAATTCTTTTAAAAAGGGGGCTAGAGAAACAATAGATGACACCAAAATCTGCCTTTGTTCCCCAAGAAGAAACATCAATACAAAACAGCTGGCAGTATCCTCCTCTGAAATAACAACTGGGAGCCAGCCTTGTGCTGCCTGACTGAAATTTGAAATGACAACCAGTTGGCTAGAAACTAATGTACCTACAATGAGAGAGATTTAGGAATACCATCTATCAATCCATAGATGCAGAAACAAAACAGACCACAGAATGAAACAAACTTATTTTAAACCAACAAACAAATGCAGGTGAAATAAAGTCCATGATATATTTGATTACTGGTATAACCATAGTTAAAGACTTAAAATAAAAGTGACATTTTTCTTAGCAACAGTAATGGATTTATAAAAGGTTTCTGTTTCCAAAGATGTTATTGGGGTCCACATATTCCTTGACAGACTTCAGCATCCCAAAGCCGACATCAGAGATACTTTCCTTTAGCCACTGCTTCCGTAACTTGCCCACTGAAAAAACAAAATCAAAAATGCTTCAATATACACTACGATGCTGGAAACCAATCAATCTTGTGACCATGAATGAACAAACACTGTGTGATAAATGCTTTTATTCAAAAATGAGAAATGTTTTGCTTTATTTGATTTATTGAGCCCACCAGACTATCAAGCTCATTAAGCCCAATGTATTCCCAGGGGAAGCCTGTGCTCCACAGTATCTCCTTTCTCTGCAGACTATAAAATGGAGATGGAGGAAGCTTGGACTGAGATTATGGCCAAACATTTTATAAATAACAAAATGAGAAAAACATGCGTTTCAAAAGAACCCACCTCTGGTCTTTACCAAAACATGCCAGTTTCAGAGAAAATAAAATTAACTAAAGAAAACACATCCAGATGATTTTTTTGGGGGGGGTATACTAGAGCAAAAATGACAAGATATATATATCCAAAAAATATTCTGAGAAGAACAAAATCGTTTAAAAAATTGAAAAAATCTAACTTTGGGCTTAAGAAAAAAAATCTGGTTATGAAGCTTTCCATTTGCATTTTCTTTCCATGTGACTTTATAATAAATTTGCACGTTCAAATAATGGTTATTTTTCTTCCTGTTGTTTTTCCAGAATTAGAGTTTTTTTAGTCACTGAATAAATCAAATACCTAAACCATCTTAAAAATAATTATCAGATTCTACATACATTTCCCTTCTTGTTTTCTAAGTCCTGCTAATTTATTCTGAGACTAACGAATATAACAGCAGCATAAATTATATTTTAAAAGGCATTCAATGAAAAACATAATCTTTTCTAAGTAGAACTTTTGCAAGAAAGGATATGTACTTAATCTATAAAAGAATTCTGAAACATCAACTTGCTGTGGCATTAAAAGGCAAAGCAAGATGTTGACTTATCTGTGGAAAAATGGATAAACCTTATTTATGGCTAGAATTATTTGTGGTCAGTACTTGTCAAATGTATTACGGCAATAATTGAATTCAAATGGTCATTTTCCACAAATGTTCATTAATGATCTAAGTCATCAACAATGATTTAATTGGCAAACTAAAATGGGAAAGCTTCTTTCATTAGAACATTCAGCCTGTCATTCTAAAATGCACTCCCATTTATCAGGCTGCAGTGATACACCATAGTATCTGCCTTTTGGAAATCTTAAATACCATTTTAAGCTCAAATCAAACCATCTTTTCTGTCTAGTTTCCCAGGAAACAATCGTCATTAAAATAATAAATAGCATGACATTCTCCGAAAGCAAAATATTCTGCTTGGCTTCTGGAAATAAAAAAGTACTACTGCTGGTATTAAGATGAGGGAAAATGCTCTACAGCAGGAGAAAAGAAATCTTAAATTCAAAAGAAAAATTCTGTTTAAAAGAGTTTTGAAATCAGAAGCTGAACATACAAATTCCTACTCATGCAATCTCTGCCACCTGAAAGATGTCTTACCAGGTCCCCCTACTGTCTCCTTGAGAACTCATCACAATGCCTCAGCCTGAGTTTGCTCATCTGCAAAGGCCTAAGAATCTACAAGATCTTTTCACCTCAAATATCCGACGATTTTAACACTTAAAGTTACAAATCAGTTATTTCTAGATTTGCCGCAGGGTATTAAAAAGAAAATAAACCTACTCTGTGAGTGGTAAAAGTGTCATTATTTTAAGCCACCGACACCGAGGCAACTCAGGAGAGTGGGGTGAAAAGCAGTCAATGCCAGTCTCCACTGTTATCTGTAATATAGTTTCACTGAATGTGTCCTATGGTTATGGATGTAATTGTCCTGAAAAGACTGCAAACAACTGCTCCAACAAGATGGAGCACATTAGAACCTCAGCAGGATGCCCAACAGCTAGCTTGTCTGCCTGGCTTTACACCTCTAGTAATAATGCAATTCCACAAGGAACTGAACCATCGTCTGAGAAGCCACCCAACAGCCATTACATATTTAATGAAGTCACTCACCAAGCGCTGGAAAACAGAAGGTGCTTGGAGTGCATCATTAGTTCTGTCAGAAGGATAATTTACACATCTATCTTGTCAAATTTTCTATGGTTTATACTTTTACAATAATCAATCTAACATACATTTGATTAGTGAACTAGAAAGTAAAAAAAAAAAAAAGAAAGGCAGTACAGGCAGCATGGCTGTGGCCCCTCATAAACATATCTGATAAAAGAATTTAACCCCCTGATGATCTGATGGCAGAGGTCTGTGAGCTTCTTCTGTTAGTGATAAGAAAATTTATACTGAAGTCAGAAATCACAATTTATGCAATTAAAGGGATGAGAAATCTTTTTGGTTTTGCTTAACAATTTAAGTCAACTAAATGTACAAATGGAAAATAGAGCTTAAGCAGAAATGCTTAATGAGCATTTATAGTAAGAGATTATTGGAAATAGTCTTTATAAAATTCTAGAGAACCTTCTTCTCTGGCTGCCTCAGATGAATTAATAAATTAAAACAGAACAATGAAACATCAAAGGCCCTAATCCCGAAGGGGAGATCACACTTGAAAGTAGAAGACTTTTATTTTTTTAGAGCTAAACAACAGCAATAATAATGCCATTTGTACAGTCTTTATTTTCATTGCTAGGAATTTTAGAAATTAGCTGGTTAGACTGATCTGGACACATGTAACACATGTGTGTGCATAACTATACAGTAGCTGCTTAAACATTTACAGACTCATTTTCAGAAAATGTAGAAACAACACTCTGTCCTTTATGCAACATGCCATACTAAAGGGGAGAATGGATGAATGAAAACAGCAAATAACAGATGGTCAAGACTATTTAAACAATTCTTGTATGAATAGCAATCCATGAAAAGGCTTGTGTACATTCATACTACATGAAGTTTATTCCTCTTTCGAGACCGAGATTATCTAATGTGTGGGGGTATTCAAGACTACTGACTCAAATACATCCCTTTGACTTCTGATTCTCTAGAAGTATAAACCTAGCTTCAGAGCCAACAGTAGAGCTAGAAAAAGCCAAGCCCACCATTTCTCAACATAAGAAAAAGACTCTGTTTGCCACAATTCACATTTTTTCAATGTTCAGAATGCTCAAGTCAGGTATTTAAGAGCCTTAAATATATTTTTAAAGATACAAAAATCATAAGCCAGCCAAATAATAAATATTACAGAAAAATAATGGGAGGAAATTCTTTTTCTGCTTAATTAAGAGTAGAGTTAGCTTTTTTAAGAATTTCTCATAAATACAGACAGAATAAAATAAATATTTTGTGTTTTTTCCATAATATACAGTACATATTAAAAACTATACTTTTGGAACAGAGAAAATAGAAGCCTTGGGGGATAATCTTTGAAATCATAGGCTCAACAGTCCCCTCTGGATGTTAATAGCTCCAAGAAAGAAGACAGTTTGTGTGGAAATCAACAGAAAAGAATGAACTGACATGTATACAAGGGGGACAGGTAATGGGAGTCGTGTGTGGAATATGTGGACACGGTGGCCAGTCTAGCCACCAAAAATTATTTGGAAGGGACAAAAGAATTAGCAGAAAATACCAAATAATCTCATCTTAAAAGGGACACATCTAGTGTCTGCTAGCCCGAATTCTTTTCAGCTAAATTTAAAACTTTTGAATTATGGAGTTGATTATAAGGTTGAAAAGATCTATTACACACTTAGGTTTTAAATTATGAAATGGGCTGGACTTCTGGAAGATTATTGAAGCCAAAGCCTAGAATCAGAATTTAGCCAAAGTTAAAAGTACCTAACCATTATTTTAACAACTGTATTTTGAAAGCTCTAGTTTAAGCATCTTTTTAACACTATTCTAGAGGTCATTTAAAAAAGAAACTCTAGATTTAGCTGCTTGTATGAGTGATCTAAGCACTGACTTTGTATAAGATTTCATTAATTCAACCAATCTACTAGTGGATTATGTAAGAAACTAGTGCTAAAGGGACACCGACCCCTTATCAGATGAGGTTCTGGCCCCAAGAAACTTCCCGCTCTTTGGAGAATCTGGTGATTTGATGATGAGAATATTTCTTTGGGAGGCAGTGATGTGGGGTAGAGAAGAGGACTTAGCTGTCCATTTGCTTGTACTATAAGGCATTCCTGTGTGTGTGTGTTGGATTTCGGTACATGTTGAAATAAGTAACAGATCTCCAACTGAGGGATACTAACATCCAGCTTTTAAAGACACATGAGATAAGACTATGACTATCCACAATTCTAATTTAATGCTATGCTCAGTCATGTCTGACTCTTTGTAACCCCATGGACTGTAGCCTACCAAGTTCCTCTGGACTGTAGCCCACCAGGATCCTCTGTCCATGGGATTCTTCAGGCAAGAAAAATGATGAAATGGGCTCTTTGGTTAGAAATGGGTTACCATTTCCTCCTCTAGGGAGCTCCCCAACCCGAAGACAGAACCTGCATCTCCTGCAACGGCAGGCGGACTCTCTACCACTGAGCCACCTGGGAAGCCCCGATTTCATGTTTCAGTTCAGTTCAGTTCAGTCGCGCAGGCGTGTCCGACTCTTTGCGACCCAATAAATCGCAGCACGCCAGGCCTCCCTGTCCATCACCAACTCCCGGAGTTCACCCAGACTCGCGTCCATCGAGTCCGTGATGCCATCCAGCCATCTCACCCTCTGTCGCCCCCTTCTCCTCCTGCCCCCAACCCCTCCCAGCATCAGAGTCTTTTCCAATGAGTCAACTCTTTGCATGAGGTGGCCAAAGTACTGAAGTTTCAGCTTTAGCATCATTCCTTCCAAAGAAATCCCAGGGCTGATCTCCTTCAGAATGGACTGGTTGGAACTCCTTGCAGTCCGAGGGACTCTCAAGAGTCTTCTCCAATACCACAGTTCAAAAGCATCGATTCTTTGGCGCTCAGCTTTCTTCACAGTCCAACTCTCACATCCACACATGACCACTGGAAAAACCATAGCCTTGACTAGACGGACCTTTGTTGGCAAAGTAATGTCTCTGATTTAATGTTTAGTGGATACTTAAAGTCATGTTTGGGTTCTTTATTAAAGTCATCTGATTTATTTTCTACTACTAATGACACTTCTAATATCAAGATGAAAAATTCATAGATACCATGGACTTTTAACAAAGCAATTTAAAAAATCTGGTATAAGATTCTTATTAAATATTTTTAAATGTCATTTTTCTCTATGCTAAGGTTTTATCTGTGCAGTTTATAGAGCAGCTCTAAGATCTTACAGATCCTTGAATCGGTCTTTAGAGATTATGAAACAGGAAGAAAATCTGAATGACCAAGATGATAGCAGAACACAAGAGCTGGATTCAATCTGTCTTCAGAACACAATCAAGTGTTAATTCTGCTGTGTCCCCAGAAGATGGATTTACAAGCTCAAAATTTAAACCAAGTGGCAATTAATGCCTATTCAACCGAGCTGAAAGCAACTAAGCAGACCAAATAACATGATAAGGGCAGAAAAGGATAGAAAACATCACATGTTCCTTGAAGGGTCATGTTTTATTCATTTTTGTAGTCCTGTTCCATAATACAGGGCTTCTCTGATGGCTGAGACAGTGAAGAATCTGCTTGCAATGTAGAAGACCCAGCTTCGATCCCTGGGTCAGAAAGATCCCCTGGAGAAGGGACTCCAGTACTCTTACCTGGAGAATTCCATGGACAGAGGAGCCTGGTGGGCTACAGTCCATGGGGCGGCAAAGAGTCGGACACAACTGAAGGACTAACACTTTCACTTTCCATAACACAGCGTATCCACACAGTAAGAATTTTTAAAAAAATGTCAGTTAAACTATATTGAACCACAGTTACCTATAAGCCATTTTAGATAAAGAGTAGGGATGCAAATATCCAATCTGGATTTCTTTACTTTCCTTTGGTTTTATCTGCCTTGCATTCTCTACATTCTGACATTATTTCTTAGATATACTCAGGAGTTCTTCTATGTTAGCTAAGACAGGAGAAGGAATGTCACAGAACCTCACTCTCTTCCTTCAAATCTCTAGGAGCCTTTGGACTATATCAACAGTTCTCAACAGAGACAATTTTGCAACACAAGGGACATTTAGCAATGTCTATAGACATTTTTCGGAGACGGCAATGGCACCCCACTCCAGTACTCTTGCCTAGAAAATCCCATGGATGGAGGAGCCTGGTGGGCTACAGTCCATGGGGTCACCGAGAGTCGGACACGACTGAGCGACTTCACTTTCACTTTTCACTTTCATGCATTGGAGAAGGAAATGGCAACCCACTCCAGTGTTCTTGCCTTGAGAATCCCAGGGACGGGGGAGCCTCATGGGCTGCCGTCTATGGGGTCACACAGAGTCGGACACGACTGAAGTGACTGAGCAGCAGCAGTAGCAGCAGCAGAGACATTTTTGGTTGTCGTAATTTGGACAATGTTACCAGAATCTAGTGGGTAGAGGCCAGGGACGCTGCTAAACATACTACAATGCATAGGACAGCCCCCACAACAAAGAACTGTCTAGCCAAAATGTCAGCAGTGCCAAGATCAGGAAATTTTGGACCATATATTTCCAAAGGTCCATCTCCCAGGAGCCCAAATAATTTCCATAAAAGCAAACATATCTTCACTGCTACTATCAACTGAATTAGAAGTAAATGGCTCCTGCTATTGTAAGGGGACCTTGTTTTAAATTTGAGGCTACTGACCAAACTGAGGCTACCAACTCCAGTATTCTGCCCTGGAGAATTTCATGGACTTAGTCCATGGGGTCACAAAGAGTCAGACACGACTGAGTGACTTTCACTTCACCAAACTGAAAGAAATTTTGGAAAAAGTGGTAGAGTAGACAGAAGTTATACTCAGAAAACCTGCCATTAATGACAAATGCTAGTTATTTTAGAACTTAACTCCTAAAGACCTGAATCTAATTTCTACTGAAAAAAATTTTAAGTCATATTTTTGGGCCATTTTCCCAGCCAATGTGTGAAAATATATATGAAATAAAGCTTCACAGCACTGCTCAACAGACTTTTCTGTGATGACAGAGATGTTCTGCATCTGCAGTGCTTGCCTCAGTGGCTCCTAGCCACATGTGGATATTAAGCACTTGAAAGGTGGCTATTGCAAATGAGGAAATAAATTTTTAATTTTATTTCATTTTAATTTAAATTTAAATAGCCACAAATACCCTAGTGGTTTTTGTGTTATACAACACAGATTATCAAAAATTAACTTTACCTAAAGTCACTTTTCGGAGATGACAATGCACCCCACTCCAGCACTTTTGCCTGGAAAATCCCATGGACGGAGGAGCCTGGTGGGCCGCGGTCCATGGGGTCGCTAAGAGTCGGACACGACTGAGTGACTTCTCTTTCACTTTTCACTTTCATGCATTGGAGAAGGAAATGGCAACCCACTCCAGTGTTCTTGCCTGGAGAATCCCAGGGATGGGGGAGCCTGGTGGGCTGCCGTCTTTGGGGTCACACAAAGTCGGACACAACTGAAGCGACTTAGCAGCAGCAGCAAAGTCACTTTTAACAGATCTTACATTTGAAAAAACCTATTAGGATTCATTGCTAATCACCTGAAAAAATAGCTATGAAAAGCTAATGAGTCTATAACAATATAATAATATAGTAGAGGTATTCTGAGATTAGCAAACATCTAGTACTTAAAAGAGTACTGTGCTGTGTGCTGTATTTAGTCGCTCAGTCATGTCCGACTCTTAGCGACCCCACGGACTGTAGCCCGCCAGGTTCCTCTGTCCATGGGAATTCTCCAGGCAAGAATACTGGACTGGGTTGCCATGGCCTCCTCCAGGGCACCTTCCCAACCCAGGGATTGAACCCAGGTCTCCTGCATTGCAGGAAGATTCTTTACCTTCTGAACCACCAGGGAAGCCCACTTATAATAAGAGTCTTGGTCATAAAACTGCTAGGGAGAAAGAGTTCTCTTTAGAGGTCCAAACAGAAATGGTTATTATCCAAGCTACCTATTCCTTCCTAGTGGCTGAAAAACACATCTGAAGCTGGAAGCTACTTCAGGTATATATACACCACAAGGTAAGAGGTGGCAAACACGATGTTGTCCCTGCCCTCTGTCTGCGACTGAGCCTCTGTAGCTTGCATGGGGAGGAAGATGTAAGGATCAATACATTCTTACAATAGATTTTGTCAGCTCTCAAATCTGTCTGTACCGTGACATAGTTGAAATAGTTAAACAGTTAAATGTTCAACTACATCATGAATTAAATTGGCTTTTAATCTAAGTCTGGTCTTAGAATCTCACTATTTACAACACTGCTTCAGTGGAAAAATATTATATTCAACTTTTAAGTTTTGTGAGAAAAAGCAAATCATAAAAAAGAAAGAGCAAAACAAACTTATGCTATCTTATGGTAATCTGATAAAGATTTGATACTGGAAAGGCTATACTCATCTGATAGCTATCAAAAGACCAAAATCACAACCAGCATATTGACACTGATATAGTCGAGATCCAGAACATTTGCATCCCCACAAGGAGCCCTGTGTTGCCTATTCATAGTCACCCCTGTCCTACAGCAACCCATGGAAACCACTAATGTGTTCTCTATTTCTCTAATTTCACTATTTCAAAAATGTTTTAGAAATACTATCACACAGTATCCAATTTTGGGGGACTGGCTTTTTTTCAGTCAGGGTAAGTTCCTGGAGATTCATCCAAGTTGCTGCATGTGTTTATGGTTCATTTTCTCTTACTGCTGAGTAGCATTCCATGGTACACACGTACCATAGTTTGATTAGCCATTTAATCGTGAAGGACATCTGAGCTGATTCGAGTTTGGGACTACCATGAGTAAATCTGCTGTAAATGTACATGTACGGGTTTACGCATGAACATAAGTTTTCAATTCTGTGGTATAAGCATCCAAGAGCATAACTGTTGGGTTGAATGGTAGTTACAAGTTTGATTTTTATAAGAAACTGCCAACTGTTTTTATGTAATAATGTTACTACCCTACATTCCAAACAGTAATGCATGGTTTATCTAGTTTCTTTACATCCTTGCCAGCATTTGACATTGCCACTATTTTCTAATTTTAGCTTTCTGATCAGTGTATAGTGGTTTCTCTTGTGGTTTTAATTTGCATTTCCATAATGGTTATTGTTTCCCTGGTGGCTCAGCAGTAAAGAATTCATCTGCCAATGCAGGAGATGGGTTTGGTCCTTGGGTCAGAAGATTCCCTGAAGAAGGAAATGGCAACCCATTCTAGTATTCTTGCCTGGAAAACTCCACAGACAGGAGGAGCCTGTCAGGCTCTATTCCATGGGGTTGCAAAAAGTTGGACATGATTTAGCAACTAAATAACAACAATGGTTACTGATGTCAAACATCTATTCATGTAATTATTTGTCATCTGTGCATCCTCTTCAGGGAAATGACTCTCCATGTCTTCTGTCCATTTTCTAATTGAATTGTTTGCATTTTACTATTGAGTTTTGAGAGTTCTTTATATTTTATAGACATGGATCTTTTGTTGGCTATATGGTTTGCACATATGAAAAGCCTAACTTTTCATCCACTTAACAGAGTCCTTCACAGAGCAATCATTTTTAATTTTGACACTATCCAATTTATCAAGTTTTCCTTTAATGGACTGTACTTTTCGTGAACAGTCTAAGAACTCTCTGCCGAACTTTAGATCTTGAGTATTTTTTCTTGCTTTTTGTTTTTTCTAGAAGTTTTGTTATTTTATGTTTTACATTTAAGTCTATTATCTATGTCGAGTCAATTTTAGTATAAAGTGTGAGGTTCAGGTCAAGGTTTTTTTTTTTTAACCTATGAATTTCCATCCAATTGTTCCAGCACTATTTGTTGAAAAAGCTATATAGTTCCTTCACTGGTTGCTTTATATCTTTGTCAAAACTGGTTGGACACATTCATGTGTGTCTGTTTCTCAGTTCTCTATTTTGTTCTATGGATCAATACTCCTCCAATACCACAGTCTTGATGCCTATATTATTATAAGTCTTGAAATCTGATAAATTGATTCCTATGACCTTGCTGTTCTTTTTTCAGCTACTTATTTCCTTTATCTTAACATATAAATTTTAGAATAATCTCTTCCATATCTACTAAAAATATTTCCAAAGTTTTGATAGGAATTGTATTAAATAGGTAGATCACTCTAGGGAGAAGTGACATGCTTACACCATGTCCAGTGTTGTACCAGTCCATGAACAGATCTCTCCATTTATTTAGGTCTTTAATTTTTTCATCAGCATTCTGTAATTTTCAGAACATAGATCCAGTATATATAGTTAGATTTATGCATAAGCATGTACATATTTTATTAGATTTAAATGCCTTCTTTGGAGCAAACGTAAATGATACTACATTCTAAATTGCAGTTTCTATATGCCTGTTGTTAATATACAAAAATGGAACTGATCTTGGTGTGGGCTCTTATATTCTGCAATCTTGCTGATCTTGGTTTTGTATATTTTTTTTGCATTTTCTACAAAGACAATCATGTCATCTATAAATAGTGGTAATCACCTTGTCAATCTGCATGTCTTTTGTTTCACAGCACAGGTTTTAACAAAGCTGATCTTTTGCTCATTACTTTGAGTAGTCTCCTTACTTTTAAAGTTTCTGACACTACTGGATTATGTCAAGACCACAAAAACTGCTATGAGCAGCTACCCCATAATTACTCTCCGAATAATAGGAAATAAGTTTGGTTAGGTAAAGACATCAATATTTAAACTAAGGCTGGTTATATTTAATCAAGATTTTTTGTGTGTTTCCTGACAAGGACTTAGGTATAATTTTAGCAAATGAACAACTTAAAAACTTGTCATAAATTGAAATTAAATATATGGCTGACATAAACGCTGTTGTTTAAACTGACCAGCTCGTCAGTTACAAAAACAAGCACTATGAAGATTAAGTTAAGCAGGCTTTGTATTTCCTATAGCCTCCAGTTCCAGACTACATCTGTTTTCTTTGATACACAAAACCAGAGTTAAAATAGCTCCATTTATCACAGCATGATTGTAGGCAGACAAACCAGCCTGTCTGTTTCCAGATAGTGAAAGCGACTGTTATTAATCACAATTACAGGCCAAACTCTCTAAGAGAAATTGCATCAATATTCTCCCAACCCCCGGCCCTTCTACTCTTGAACTCAAAAATGCTACTGAGAATGTCATGACACTGCCTGAAGGTCAGTAACTAAAGATGCTACTATGAGGCTGCCTTGAGTTTTAAGTTCAAGATACATATTAAGGAAAACCTTTTCCACACATATAAAAGGCGATCTTTTAAGAACTCTATTATTGATTAACTTTAGAAGGATAATTAAACCCACTCTATTTAAAATTTATATGGAAAGATTTCTGCTTGAAATGAAACTAGGAAACTACACTGAATAGCATGGGATATTTGAAATGTACAAATTAGATAATTAACTTTAAGCACAGAAGCATTTATGAAAACAGACATTTTTATAGCAAATTTTGCAGTCAACAGTGTGAAGAAAATTTATTGCTTTCATACAGATGGTAACAGAACCTCCTATAGAGTAAGACTAATCACAGGTTATAGATGAAAACGTTAAAATAACTGTTCGATCTTATTCCTTGATAAGGGTCTTTTTCAAACTGTAATCCTTTTTTCAATGGTTACAGTAGAGGTTTAAGTATACAAACCAGAGTTTCACTTGGTGCTGTCTACTTCTTTTATGTTTTTAAAAGGCTTATTGTTTTTTAAGCACCTACTATATATGCAAGATACTTTGATGTTTACATACATTATCACACTTAAGTCTTATAATAATCCGAGGTAGGTACTATTCCCATTTTGCAGATGAGAAAACTGCAGTTCAGAGAATTTATTTCTCTAAGGTGATACAGCTAGCTAAGTACAGAGCCAAAAGTCAAATACAGATTTGATTCTGAAGTCTATGTTCTTTCTCCTCTGTCTATAAGCCTTTCAAACTTATATTTGCTTTAAGACAAAGTTTAAATGGACTCTTACATACATAATGCATCTAAGAAAGGAAACTAAATTGGCTGGTTGGGCAGTTATACAGAAATGCATATTATTTTACCCTACTTTTCCACTAAATAACTGAGCTGAGTCTGCTAATATACATTCTCAGAAATAATGTTACAGAATAAACTGAGCCTCTCCGTGATTAAGCATGACCCTATGTTCAAATAAGGCCTGCTTATTAAGCATTTGAAGCTAAATTAGCAAGGAGATTAATGCCATTCATGTTAATGAAAAATTCAGATGTTTGAGAATCTGCAAAACTGCCCAAAATTCTGTGAGTGCTTAGACACTTAACTGGTCACATAACATATTTATTGATTGCCTACTTCTATGTAGAATAATCAGTCACTTTTCTAGGGGCTGGGGAACACAGTGACAGACAAGATACGGTCAGTAACCCCACTGAACTTACTCAAATGGGAAATGCATAAACTATACAAGAGAATAGGGAAGATGCCTCTAAGAAAGTGACTTTTTTATCAGAGATCTAAATGATGGGGAAAGTGAACCATGCAAATATCTGGGGGAGGGGGCACAAGAAAAAGACCATCAGAAAGAGATGGAACAAACAGCAAAAGACTTTGAAGAGGAAGGGGGTTGACAGGTCTGAGAAACAGCAAGAAAGCCACTACTGCTATAGGAGAAAAGGAAGAGATGAAGAGACAGAGATAAACACACAATGTATACCCTTGAAGAACCCAATACGGACACTGGGTTTTATTTTGAATATGAGAAGAAAACACTGAGTTTTAAGAAGATTAGCCAGACAGCAAGAGAAATATCAGCAGCGCAACAGGCACAGAGGTAGACAGACCAGTAAAGAGCCTACTGCAGTTGTCCCAGAAGGAAAAAAATAGTGATTTAATGAGGGTGGTTTTGGTGACGCCTTCTGGTATTGGGAGTCATCAGCATAAGGACAGTGTTTTCAGTCCTGGGACTGAAGTAATCACTGAGGGAATGAGGGGCACACGGAAGAAGAAACTGGCTCTGGGCTGAACTCTGGAGCACGCCTGTGTTTAAATAGTATAAAAAAAGGCAAGCTAGCAAAGGAAAAGCATCTTTTTACCTGGACACGTGAAAGATATTCTGTGTTCAGGCTTACTTAGTTTCTTTTTCTAAGCCACAGAGGAATCAAAGTGGTTTAGCATTTGTTTCCACACAGTCATATTTCTGACTGTATGTAAAAAAAAATGAGAAATGAGATAGAAATAAAAGATTCCTTATTTAAATGAAGCAGAACATCTTGATAAATTAATATGCAATCAAACCTTGCTACATTCAAGATAATAATTTCTATAACTAAACTATTTCATTGACCTTGGAGTCTTCAACAAATAAAGGCTTATAAACCTAGAACCTGAAAATGCACATAAATTATACGGGAGCTTTATTGTAACATGATCTGACCTGCATTTGTTTTATTACCTGCTACTGACAACGCTAGAAACCTATAGTCAGGAATTACAAAAACAACCACAAAGTCAAACTGACTTATATGCAAGAACTTAGAAAATAATGAAATATTTATGATAAGGAAATTAAAATATTAATTCATTTCTGTTTTAACATCTAAAGCAGGACAAGAACTTAGGGTCAAAATTAGAGCTATTATTTTATTTTAAAAGAGAAACAGTGATGTTTCGTATTTCTTCTCATATACTTTTAAAATCATGTGCCTCTTTTCAAAGGCATTCAATTTAAATTTTTTTAGCTTTTGACCTATTTTCACTATTTTGGGTTCTTAAGTCAGAGGACAAGGACACTGACATAGGAGGCCCTGAGTTCAAATTCAAATTCTAACAACTATTGCTCATACTTTGGTGTAAGCTACTGTACATTCAGAGCCTTAATATTTCTTCATCTGAAAGACAAGAACAGTATCTATTCCACAGCATTCTGATCAGGATTAAAGGAGACTGTCAAGCAGAGCACCTAGCAAATGCTTTATAAGCGTTAATTCCTTTCCCTATTTTATCTCCCTCCTCTTTGATGTTTTAACATCTTCAGCATTCACATGTTTGTTAAAGTCACCTTCTAAATGCTTTTCAAAGAAGAGGGGGACTCTTATCTTGGTTAGAATATGATGATATCATAATCCTGCTAGTTTTGATCAGTGGCCTTTTGAAATGCTATCATATTTTACTTTATGGAACTGTAAGATCCTTCAAGAGAAGGACTACCACTCTTTGAAATCCTACTGTCTTGTGGACAAGTAATATTTATAATGTGGAAAACATACAACAATGTTAAAAAGCATTAGGCATATCTCATATCAATAACATCCTAGGAGCTATTTATATTTTTTGCTCTGGAATCAAGAATTGAATGATCATGATCTTTTGGTTAGTTAACGTTTACATCTTTCCAACTATTTTTAAATTAATTTCTATTTGTGTTCATTGACTAAATAACAGATTATCAATAATAAATTTACAATAAATATAATAAAGTAATAATAAAACAATTATTAACCATAGCTTTAGACAAATAATAAAGTCTGTCTCAAATAAATTTGTACTAGAATTATTTAACTCTTTACTATTTTAAATTTGTGTGTATTTTCTTTTTCTGTAATGACACCTTTGCACATACATTATTTCAAGTAGGTTTACATAGGTTCTGTTAAAGCCTACCAAGAAACTCTCAGCGTCTAGGGGGTATCTGAGTAAGTACTGACAGCCATTCCACCATATTAGGCTTTCAGCATTTCAGACAGAGACACCACTGGCTGGACCTGAATATCCTCATAGATCCTAAAGGCATAAAGTGTCATAAGCAAGAGAAAAAAAAAACATTGGTTTGGTTTTCCTCTACAATGTTGCAGCTCATTTGGTCACTTCTAACTTCTGTAGAATTTATCACACTGTAAATCTTAAGTAAACAGAGACCATCCTCTCACAATTAAGGAAATCAGTTCCCCTAACCTGATTATCTAACAATCAAGCCTCTATCTCTTTCTATTCAGTACAAAATTTGGCTGTTTTTACCCTCTTGTAGAATTACACCTCTCTCATATTTACTATCACAAACAAGGATCCTACAGTTTCTTATCTCAAAGGAAAAAGTACACTTGTTGGCTGCTGACATCTACCAAAAGGCAAAATTGTTGGCTCTGGAAAGGAAAAAACTGTTTTCCTTTAAATAAGTAATTATAGTTAAATTATTTTGCTTCCTCTCTCTATCCAATCAATTTAGAATTAAGAACATATTACTTCATGATACTATGTAAAATTACTATGTAATTTCCTTACATAGTAGTAATATAGTGGCATCCTAAAATAAAACATTTAAAAAATTTAGGTACTGTATATACTTTCTGAACATTTTGAAAAAAGATACAAAAAAAATCTAAGCACCCTTATGAAATACCTCATGTTTACATTTCCAAAATTAGGTTTAGACCTTTAGATTAGTCAAAAGCTTTTAATTCCATTTAAGAGGTTTCTAATATCCAGTTTCTTCCCTTCTTCATTTTCATCATTCTAACATTCATTAGAATCTCCATCAAAAGGTAATAAATAGGAAGAGAAGGGAAAGAACAATTCATTCACGTTAATGCTTATCAGTCAGCTAAGTTAGAAATTTATTTGTGAAGAGTAAGAAAAAGTAGGGAGAATATAATAGAGTAAATTGATACAGTGATGCTGGGAACTATTTTTCTACTTCATTCATCCACATTAGCAATCTTCTTCAGGCCTGGCTGAATACAGATTTTCCACAGCTCACTATGTTTTCTACCAAAATTCTCTCCATCTTCTTACACACATGTATGGAGAGCTGGCTGAGGCCAATACTATTCTGGTACCGGGAGGAATGGAACAGAAGTCCCTACTGAGGGTCCTACTTTCCAGTAGAAGGAGATAGCTAACTATCATGTTAGACAATGCTAAATGCATGATGGAAAATCAAACAGGAAAAGAGGGATACGGAGAACCCAGAGTAGGAGTTGAATTTTTCAAATCAGTGGTCATTTATCTTCATGCACTTCCCTAAAAAAACTACACATATCTATTTTTCTAGGCACCAATTTATATATTAAAAACACTGCTAGTAACATAGATAGACATATCATAAGTTTTATTGGTGATATGATCAACTCTCCAGTAACTTAATATTATAATGATTAAGGAGGAATATTATAACAGCATTAAAATATTGAAAAAAGTTTTTTTTCATATCCTGTCTTGATTAATCTGCTGAATTTTGAGTGGCAGAACAGCTCTTCAATATATGGTACAACTGACTTTCAGCTACATTCCAATAGTGGCTGAGAAACAGTTATGTAAGTTTCTTCCCCCTTTAAGAACTTTGGCTATAATGGTCAAATACCTTCCAGGCTGGCTGGGCTATCTTGGGTAACATGAAGTTCCTAAGAACTCAGAAGAATGACCAGGTCCTGTTACACAGACTGGCTTGTCAAATCAAGCTTCAGCTGGTTACTACCACAACACAGGTGACCTCAGTGACAGACACAAAAACTTCCAAGATGAGATCTCTAGTGCTATCAAATTCCTCATAGTCCCAGCATTTTATCAAACCAAATATTTTAAGCAGTAGGAATATTAGAAATTCTACCCCCAAAAAAGAATACCTCCATGGTGATGTGACAGGCTCCCTCCATTAGCGAGGATTTCTTCTCTAGCAGCTGCCTGTATTTGGAAACAAAACAACAAATAGATCACTTTGAAGTGAAGGAGTAAGACTCAGCTCTCAAAGGAAGCACAAACGTTCTGGGTTAAATAATAAACGGGAAGTCTAATTTTCTTTTCTATTCAGTTCAGTTCAGTCACTCAGTCGTGTCTGACGGTTTGTGACCCCACGAATTGCAGCACACCAGGCCTCCCTGTCCATCACCAACTTCCCAAGTTCACCCAAACTCATGTGGATCGAGTCGGTGATGCCATCCAGCCATCTCATCCTCTGTCGTCCCCTTTTCCTCCTGCCCCCAATCCCTCCTAGCATCAGGGTCTTTTCCAATGAGTCAATTCTTCACAAGAGGTGGCCAAAGTATTGGAGTTTCAGCTTTAGCATCAGTCCTTCCAATGAACACCCAGGACTGATCTCCTTTAGAATGGACTGGTTGGATCTCCTTGCAGTCCAAGGGACTCTCAAGAGTCTTTTCTATTAGGCTAACTGTATTTTAAAAAGCAACTAAAATATGCAGCCTAGCTTTATAAGTTTTTTTTCTAGTGAACAGTCACAAATTCTACAATTGTTACTTTAAGATTCTAGAAAAGAAACAGAGGCAAAATGATGAATTCAGCAGCACTAAATGATTAAAAACAATTTTAAGAAGTTCTGTAAGGAGTCAGGTCCTACTCTGAAGTAAACATCTCACGATACCAACAAACATTTATTGACTGCTTATGGTATGTCCAGAAAGGTAAAAAGCAATTTACCTGCAATAATTCATTTATTTTCACTAAAGCCATATGGAATAATTACTTTTATTCCTATTTCACAGATAAAGAAAACAAAGCTTAGGTGGTTAAATTTCTCACCTAATATCACACAGTGTACACAGACTGAAGATTACTTACAAAACTATCAGGGATTAATGATAAAAAAAAACTCTGATGGAGAACATCTGTTAGCGCAATGTGTGCTCAGTGGCTCAGCTGCCTCCGACTCTTTGAGACCCATGGATGGTAGCCACTGGGCTCCTCTGTCCATGGGCTTCTCTACGCAAGAACCCTGGAGTGGGCTGCCATGTCCTCCTCCAGGGGATGTTCCCGACCCAGGGACGGAACCCATACTCCCTGTGTCTCCTGCACTGGTAGGTGGATTCTTCACCACTAGCACCATCTGGGAAGTCCTTGCTTTGGGACAAATAACTTGTCAGGCTTCTGGATATCTAAACGTGTGTGTGGGGAGGTGGGGGGGGGCGGTGGCCAGCAGCGCACGGGCCCTTGTTTTATCCTCCTAACATGTTAGGCTCCAACTAGCCTCCTTATAAAGCAGAAAGGTTAGAAAGATAAAGAATTAAAGCAAAATACAGAATGGCTGAAGTACAGGGTGAAAAAAGGGTTACAGTAACTAGAATTACACTCAATTACTCATGAATGTGTAGCAGATATGAGGTAAAATCCCTACAGTGAGTGCCTTGTACCTCTCAGAATCACCTGGATGTGTATAAGCCATCAGCGTCAGGCCACAGTAGAGGCGGCCCTCCCTTCAGGACGGACATCTCATTGCGAAGCAACATATAAGAACCCCCATCACTTAGGATTTAGGGGTTTTCAAGTGAATCATACCTATGCTCGCCCTACTCTAAGAGACTGTATCTTGTAACAAATTATTTTAAGTAAAGCAATAATTACTTGAAACCAGGAGCACTTAGAGAATGACTGTTTGGGTTGGGAAAGAAGGAATACTTTCACTTCTACAGTATTAGTACTATGGGGAAGGGGACTCTGAGTAGCCAGAGGACAATACGAAGACACTAAAAGGCTAAAGGTAGAGGAGACGATTCGAATTTTTGAGGATGCTGGATATGCTCATTATTTTGATGGGGGTGATTTCATAGGTGTATACATATGTCAAAACCCGTGAAATTATACACTTCATAGGCTGTTTACTATATTTCAATTATACGTCAGAAAAGCTGTTTTTTGTTTCGGTTTTTAAAAAAGGAGGTCTCAGAGGGAGCCAACCAAACCTTGTCTGTGGTTTGGGTCTAAAAGTGTGCCACTGAAAATCATCTTGTGGTACTGTCTTTGGCAGGCAGGATACAGTTAACGTGAGGACACCTGAGGTTTAACAAGCCCAGTCTCCTCCCACTTCCTCCATACTCTAGTCTGTTTCTTCCACTCTAGGCCTTCTTATCATGAGAAATATTTATTATCAAACAGAAGGCTTGACAACAATTAGAAGCTTGAGGCGTCTACATTTAAGAAATGTAACAGAAACTGCTAGCAAATGAACCTCAAAGCCTGACATATAACTTTAATTTTTTATTAAAATCAATTAAAATATAAACTAAAATTATAGCAACATCAACCAAGGGTTTTAGAGCTGCTGACCTCTAAAACTGCTCAGTTTTAGAGCAGTCACCATCTAGAGCTGGGTGGGCTGCCAGAGTGATATCAATGATCCCTATACTCTTCATCAGACTTCCCTGGTAGCTCAGACAGTAAAGCGTTGCCTACAGTGCGGGAAATCTGGGTTCAATCCCTGGATTGGGAAGATCTCCTGGAGAAGGAAATGGCAACCTGCTCCAGTATTCTTGCCTGGAAAATCCCATAGACAGAGGAGCCTGGTAAGCTGCAGTCCACGGAGTCGCAAAGAGTCGGACACGACTGAGTGACTTCACTTTCACAGTCTTTATCATTTAATTTAATCAGGTATTATATAAGTAATAATGAAAGAATCACAGACCACAGAATGTTAATTTTAGAATATTGATTACAGTATGTGTAGGGAATATACATTTTAGACTTCTAAGTCAGCATTTAATCCAGTGCAAAAATTATGTTTTTCATTTCTATGGGCTATCTATCACCAAGGTAAACCACAAGTTATTAAAGAGAGTCAAACTAAAATCCATAAGTTGACAGTAAAGTTTATTTAAATTAATAAAAGAATATAAGAGCTATATTCATGTACACAAAATTACCTCGGTTTGTTCAAACACAGTCAGTGGGTCACTGATTCCCCTGTAGTTAAAGGCAAAGTAGAAATAGATACATGCACCTGCATCATAAGTCTGTGTCACCCTAAAAAACAAACAGACAGAAATCCCCCACAAGGCTTTAAGTGAAATCAGATTCAATATCTAGAAACTTAAAGGCAGTATCGTCTGAATGATTTGCTTAATCCACAACCTCATTCTCAACCTACCCTTCTACTCCATGGAAGGAAAACAGATTTGCTAGATAAAGGATATCGATGAACTATTTGTACTATTTTCATAACTTTTTTGGTAAGTCTGTACTGTTATCCCAAAAAGTTTTAAAATTTTATTTCTCCAATTGGCCTGAAATAAAAATTCCACTTCCTCAGAAAGGATTTTTTTTTTTTAACAAAGTATATTGCAGTTAAAGACAGCTTCAAAACAGACCTCATGGAACTTGGTGATCCCTTAAAAGCCTTCTGAACTTCCTCAAAGTTAAGAGAAATAAATATGAGAACTTAAAACTAGAAAACAAGAAAAATGTTCAAATACCAAAAATGATTGGGTAAAATACAGCATCTTCACCAAGTTCACATTAATAAATTAGTAATGACTTTGAAAACAAATTGAATGACACAAAACCTTAAGACAGTGTCTCTGAAGGGTTTACAGTCTAGGTCCCATATGTGAGGATGCTGTATGTGTGTTTGCAAAAGATATCAAGAATGTTAGATTAATAAATCATATACATGACATATATTTGGGCTTTGAAAATGCAATCAGGTGAAGCATTTAAAAGGGAGCTAAGGTAATCATAGTCAGATCTCTGAAAGCAATTTACAGAGGTTCCCACAAAGAATTTAATTCAACAGAAGGAGCAAATATAGAGGAAATACTCTTTTTTACTACACAATACAAATAGAATCTAATCTAAAATTTTAATGGCCTTTTAGGCCAAATGTTAGGTGCCTGAGAACAGAAGAAATGTACTGTTTAACAATGCTACTGTCAATTTGCCAGCTGTGTTTTTCTTCTAGTGTTAATTCACACCCATAAAAAAGATCCCTTGAATGTTTACATTTTAAGTACCAGATTTACAAAGTTTAAGACAAACTGGAGAACTTCTACAAGAGCACTATCAATACAGATGACCATGTTTAAAGAATATAGAATGAAATGAGTTTGCAGCAATTAGAAAATATGTATCTCACATGAGAATCATCAATATCAACAAACAAAATATAATTAATATTAGTAGAACACTGCTACCTTCCCACAAACCCAACATCTATATTATACAATTCAGTTTTCAATAGAGAGGTAGGCTTCTAAAATTACACTAAAGCTTGATTGATCAGTATCTCAAACAAAGTAGAAATGACAACATTTTTTGAAAAACCTTAATTTGGGACAATTTCAGAAAATGACTTAGAACTAAACCTATTAACAGCTCACTTCTATCACTTAAGACACTTAAATACTAATGTCTTCCAAAATCATCTGAACAACAGATAGTGTTGTTGCCAAAGCTGTTATATTATTCTTTAATTTCTAAAAAAAAAAAGTGCGCTATGTACTTTTCAAAGTACTGTACTTTTATGTTAGACTCACTGGCTAGTAATTTCCTTCCACAAAATTTGTTCAGAAAATTTAGGGTTAGAATTCCAATACACAAAATAATTTTTAAAAGACATAAATGAAGTAAAATCAGTAAATGCATGCTACAGCTGAATTCTTTTCCTTAGAATCTTTGATTTCAATGAAATCTACAACTATTTTAAATTAATTTCAGAATAGCTTTTTAAAAAATGATTTAAAAAGTTCATCTCACACATTCAAGCATTTACACTCAACACAGAATAATCTCCTTAGCCACTGTTAATCAGCCCAAATCAAACTCAAGTAAAATTAAACTCTACTTAAATGTTAGTTTAATCAAGTATGTGCTATTAAAACTATATCTAAAACTCCTATTTAGCAAAACACTCAATTAACTTAGACTTTGCACATTCTAAACTTTGGTTTTATAAGATAATCATAGAAGCTAAAGCATTAGGCTTTTATCAGAAAATCCTTAAAAAAACAGCCACATAATAAATGCTGCTGCTGCTGCTAATTCGCTTTAGTCATGTCTGACTCTGTGCGACCCCATAGACGGCAGCCCACCAGGCTCCCACCATCCCTGGGATTCTCCAGGCAAGAACACTGGAGTGGGTTGCCATTTCCTTCTCCAATGCATGAAAGTGAAAAGTGAAAGTGCAGTGGCTCAGTCATGTCCGACTCTTAGCGACCCTATGGACTGCAGCCCACCAGGCTCCTCTGTCCATGGGATTTTCCAGGCAAGAGTACTGGAGTGGGGAGCCACTGCCTTCTCCACATAATAAATGACATATGATCAATTCAGAATATATATAACAATTCTATCCACCTGCAGTACAATACATAATGAAGATCCTTAGGCCTTATGAGTACCATTTAAAGAACCTAGATTTAAGTGTTGTTACAGAAGGTGTCCTAAAGACAGAATATGTTACTTCCCAGTCACTTTCAGTAAGTAGTAGTTTATCACAATGGTAGTCTCATAATGGAAGGGGAGATCTCAAGAGATGCTGAACAGGGAAGAAGGGCAGAAGAAGGAAGAAAGGATATCTGTTAAGCTGAGGCTTGACATAACAAAAGAATAAAAAATCCTCAACTTGACAATACACACTGTTATTTTAAATGCTTTAAGCTTTACTATTAATAAATGACTTTTGGATTAGTTCTCAGTTTTATAATACGTGGCTTGACAGACTAGACAGTCAAGCCTCTTATTCTGTGAGTTCACAGAGAAAATTAGTATCAAAAGACTGGACACAAAGTGCCCCTTCTCAAGAAAACATCCTTTGGGTCTGCTGCTATTTAACTAAGAGGACAAGATTACTAGTTAACTGTGATCCAATATGGATCATAACTGTCCCATGTGGAAGACATTAGCCATATGTGGTACTGTAAATTTAAATTATTTGAGTTAATGAAGTTTAAAATTCAGGTCCACAGTCACACCAGCCACACTGCAACAGCTCAACAGCCACAGGTGGCTTGTGGCTACCATACCGGATAGGACAGATACAGAACATTTCCCTTATCCCAGAAAGATCTATTAGAAAGCAATGAGTTAATCTTCATTTGGATCTTCTGGCTCCACTCATTCCTATATTCCATACCCAATGATTTAATCAACAACTGACAAAGTGGTTAGAATGCTTTTTCTCTACTAAAGAAAGAGCTATATTGAATATGTTTGTAATTTACAGTTTCTTGACTACCTATGAAATTTATAGTTTCAGTGGATGAAGAGGTCCAGGAGTTCAGACATTTGACTCTTGATCATGGTGCTGTCCAGACAGGGCAGAAGGCTCACTTGTGGAAGGGTATTCTACTTCTGTTGGGCTCAGGACCACTGTAAAAGTCCTAGTTTAGTTGCAGTCCTAATAAGTCACTAACATGGCAAGTAAAGTTTAGGAAAGCCTGCTAAGTGGAACAGACCGAAGCTTTTCCTCAGCTCACAAATTACACTTCTCCGTTAATTTTAAAAAGTTTTTCAGAATAAGAAGTATAAGAACAACAGAAAAACTCACCTGCATGTAGAAAGAGGAGCAAACTGAACACCTTTCTCTTTGCATTCCCTTGTTATTCTTTCTTTTACATTTCTACAGAGATCGACAACCCTAGAAAACAAGAATGGAGTTCAATGTTAAGTTTTCACATGTTTCAAAAAGTCTAATAATTACTGGTTTATCAGCACACTTCAAGTCAGAAATTCTCTTAAACTTTTATGTTTATTCCTTAGAGAATGAACAAAAATCATGATTATTCAAACTGAGCCTTCCATTAAAAAATTTAAGGGAGGAAAGCCCTTGCCCTTTTTGTCACAGGAAAGACAGAAGTCAGAGGAGTATACTCAGGTCTCCTGAAGTTAAGTTTCCTACGCTAAGGAAAGTCCAATTTTGAAATAAATTTAACTGTAAGATTTTAAAAACTTTTTAAAAAGTTCTAAGAAAATATTAATGAAAATTCAATTCTGGGTTATAGGAATACCCCAATTGGTGCTAGTGGTAAAGAATCTGCCTGCCAATGCAAGAGACACGGGTTCGATCCCTGGGCTGTGAAAATCCCCTAGAGGAGGAAATGGCAACCCACCCCAGTATTCTTGCCTGGAAAATTCCATGGACACAGGAGCCTGATGGGCTACAGTCCATGAGGTCACAAAGGGTCTAACATGACTGACCATGTGCATGCACACGCACGTGCACACAACCTCCCTCACACACACACAATCTATACCCATGTCTGAGAAGTCTTCCTTAATTTAAAAAGAATTTCATTAGTAATCACACTATTATACCAAATGTTCAACAGATTATTTTCAAGCGTTAGGCTAAAATCCAGCTCAACAAAGACTTACTGGATACAAACTATGTGTAAAGTTATACCAGATTATTTAATATTAGAAGTCAGTGAAAACAGAAAAGCAAGGCAAATTCTTAAAGGGGAGAGAAGACTGGCAATATTTAACAATATTACTCTATTTTTTAATGTGAGTTGTAACATATTTTTATAGCCATATATTTTGTTTCATCTGGAAAATAAGACTCAAAGTATACATAAGGCATTTTATTCTCCAATAAATATCGTGGCTACATATTGATGATGATTCTGTGTTTTAAGCCTTGGTCTTTAGAATAGAAAAGATGACCAAAAGTTACCTGTATTTCCAATAAAAATGAAGAATAAATAAAATAAATATGAAAAAGGTTGCAGTGTTTTATTAGCATGTCAGTTTTATAAATACGGTGTCTAAAAATTCTATAAATTCTGACTTTACAAAACAACACTGAAGTTAAATTCTGCTTTATTCTGCTTAAGGCAGATAAATAAAATCTGCTTAATCTTAGTATCTATAGGAATTAATGTGCATTACAAATTTATAAACATAATAAGTTCTTTATTATGACTCTAGAAAATGGAATTTATATACTACTTGAATAAGATACTTTCTAGAAATTATTTGTATAATTCTCACAAAGCTCATGCAAAGGTCAATACAGTCCATTTGGACCAATCACTATATATGAGGTAAACATAACTGTGTATACTTTTAAATTCTTACCTGACCGTATTAGCTAATTTAACACTACTGACTATTTCTTCATTGAAAAAAATTTCCCTTGGCTCCTCTCACAGCACTGGTTTTCCTCCAGATCTTCTAGACTGTATTCCTTAATTTCCTTTGTTAACTCTTATTTGGATGACTAAATGAATTCTTTGTTTGTATCCCTTCAATGTTGGGGTTCCCTGGAGTTCTTTCTCAGGCCTTCTTTTTTCCTTCATTCATTTACCTGAAAGTGTATCTGCTCCTTTGGTTTTAATCACAAATCTCAAGCTGGTATCTCTAAAATCTTCTAATCTCTAACTTGGATCTCTTAAGCAGCTATTTTTTATAGACTACATTCTTACACTATTCCAGAGTTCATTCACAGGACTTTATACAGAATATACACTGAGCACCTAACAGGTGCAGTCATTGTGTGAAGGCCACAGAGGAACACATAAAAACTAGTAAGACCAATAATCTCTTAAGAGATTTATGCACCTATACAGAATTGTAAAGTAAAATTAAAATAAATAAATAAAAGATTTATTAAAAAAAAAAAAAAGAGAGAGAGATTTATGCACAAAAAGGCCAAACAATCTAATAATGTGTGAGGGTTGAAGACTCCGATCCCATGGTTTGCTACTAAATATGGTCTCTACCTAGCTAACGGTTTAAGAGAAAGCAAGTTACTAAATGGTAACAAGTAAATTTCAAGTCAGGAATACAGCTGCTTTCCCTTAGTTTTATTTATTAATACTTTAGCTGAAGACATTGTTTTAAATGAAAATTAATCAAGTATGTAGCCCTGTATAAAACAGATAATAGTCAGTGAGTTGAAAAAACATGTCAGACTATACAAGGAAAGGATAAAGAAAAATGAAGAGAGAGTGCGTGACCAGTTTCCACAGGTGGAAGAGTTTAAAGACAGAAGGGAGATCGTCAGTTAGCAGGAACTGATGACAAGGAAATTCATAATACTGAAGAAGTAATACTACACTAACCCATTTTCCCCAGTAAGGAAAAGTATTAAAGACTAAAGTGGTCTCTGAGACAACTATGAACAGCTCCCAAACTATATCTGCTGTTCAAAAGTGTCAGATGTGGATGAGGTGATAATTCTTTTTATTTATAAGATTTATTCCCCCTATTAAAATTTAGCATCCAAAACTGAATGCTATGAATTTAACAGACTGATACTCTAAATTTGATTACTATCTTATGGTGCATGGAGTATTAGCATCAATACACTGAAGTCAAAACTCACAGTAGATGAAGACAATGTAGAAAAGTAAAAAGTTTTCTGGGGGAGGAAAAAAAATGAGCTTAAGGTCGAACAAAGATGTTAAGGTAGGTAACATGTTAAGGTGTGTTCAGTGGGATCTGTTGGATCTTATACGCTTTATTACAGATTTAAAATAGTAAATTTTATAAAGAAAAAGTAAAATGTACCTAGAATAAAAATGTACTAACAATTTCAAGAATTTCCTATTGCTGAATAAGTTAACTCACAGGTCTATTTTTAATAAAACCATTTCACATTTCCTAATCAGCTTTTACTATATTTCCCTAACCAATATTTGTATGTGTACATGTATGTAATTTTAAAACAAATTATACAGTTTCTTAAAATTGGATTTCTTTCAGAAATCACTTAAATTCAAGCTAAGATCTTGCTTAATAGTACACATACAAATATCAAAAGCTAAATGATATACTACAATAGGAGGTTGTATTTTGGGGAGACTTTCTGGAGAACACTTAAGCACATTAACCATTTAAGAATTTAAATCAAAGCTAAGTCAAACCACACAATGACATTTAGTGTTCAGTAAAATTCTTTAAAATGTAAATTTCAGTAATACCATCCTTCTATAGGGCATGGGCAAATCAAAAATTTTTTAAATGGCTTGCAAATATGACATTCTGATGAAGACACTAATTTAAATAAAAGTGATTACCTTCTTTCAATGCTTCTTTATAAAATTTTAGAAGTTTACATATTCACACACAAAGATAAATTAGTTCAGCAACTTGTATAGCATATTTTAATAATATCAGGCATTTTGTTTCATTTTACCTGTCCCAAGGAGCAGAAGTCTCAAAAGATTCTCCTAATACATAGTATTCCAAACCCAAATCCTGTTAAGACATATACACAAAAATCAAGGAATTATAAAAGACGCAGAAGTCCATAATATTAGTAGTATTTCTTATTCACTGTTAGTACTTTGTATTTCTAATTTAACCTTCTGGACTCTTTACAATCTACCTCAAAAAAGTGGGAAACTGGTCCCAACTCCGGGATACAAACTCCAGGAGGACAGAAACTTTGTCTTGTTTTCTTCTGTGCCCTTGGCACCAGGTGGAATGCCTGAAACATGGTAGGCACTCAAATATCTCTCTAATGAATGCAGTCTCTACCCAGGAACTGCCTGTGTGCATGCAGAGAACACTAGCAGGATAGATTTTAGTGGCCTAAATAAACAGCGAATTGACCAATACCAAAAAGTGATTAGGATCAAAGGAGCAGGGAGATAGGGAAGTCACAGGCAGAGGGGACTAGAGAAAGGAAAAGATATCTTCTTCAAATCAACTTTTCTTTAAAAATAAACTCAAGAATAGAGTGTTTCTCTTTGTAATGACTAAAGAGATAAAACATCTGGACCCATCTTAGCTAGGAAAAACTGTATTATAGCATATAAAATATATTGCTTATATAATAAGTAACTTATAATACTAAATTTTTTACCCAGAGTACAATTCTGTTCTAATATCAAAACTGGAAAGAGTCATAAGCCACCACAGAAGGGCAAAGGTATGAAAGAAGACTTAATAAAGTAGAAAAATCATAGACTCATGTTAAATTACAATAGGTTAAAATTTAAGAAAATAAAATTTTATTCACTTAAGAAAATGTATTGTTTGCAACATAAAATGACAAGGGAAATATGAGATAACTTACTCGAATGTATGCAATGACATAGGTCAACAAATAACCTCTCTGTCCATTATCTTCCCCAGCTGCCAATCCCCTGTAATTAAAGAACAAACTGAATATATTTCAGATGAACTATTAAAAATAAATAATACTAACCAAACTGATCAATACCTCAAGATAACTGCTTATAAGATTAACACAGATTACATCTCATTTTAATTTCAATCTCATTTATCATAAAGGGATAAATGTGCTATCAAGAAAACAGGCTTGGACAAAAGAATTTTTAATATTCAGTTTGGTAATTAATTTTAAACTTTTATAGCCACCAAACTAGTAAACCTGAGTGATATAAACTCAACCAATTATATTCAGACTGTAAAACGAAGAGACTCAGCCATGAGAAATAAGCTTAAATAATCTTCACAAGGACAAGATACTTAAAATACTCCTAGTTTACTCATATTCTAATCTGTATATTCATGTATTATAGTCTTATTTATATACAAAGATTCATAATGAATGACTACTATCTTCTAACACCAAGAAGATTCCTGAATACTTGAGCATGTAGCATCTGGAATATTAGACATGGTGTTTACTTTATGGGACTTATTTAAAAGACAGACAAAACACACTTATACAGATATATTAAAATTTATGAAGCATCATACAAATAGGTACAAGAACAAATGTATGAACATATCCATTTCAACTGGAAAGTAATTTTATACATAGAGGATATATTTGGTGATCTAGTTAGAATTAATCCCATATAATGTATATTTCAGTCCAAGTATTCTATTTTGTTCAAGTCATTCTAATTTTAAAAGACTAGGAGTGACTGATTTCCACTACCTTCAATACAGAGTCTTTGATTTTGCTTTTTGCCACCACTTGGCAGAAATTAAAATTTAAGTAGTTTTAGTCAATTAAATAAAACTTACACCAAATTCTCAAAGCACCCATTAAAAATCCCTCAATAAAAATGAATGGAAAAATATCTTTTCTTGTGGCCTTCTTGGGCCATGACTGAGGGTTAACTTTCATGTCTCTCTTCTCAATACACTAGGAGATTCCCTGATGACTCAGATGATCAAGAATCCACCTGCAATGCAGGAGACCTGGGTTCGATCCCTGGGTTGGGAAGATCCCCTGGAGAAGGAATGGCTACCCATTCCAGTATTCTTGCCTGGAGAATTCCATGGACAGAGACGCCTGGCAGGCTACACAGTCCATGGGGTCGCCAAGAGTCAGATGCGACCGAAGCGACTTCCACTCTCAGTACACTAACTGCACCTTCTTGGTCTCAGGATGCTGAGCCCTTAACCGAGGTATTGCTTAAGACTCAGGTTTTGAGCCTCTTCTCATTTCTCTTATGAATTCAATTCACGCCTTGCAGTTAAATCCTTTCTCCCCTTCAATGTTCTGCCTGACGTCAGCAGTAGGCAGTAAGTAAATAATATAGTGCATGTATGTACCTTTGTTCTATACAAATGTGCATGCGTGCATGCATGCCAGGTCGCTTCAGTCAAGTCTGACTCTTTGTGACCCTATGGATTGTAGCCTGCCTGGCTCATCTGTCTATGGGATTCTCCAGGCAAAAGGGCCTATGTAGTAGCTCAGAATTTGGTAAAGAATTTGTCTGCAACATAGGAGACCTGGGTTCGCCCCCTGGGTCAGGAAGATCCTCTGGAGAAGGAAATAGCAACCAACTCCAGCATTCTTGCCTGGAGAATCCCATGGACAGAGGAACCTGGAGGGCTACAGTCCATGGGTTCATAAAGAGTCAGACATGACTGAGCAATTAAGCACATATGCCTCCAGGAGATCTTCCCAACCTAGGGATCAAACCCACTTCTCCTGAGGAAATACTGTAAGGCAATTTTAAGTTAGGACATATTGGCTAGATCAGATATGCCAGTATTATAGCTGAATACACATAAATTAGTATCATCCAGAAAGAGCAGTAAAGACTTAATAGGAAACCTCTAGTCTAGAACTACATGGGAACAAGGTATAATGAAATGAAGGGGAGGTGTTTATTAATAGAATGTTAAGGAGCAAGGAAAACAATTTACATCAAGCAGCTGAGATTGAAAATTAAGGAGAAACAGAAGACAGTTCTGGGTTAGATGCGTATGGATACGAGGTTGGGGTAGGGAGTCAAATAAAGTTCCAAAACAAAAAGGAAACTAGTCAGAAAATTGCTGTGGCAAGTGCTTGGAAAAAAACAGATGAACCTAAAGAAGGAAATGGCAACCAACTCCAGTACTCTTGGATGGAAAACCCCACGGATGGAGGAGCCTGGCAGGCTACAGTCCATAGAGTTGCAAAGGGTTGGACATGACTGAGCAACTAACACTTGAACAGTGCAGCATATGTAACCAGGATCAAAAGAAATACAGAAGTAGATACCAATACATCTGTAAACTTACTACATGATAAGTTTCAACAACAAAAATCACTGGCAAAGAGAAAGATTAAGTGCTTCTTGGAAATTCACTCACTGAAATGATAATGATGATGACCGTTAAAGAGCAGATTTTTAAGTGATTACTACTTTTTCTCTGCAAGTTTCTCTTCATTTTTTAAACAATAAGCGCATTTAAAATATCATGAAGTTATCAAAAATTGTGGGAAAAATAACAGGATAAATAATATTCAAAATGTATATACATTTAATAACATCATGACAAATTAAAAAAAGAAAACAGACAAACTCATAACTCAGGTAGATATGAACTGGAGTCAGACACTGACTCCAAGAGAGGAAAAACCCTATTGATAGAAGAAACAGACACAGTTCAGGTAAAGGAGAGTGAAGACTAGGAAAGGGTGCAAGAGACTACTGCTCGAAATCTTTGAGAAGCTGCATTCTGAGTATGTACTTGGTGAGAAGTAACAGGTATAAACATTTAGCAGACCTATCATTTTAACATCTGGCCTACTGATATAAAATATAGCATCCATATATATCAAGATGAGAAAGAGTTCAACTTTGCAGCCCCAAGTCAAAGCTATTTTTCTTTAGATCCTCTTCTAAATCTGACAAAGGGAAAAAAGAATCTGTTTCACTTGGAATCTAGTACAACAAACTAGAGAAATATGATTTTTAAAAAAAAAAATCTAAAACAGGAAAAAACTAGGTGTCCATT
This sequence comes from Oryx dammah, assembly GCF_014754425.2. NCBI lineage: Eukaryota > Metazoa > Chordata > Mammalia > Artiodactyla > Bovidae > Oryx > Oryx dammah. The sequence goes on along the minus strand of NW_024070211.1, from coordinate 116,463,137 downwards.
CTAAATTCATAAACCCTTGCAAAGAAAAGCTGCTCTGGCTTTGCTTCTCTGAATCACAGGTTTCCCTACAAACTTAGCTTTTTGGAAGCTCTATTTTTTTTTCAAAAGGCTTTCAGAATTACTATAAGATAAAGTATCTTACCAGCCAGAATTACTTTAAGATACAATATGTAAACCATAGTAGGGCTTAGATTAAATGCTTGTAACTTGCCACTTTTGCAGCCATTTCAAAAAACTATACTTAATCTCAACTGCCTTATGTTATCCATCCCCCACTTCTTACACCTCTACCACAAATTTTAAATATCAATTAACAAGGTTCTTAAATTTAAAGCTGTTTCATGAAGAAGGACTAGGAAGACTATTGAAATAGGAGTGAGACAATTTTTTTACATAAAAGAGCCATCTGGTGAACCTAATCACTCACGTTAAATTACGTCAAACAACTTAAGCACTTTAAAAGTAACACTTTAAGTATAACCCTTTAAAAATAGTTATATATTACCTTAAGACCTATGCTAAATGTCAACACATCTGTCACAGTTGGTGACAGGCAATGTTTATTCTGCTTAGTTCTTAGAGAATTTAAAATATGTTACCAGCAAACATGGATAAACAACCAAGAGTACGATTACTCAACATTTGCTATTATATTCTGTTGGATCATATGTGTTCAAAGGTATTTAACAGTGTTTGGGTGGGAGTGGAAGGCAAAAAGGTAAACTGCTAAGATAATATACAAAAACATACTCAACTGTGGTGGAAACAGAGGATAAAACAAAAGAACAGAAAACAAAGTACAGATTAACAATGCCCTAATTCAAACAGTGTCAGACTTTATTTTGGGGGGCTCCAAAATCACTGCAGATGGTGACTGCAGCCATGAAATTAAAAGATGGTTACTCTTTGGAAGGAAAGTTATGCCCAACCTAGATAGCATATTCAAAAGCAGAGACATTACTTTGCCAACAAAGGTCCATCTAGTCAAGGCTATGTTTTTTCCAGTGGTCATGTATGGATGTGAGAGTTGGACTGTGAAGAAAGGTGAGTGCCGAAGAATTGATGCTTTTGAACTGTGGTATTGGAGAAGACTCGAGAGTCCCTTGGACTGCAAGGAGATCCAACCAGTCCATTCTGAAGGAGATCAGCCCTGGGATTTCTTTGGAAGGACTGATGCTAAAGCTGAAACTCCAATAGTTTGGCCACCTCATGCGAAGAGCTGACTAATTGGAAAAGACTCTGATGCTGGGAGAGATTGGGGGCAGGAGGAGAAGGGGACAACAGAGGATGAGATGGCTGCATGGCATCACCGACTCGATGGACGTGAGTTTGAGTGAACTCCGGGAGTTGGTGATGGACAGGGAAGCCTGGCATGCTGCGATTCATGGGGTCGCAAAGAGTCAGACACGACTGAGCGACTGAACTGAATTCAAAATAAAATACGTAAGCTAAACTAACTTATGAAAACTTCATTAGAGAGAAACTTAGTGATGCTTCCCTTCAGCTAATCACGTAGGAGAAATGATTGAGGAATAGGAATTGGCAGGGTAGCATCTTAAATAAAAATACCCTTGAATCTTCAGTGGCTGAAACAAAGAACTAGTGCCTAGAGAAAAGTAGGGAAAAACCAGGACTTCTAGAAAACCACATGAAGATATAAGTATCAAAAAATCAAAAGAGCCCTAAGTATCTGCCTAGAGATAGCAGAGAGTTGTTCAATACAGACTTCTTCATCTACATGAAGGGCACCAGATGGAAGTATACTACAAAACTAAGTATAAAACATAATTAAGAAGTCACAAATGATAGTAACGAAAAAACTACACTCCCTTTACCATTGCTTTAAATAGATATCTCATTTACTATCATCTATTCGTAATGGATGAATTTGATACAATTTTTTTTTTAGTATAAACAAATTGCTGGAATTAAATCAGTAGTTCTGGGTCTCACTATCAGTATCTAAAGAGAGCTGAATCATCTTAAGATTCACTCTTACTTTTAACTTGTAAATGGCTGATGTTATATGAGAAAAACAAAACTGGCATTACATGAAAAGCCAGTTCACCACAGCTGGTAGTTCAAATTAAATAAAACTGACAAAATGGTTTAGATAAATACTTAACGATTAAAACACACAGTTTTAAGGGCAACATAGTAATCAGGCATAAATAAAGCAGTATAAAAGATGGCAGGGGAAAATAAAGTATTCTGGTTTCATTAATCCTTCCAGCAAATATTTAATCAAGCATTTAGTATATACCAGACATCAATGGTGATGCCCCAAGAGGCAGGTCATGCCCTATAAAAATTACATGTGCATGAGGACAAAAAGGTCTTTTGTCACCATCCTATACCTAGTCTAACAGAAAATGTGCCATGTAACTAGTAAGGATTTGCTGGCTACTCTGAACTGAGACTAGAATTATAGATTCTACAAAGTGCAATTTGTGTGTGTGTGCACAGAGGTGGGGATGGGAAGTAGCAAGGTGAACATAAGCAAATTTAACCTTACAAACAGTGAGTAAAACATTAAAGCATCCATTTCCCTACAAATGACTCTGGAAATTTTTTGAAATCCCAAATAAATATTTAAATATATAAAGAAATAATTTTTTAAAGTTTCAATGTCTAAAATTTAAGGCTAAGTAGATATATAATATTTGATTTAGATATAAAAGGTTTTCATTTGACTCTTCTTAATATCATGGGTTTTAAGAAAAAAAGTTTTCAAATCAAACTGATACATACTCCACATAACTTGAAAACTAAAAAATATGTACATGTACATTTCAAAAAATTTTCAGAATTAGCCTGATATCCAAGCCACCCAATCATTAAATGAGTCTTTATAGTACTCTTAACTAATTTGGTTAAAACATCAATAGTTCCCAAAGAGTACTAAGGAGAAGAAAAAGTGAAAGATTAATGAATTTCAGCTTTTACTAAAAAAAAACGTATAATTCCACTAGCCAATTTTAGAAGAGGGCAAAAATAAAACTAAAAGATAATTTTGCAATAATCAAGCACAATTCAAAGGTACACTAAAAATTAAGGCTGAGATCTTTTTCTCTTAAGAATGCTACACTTTAATACTAAGTTCAGAAAACCCTAAAGACAAAGGACTGAATAGTATATATGAGGAAATCACATAAAAGCAGAGCATTCTAAGATACATGGCTCCAAATTAAGTGTTCATTTGTTCTCATAAAGAACAGCAAAAAAAAGGAGGGGGGATAAAAGTAAATATTTACATAGAACCCAGATTAAAGATAATGTATAGGACATATTTCAACCTCTGAAATTAGGAAGAAAAAAAAAAAAAGACCGGTATCGAGAAAACTGTCAGTTTATTATGTACTTAAAAATGAAAGGAAGGAAATGTAATCCTGATAAATGGCATTTTCACTATAGTTCTCATCCATCAATCTTATAATCCATCAAACAGACAGACAGAAACCACCCAATCATTATTCAGTTGGTTATAAATGTGAAATGTTTTCTATTTCTTTATACTAGCACAAAACAGTAAGTGACAGGGGGTGGAGTACAGATAATTTATCAAACAGTTTTGATTAAACACAATTTCCTTTTAAAAACATAGCATGTTTTATACATATACTATTACCACTAAATAGCAACATGACTGAGCTTTTTTCTACTTCACTTAGCACAATAAACAGTTATAAAATTATCATTAATGAGAAAATACAATAAAAGATTCACTATGTCATGTATAAGATTAGAATGGTCAGAGCAACATACCAATTTAGCTTCCTACAAACCAACACAACATTTTAAGTTGACTGTCATTTAGGAACACAAATTTAATATTTAAAAGAGTACATTAACAACTGCTTGGAGATACTAGAATTTCAGTTTAACTTTCTCTTGGCATTATGAACTTAAAGCCATACCCAAATTTTGCAGCGATGTCATACACTTGTTTTTCATGCTGAAGAACCTTCTCACGGTCCCCCTCAAACAGTAATGTAGCGACACTTAGCTGATTTGGATCAAATCCTTTAAACTACAAAAGAATGTTGTTATTCCTGATAAGTTTCAGCCTATAAAACAATAAATCAAAATACATTTTGCTCTTTTTTTCTTCTGATCTCAGCTCAAACATACCAGCTCTTCAAAATTTGAGCTTTGGAATTTTATACGTTAATCAAAAAGAATGCTTAATGTACCTATTTAGGTTATCACAATAGAATAGTACTATGGAAAACCGCTTCATTTCAAAGTATGCCGAGGTGTCAATTACAATGATATATTGGGAAGGAAATACAAGAAATAACTTGCAAGAATTATAACTGTCCCAAAGAATCAAATAAAACTACCAAAATGATAGAACATAATAAAGTATTATTATATTGAGGACATTTGGTGGCAGGGAAGTAAAAGACCAACAGCATCCTTAAATACCACCAATAACTTCTTTCTAAGTAATATTTTCAAAGGAGATCTTATATCTTCAATTAAAAATACAAAATATCTTAACAGGAAACACATAACTTTGTTAGGAAAACACATCTAAAAAGGTGAGCAAAACATACATTCTCAAGCACATAAACTAAGTATAAATCAGTCAGTTCTTGTGCAAATTAATATATAAACTGCTGCTGCTGCAATTTTAATAAAAAATATCCATAAGCTTTCTAAAATTATGAAGAGTTTCTAAAATTTTTCTAGGATTATGGACAGGTAGATAATGGTGATAACAAGGAAAATTCTGAAAAATAAGAGGGAAAATTAGATCTACAAAATTAAATTCCCTTAATTTTTCAAGAACAAAAACTCATTAAAAAGAATCTAATTCATTAGAATGTCATTTTCTTAGATAAGTATGTAATAAAATGTCTTAGACATGGCAAACCAACATAAGAAAAGCAGGGATAGGTTAGTTAATGGTGTTATAACAACTAGTTAACAATCAGGGGAGCAGGAGATGACAGTTAATTTTGTTATCTCACACCATAAAATTGAAATAAATTCGAACACTAATAAAGATAATATTTCTTAAAATTCCTAATATAAAAATGTGAGAGAGAGAAGGAAATGGCCTTTATCATAATTCTGAAGGAAGGCAGGCTTTTTCTAAGCTTAAGAGTCATTAAACAATCATAGGAAAGATAAAAATTAGAAAATTTTGCACCAAAAAATAAAAAGAAACCTTATTAAAAAGAAGTCATCTGACTGGAAAAACTAATTATAACATTTATGAAAAAGGCATCTAATAATTTCATTATTCAAAAGACACAGAGCAAAGCATTAAGCCATCTCCCCCTTAAACAAACAAAAACTCCACAGATCTGCTACCCCTAGCAAAATAACCACATTCAACTGATTCACAAAAGAAATTATGTCTAGGAAATACAGGGAAATGGTCAGTTTCACTGGAGTTTCAAGAAACAGCAACTAAAATAAAGTACTATCTTCCCCCTGGATTTACTAAATTTAAAACAAAAGAAAAAAATTCCACATGTGCAAGGATGCAACCAAAAAATGGCACATGTGCATTGCCACTGGTCAAAAGTTTAAAAGAACTGCTACTTTGATTTCACTTCTAGATATCTACTATGAAGGAAAAAATTCAAACTATAAAAAAGACTGTATGCATAAAATATTCAATGCAGTGTTATTTTCAGGAAGTTCAAATCTGAGAAAGATTTTATATTTCCTGAAATTGAACGTGTAATTGAGTTGCTTGATTAAATATTTATTACAACATAAAAAATAACAATTATGAAATGCACACAGCAACATGGAAAAGCATAACAGGTGTGTGCAAGGCAGAAATTGCAAGAAACTAAATTAATCAATATCCGAAGCATTAAAAAAAACCCTTACCTTTGTAATATAAAACTTTTTTAATCCATCCAAAAATGATGTAAAAATAGAGGAAACCTGAGGTTTAAGCGCATGACCTAGTAAGAAAAAAGTTCATATTTTAAATTAACAGCAAATTAATTTATCTATGTTTTTCGTAACAGGAAGAGGCTACTTTAACTTAGCATCCTAAAAGAAAGTGAACATTTTCATGACCTGAGGTTTTAAAATTTCCCTGATATATATACAACATTGATATTGAGATCTACATCTTTTATCTGTGTCATTTCCTTCAAAAGTCACTAAGAACTTTTTGTTTACCAAACTCCTTCTTGGGTTTTTTAAAACTCAAATAATACAAGTACTTACTACTACACATAGTTTATCTTTCAATGGTATAGTTTATACATAGTAAAATCACTTCATTAATTTTTATTTCATTAGGAACACCCAATAGTGGCTTAGTGCTACTTTTGTTTTTTTTTAATCATGCAGAAACCATTCAGAACTACAACCAAATATGGAGTCGGTGCCAAGTTTAAGGTTGTTTCCTAATTAATTCTTAATTCATCCAGAATTCTTGCATATAACTAGTAATTGTTTCCTTAATTACACCCAGAGAGCTAAAATTCCCCAAAAAACATAAATGGTGTCTCAGAGTCTGTTAAATTAACATCGTTGCCTCCGGAATGAGCTTAATCGAGTGAAAGTCTTTTACTGTTTTCTCATTGTTTTCAAAGTAGCAACTTCTTAACTCCCGTGACAGTTACATTTAAGAGTCATGCATCTGGCCTTGGCACTATGAGCTCAATTCAGAAAAATTTGGCATACCATTCACATAAAATTTTTATAAAGAATTTTAAAGCCTCTAGTAAATCTAAAATTAATTCCAATTAAAAAGTTTACTTTTAAAAAAAGGCTTTAAGATTCTGGGATTTTGTTTATTTTTAAAGTGTGGATACCTTCTTTTAAAATAAGTGTAAACAACAAACTATCTTTTTTGAAGGAAAAAAGAGGGAGAGGTGGAGAGAGATTTCTGGAGGCAAAGCTATCACTTGCTATCTTTGTTTTCCCATTCATCTATTTTTTTTAAAGTGAGAATCTGAACCTGTAATACTTCTTACATTCTTATACGTTATAATAAGAATTTATATTACATAAAAGACCAAGTAACATAAGTCTTAACCAGAAGCTAAGAATTATATATTAATGCTGTAATTGAACAAAGCAAAAAAACAAAAAATGAAGGGCAGATTAGATACACATCAACCTAGCAATCTTTTTGAGATACTGGATCACAAGAGGTTTGTTTGGGGATTTTTCTTTTATTGTAATCTACCAGAGATATTCTCTGGTATAATCAGCACTTTTAAAACATACCATTTCTAGCATGTATAAAGTTAAAAGATATCAGCAAAATGTGTCCCAAGTGAAATTTATCCTACTTTAACAGCAATTGGAAATAAATATACAAATGTGTGAGCATGTGTATCCCCTCCTCATAAGAGACTTCTGGTCCACATACCTTTACATAATGTATGAAGATTCCAAACATTACTACTCTGGTATAGAATAATCCTTAAGGGTATATGCTCATCTTATCACACTGCAACTTAAATGCGTAACTTCTATTCGTTAACACTACTGTGAATTAGTCCCATGTATCTCTAACAATGAATTGATATGATAGCTTTGAAGCATAATTATTATAAAAGTGATACTAACTTTTAAGTAGGCCAAGTATTACTATTAATTAAGAGGATATTATCTTTTACTTAAATTAATTTTGCCTATCAAATTAATTATATCCTAAATATATTCCAGCTATTTTCTGTAAACAAATGAACTAGTTGCTAAATTTACCAGCTGGATAGTTTTGATTAGTGAATTTTGTTATTGTTACAGTGTTAATTAAATAGTTATAAAGGATTCAATAAATCCCTGTTTCAAAGAAGTGCTCTGAAGCATCAGAAAAAGTCACGGGCTTTGGAGTCAGACAGATTTGGGCTCAACCTTAGCTCTACCACATGAAACTTGTGGACTATACTCAAAATATTTAGCTTTTGAATTGTTTATAAATTGGAAATACAGCTTTGAGGGATGGTTGTGTGCTACGGATAATGTAAGTGAAAGTGTTAAGTCACTCAGTCATGTCTAACTCTTTATGACCCCATGGACTGTAGCCCACCAGGCTCTTCTGTCCATGAAATTCTCCAGGCAAGAATACTGGAGTGGGTTGCCATTCCCTTCTCTAGGGACCTTCCTGACTCAAGATTGACCCAGGGATCAAACCAGGGGTCTCCTGCATTGAGGGCTGATTTTTTACCACCTGAGCCACCAGAGAAGTCCTTGATAACGTGCTTGCGTGTGTGTGTGTGTTCGAAGACACTTCAGCCATGTCTGACTCTGTGTGACCCTGTAGACTGCAGCCTGCCAGGCTCTGGTCCATGAAATTCTCCAGGCAAGAATACCGGAGTGGGTTGCCATTTCCTCCTCCAGGGGATCTTCCTAAACCAGGGATCGAACCTGCATCTCTTACGTCTCCTGCGTCTCTTACGTCTCTTACCTGGCAGGTTCTTCACCAGCAAGCCACCAGGGAAGCCCCAATAATGTGCTTAGCACTACACTATATGCTAGTCAAGATTTGTTTACCCTCTTTGGCTAATTTGATGATTAAGTCAATCAACATGTAAGTGCCTGTTATGTGATAGATACAGGACACATATAAATGAACAAGAAACAGCTCCTAAATGTGACAAATGTTAGTTCATAGGGAAAATTTGTAGATAATTTCAGTGTACTCAATGATATGTATCATTTCAATATACTGAAAACATATCATTTCAATATATTAAGGGTCATGTCAGGAGAAGGGGTGATAATAAAAATATTAAGGTTTGTGCTCTGTTAACAACCTAGATAGCATGAAAGCAGAGACATTACTTTGCCGACTAAGGTCCATCTAGTCAAGGCTATGGTTTTTCCAGTGGTCATGTATGGATGTGAGAGTTGGACTGTGAAGAAAGCTGAGTGCCGAAGAATTGATGCTTTTGAACTGTGGTGTTGGAGAAGACTCTTGAGAGTCCCTTGGACTGCAAGGAGTTCCAACCAGTCCATTCTGAAGGAGATCAGCCCTGGGAGTTCTTTGGAAGGAATGATGCTAAAGCTGAAACTCCAGTACTTTGGCCACCTCATGTGAAGAGCTGACTCATTGGAAAAGACCCTGATGCTGGGAGGGATTGGGGGCAGGAGGAAAATGGGACGACAGAGGATGAGATGGCTGGATGGCATCACTGACTCGATGGATGTGAGTCTGAGTGAACTCCAGGAGTTTGGATGGACAGGGAGGCCTGGCGTGCTGCAATTCATGGGGTCACAAAGAGTCGGACACAACTGAGCAACTGAACTGAGCTGATAGGTCTCAGTTATAAATAAAATCTGGCTACATAATTAATTTTACTAAGGTCAATGTCCAAAACAGTTTACTACAATACTAGCATATAAATGAATAATAATATAGTCTTATCAATCAGACAGACACATGGTTCTCTTAATACCTAGGTCTCTGAATGCAAGCCAGACACACAGATGGCTTAGTTTTCATTTAATTATTATATTAAATTTAATCATTTATAGGACACATTTATCTTAAACTTTTATCAGTAGTACAGTTATTCTGAAAGAAATTTACTTAAAGAATTGAAAGCTGTGATTTAGGAAAGGGGACATACGTATACCTATGGCTGACTCATGTTGCTACATGGCAGAACCAACACAATATTGTAAAGCAATTATCCTCCAATTTAAAGAAAAAAGAAAAAAAAAAAGAAAGCTGTGACTTATGATTTTAAAACAAATATTTTATATGTTATCAATCTGAATTCCTTAGTTCAATTTCTATATAATTACAATAATCATTCTTCCCTAATTAAAAATTTAAGCTACTCTTAGACCAAACAAAAGCCTGCCTAACAGCCTTTAGTAATTATTATTAAGCAATCATTCTGGGACTATTTTGAGGGTACTTAAATTCTATAAACTTAAATCCCAAACTAAATTTCATAAATAAATAAATTGTATAAATAAACTACATTGGATTAAAAAAATACATTTCAGCATATAGAAAAACTCAAAAGCAATAAAACTAAAATTGGTAAGATAATAAATTGTGTTAGAAAGTTTAAGACTTCAAGCAAAATAGGAAGAAAGAGAAACATGGTTAACTGTTACTGAATTCTCCACCCAAATATCCCATGGGCCTCTTAAACACAACCCATTGTAATGTCTTTTCCCCAAAATCATCATTTCTTCTTCTAGACTATTATTCAATGCATCCAATTAATCAATCAATCAGATACCAGGAGTTGCCCTAAATGCTTCCCTTTATTTAACGTTCCACATCCAGTTGGCAAACTGTTCTTTGGAAAATCTGTTCCTTACTTTCCCTCTCCATTGCTACTGCCTTAAACAAGGCTCAGCCCTCAATATTTGCCTCTTTAAACCTCTAAACTCCTCCTCCACGTTTGCACCATTCTAATCCATTCTGCCTAATGCTAACAGAATGAGCTTTCTAAGATGTAAAGCTGATTTATTCTATTCCCTCTACAAAGATTTCCCTCTGTGGACAAAAGAAAACCCAAATCTATCCTGCAAAGCCCTAGTCTACCCGTTCAGCTTTATCTCCTGTAACCACGCTCACATTAGCCTCTTTTTTAGTCACACAGAATGATCTGAAGTTCAAACACAGCACTGAGGTTTATGATATCATATTTTCAGCTGACAAGTGAACAAAAATTTGGTAAGAAAGAAGAGATGGTCTCAGGCAAACTTCTATTCACCTTTTAAGATTTAGTTTAAGCATGACTCCTTCAAGAAGATTTTCCCCACTCTCTGCCCCAATCTTATGCGAAATCATCAACCTACTTCATCTGCACCCCAAGGTATTCAGTGTAGTCTTCTTTCATATCATCTAATACTCCTGCACTAATTCATTTATATAATTATCTGTCCTCATTAGACTGAGAGCTTCCTGAAGACTAGGAGCTATGACATTTATTTTTCCAGCTCTGCATTCAGTCTTCCTTCTGGCACATAACTAGTGTTTCATAAATTTTTGTGGCTTAGTGAGCAGATTTTAAAAGCACCTTTCCTTACTCACCAAACTGAAACTGCTGGTTGTCCATTAGGCGAATAGATGCAGGAGCACATCTCTGTTTTAAAAAGAAAAAAATGTGATACGAAGTTAATATGGTAAAGAACCTAAACAGTTAGAAAATGAAAGTCACCTTTTTGTATTTGAGATCAAGAGCTTAATTCCTAAGGATACATATGGGGAAAAAATCTTAACTTTTTATATAATTTTATGACAACAAATAAAACATTAAATGCTTCTATAAAACATGTGGAGAGGAGAAATCTATGTATATAATGCATACATACATACATATGTTGCCAGATCTTTATTTGCAACAACATCTGCTAGATGCTGAACAAAGACCTGTGGAAACAGCTATACCTAACAGAAGTATTAGGCTTCAGAGTAGATTATTTTAAACCAAAGTAGAAAATTTATAAGACTAAAATCAAGCCTAGAGTATTACGCCATTTATGAACTATAATGTGTCATTAGACTCGTATACTCTGTTAAAATGAGGAAGATGGCAGTGTTTATGTGAGGCAAACTACTTTAAAAATTTAACTGTGATGTCTTCATAGATAACTCTAGGACTTGTTCCTATTCATTTTAAATAGAAAAACTATCAATATCCAGAATTCTTACAAGGTTACCTGGATGAAAACAGCAACAAAATCTGAAGCATACTATTATGTATCTAAGATATCTACACCAGTGTTATGTTAATCTAGACACACAGTGAAAGCTGCAGGAAAGAGAAATGACAGAAGGAAATATTCATATAAATTCTGTGGATGCTACGTTACCATACAAACACTAACAAGGTTTAAATTAGCTACAGTTTTCCCACAGAATTAAAGTGAGCTTCACTCTAAACTTGATTTTTATATTCTATGCAACTTTTTAATACGGTTAAACTTCCACCAAGAAGCTGCTTTCAGGGACTTCCCTGGTAGTCCACTGGCTAAGACTCAATGCTCCCAATGCCTGGGGCCTGGGTTCGATCCCTGGTCAGGGAACTAGATCCTGCATGCCTCATCTAAGACCCATTGCAGACAAACAAATAGATAAATGTTTAAAAAAAATTATTTAAATGAAGCTGCTTTCAGACCACAAAATTTTGACTGACAGAGTTTTTAAACATTTATCTCCTGAATAACATTTATCAATAAATTTGTATTAACACAATGTTAAAATTTATGAGAATCACTTGAAAGAACAAAATATTTATATATTAACTGTGCTATAACATTTTTGCTATTATGTGCTTTTACCTGAATGAATACTTAATTTTATAAAACCATTCATAATATATATTTTATTTTACCCAACAAAATGGTTAGATTCTTATTTTGGACATTGTATAATTTATTTGGACTTCCCTGGTGGCTCAGACAGTGAAGAATCCGCCTACCAACGCATGAGACTTCCCCTACGGCTCAAGCAGTAAAGAATTTGCCAGCAATGCAGGAGAAACAGGAGATGCAGGTTTGATCCCTGGGTTGGGAAGATCTCCTGGAGGAGGAAATGGCAACCAACTCCAGTATTCTTGCCTGGAAAATCCAATGGACTGAGGAGCCTGGTAATCTACAGCCCATGGGTCGCAAAGAGTTGGACACAATTGAGAATGCACGCACACATAATTTACTCACCCTTGATAATAAAGGGATAATACAATCTGTATTTTTAAAAAGTCACTGCCAAATCTAACGAACAATACCAGGTACTTTTACATACTTAGCAGAACAATAACCTATTGCCTTACATTTTCTAGAATGCTATTGTGTACAAGCCACTTTCATGTCTTTATTTGATATAAGAAACAAGAAATAACCTTGTCAAAGTAGCAGAACTTGTATTACCCCCATTTTACAGATGAGAACACAAGAACCACAGGGATTAAAGACTTGCCTGAGGTTAGATGATTGTAAAAGAGTAAGGCAGAACTAGGACCAAGATATTCTGACTGCTAGATGAATAATATTTCAAATAAACCACACAGCCTCAAAAAATAAAAAATCATGGGTACACACACTTTCACACACAGAGCTTTAAAGTCATATTTGAAACAAAAATTACATGAAAACCCATTTATTTGCTATTTTGTAGTGTTGTTAAAAGTATAATATTTATAAAATAAAAATCTACAATCTGAGTACTTTCAAATCTTGGTATAAAGGTATCTTTGTAGTTGAGTTAATGCTTCTAAAAACATTACCAGTTTAACTACTGAAGGAAAATCAATTTTCCTGAAATGTTTTTATTAAAACAGGCACATCAACTTTGAATAAAACATACAAAGCCTGAGAGACAAAATTTCTTTTCTTCATAAAAGAAACAGAATATCATTTAACATACATATTTATATGTTTGGGCTTAAGCACACCAGTAAAATGTAAAAAAGAACTCAGTTTTATTAGAAAAAAAAAAAAACACTTTTAAATTCCTACCAATGACCTGTTAAGTTCTACCTCTTACTGCCACCCAGATTCTATTCCACCTGTATCTATAGCAGGTATTATTAATGAAAACACCCCACACAGGCACACATATATCAGAAAATGAAAAAAGGATTAATATATTACATTTATAGTAAACTTCTAGGGGAATTCAATCTCAAACAACTAAACTATGATATGTAGGCCTTGATGAAATCTTAGTTTGAAAAGACTAACCACAAAATACATTTTGGGAACAACTGGAATAATTGATTATTGACTTAATACTAGATGGGATTAAGAAATTACTGCTGGATTCATAACAGAGAACAAATTAATGGTTATCAGCTGGGAGGAGGTGAAACAGAGGTGGAGAAGTGGGAGGCACAAACTACTGGGTAAGATACGTTCAAGGCTGCATTGTACAACATGGGAAATATAGCCAATGCTTTGTAATAGCTATAATGGAAAGTAACCTTTAAAAATTATATAGAAATTTAAAAATTAATAAAAAATACAAGGAAAAAATTACTGCTGATTTTCTTAGACATGACAAAACAACACCTTTATTTTCAGAAGACATATGCTAAAGTATTTAGAAGCCAAATGTCATAATGCAATTAATTTCAAATGGTCGGGGAAATATACACAAGTATATAAAACAGAGCAAAAAGTTAGTAATTTTTGCATATATTAGATGAATATACAAGCGATCACTGCACTACTCTTTCAAAGTTTCTGTATGCTTAAAATTTTTAAATTAAAAAGTTGAAAAAAATAGTACGAAACTTGCTTCAAGGTACTTGCTACATATAGCAACTGTATTCAATTATACTAAACATGATTTTCACTTGACAGCTGAGTCATATAAACTAGTCAGTAATCCACTGTTCCTATTCATACTGAAGCAAAGTGAATGGTTACAGACTGCTGCTGCTGCGTCGCTTCAGTCGTGTTCGACTCTGTGCGACCCCATAGACGGCAGCCCACCAGGCTCTCCCGTCCCTGGGATTCTCCAGGCAAGAACACTGGAGTGGGTTGCCATTTCCTTCTACAATGCAGACTAATACTATCCAAAAGAATAAAAAGCTAAAGAAAGCTTTTTGAATATAGATAATAAATACTAAATTCAAGTTTTTTTTTTAATTATCAAAATCAAACCAATAGCTTTATTAAATCTCATGTTTTAACAGTGGTAAGTTTTTTAAAAGTCAGTAAATAGAGTTTTTCAGTTATTGTCACAAGTAAATTCTCATAAGCAGAGACACTCAAATTAAAACAGGAAGACTACTTTAGATTCTCTGGCAATTGATAAATTTGTAAATCACTATTCTAAAACTACAAAAGAGGAAAAGTTTCTTAGAATTTTAATTCAAAACATTTTAAATCATGACATCCTAATTAAATAGGAGTCCCTGTAATCAAAAGAGCAAAACAGCATTACTATTCTTAAAGAACAACATGCAAGTTGATTTACTATATCTGTAGTTAAGACTCGATTATGTTTCAATTGCTATACAACTACTTTGGTAAGTTAAGAAAAACTCAAAAGATCTCCTTTAAAAGTTAAAGACATCATAAATTCTGAGAATTTGAGCTCTAAGTTCATACTCATGCTGTTCAATTTCACTCTGCTAGAATATTCCATAGACAAGGAGAGAAGAAAAGGGGTCCTTGAGTTAAAGTGACCCCTGGTGGTAGGTGATCAGAACTAACCTGAGAGGGAATATTTTCACCAAGTAACTTTAATGATGGGCAGCCCTGGGATTTCTTTGGAAGGAATGATGCTAAAGCTGAAACTCCAGTACTTTGGCCACCTCATGCGAAGAGTTGACTCATTGGAAAAGACTCTGATGCTGGGAGGGATTGGGGGCAGGAGGAGAAGAGGACGACAGAGGATGAGATGGCTGGATGGCATCGCTGACTCGATGGACATGAGTCTGAGTGAACTCCGGGAGTTGGTGATGGACAGGGAGGCCTGGCGTGCTGTGGTTCATGGGGTCGCAAAGAGTCGGACACAACTGAGCAACTGAACTGAACTGAACTGAATGATACATTCAGGGCATTTAAGGAACAATCAAACAAAAACTGCTTCCTTTAAGTGGAGTTAATGAAATAACTGATTTCGTTTTCATTATGATAAACGCGCTCTGACTAAAATCTCTCATGACACCTGTTGTTGTTGTCGTTTAGTCGCTAAGTTGTGTCCAGCTCTTTGTGACCCCACAGACTGCATGCAGCATGCCAGGCTTCCCTGTCCTTCACTAGATCCTGGCGTTTGCTCAAACTCATGTCTATGACACCTGATCTGTATTTTATACTTAGCAAATAGTCTAAAGATACAGGAAACCCAGTATGGACTAACAAAGAAATATCAATATCTTTGTTGTATCTAAGCAAAGAAGAAATAAATTACCTGACTTCAAAGCATGGGTATAAGACTAAGTTGAGGTGCTGGCAACTTCTTCCCTTTAATGATGCTACAACCAGGAATTTACTTAAATATATAACTTGAAAAATAAAAAAACAACCACTCTCATCTTATTTAACAGAATTCCCGACAACTTAAAAAGCAAACTCTTTCTCAGTCTTTGGAGAAGAAAATGGCAACCCACTCAAGTACTTTTGCCTGGAAAATTCCGTGGACTGAGGAGCCTGGTAGGCTACAGTCCACGGGGTTGCAAAGAGTTGGACATGACTGAGCAACTGCACTTTCTTTCTTCTCAATCTAACCATTTTTTCTGAAAAATGGTCCCTATAAGAAATACATAAAAAGTTTTCTGCAAATTTTGTTTTCAAGGAACTAAGTCATATTTCTTCCATGTCACAGGGAAAAATAGAACTTGCAGTTCAGATGAGACATTCTGTTAGAAGAGGTATCTTAGTTTACTAGTTACCAGCTAAAGAAATTCAGTATTAACAAGTTTCACTTGTCTACATGATTTCTTCTAACTTCATAAACTATAAAATAAAGCACTGGTATCTAGGTTAAAAAATGAATCCTTTGAACTGAAAAGGTTTTTTCCTCCAAGAAGTAAATCACACGTTCAGTATAGGCTCTGAAAGTGAAAGTAAAGTCGCTCAGTCCTGTCTGACTCTTTGTGACCCTGTGTACTGTAGCCCTCCAGGCTCCTCCGTCCATGGGATTATCCAGGCAAGAATACAGGAGTGGGTTGCCGTTTCCTTCTCCAAGGGATCTTCCCAACTCAGGGACCGAACCCAGGTCTCCTGCATTGTAGGCAGACGCTTTAACCTCTGAGACACCAGGGAAGCCCAGTATAGACTCTAGAATGGCCCAAGTTCCTGAGCCTTAAAACTATTCTGGAGATAGTCTACTAATCCACACTATATCAGAAGTTAATGCTTCAATACCAAACCCCTTGAACACAGCTATAGAAAAATTTAAGCACAGAAAATTTTATCAAATACAGAAAATTTTACCTTTGGTGACTATTACAACATAGGCACTATGTGTGTTTAATTTACATAATATCAACTGTACTGTGTTAGAAATAAAGTTAAAAGCATACTCTCTCAAAGAAAAACTCACAATAAAATAGTTAATATTAAATAATATATTGGGAAGATTCCCTGGAAAAGGAAACGGCAATCCACTTCAGTATTCTTGCCTGAAGAATCCCATGGACAGAGGAACCTGGTGGGCTACAGTCCATGGGTCACAAAGTCGGATATGACTGAAGTGACTTCACATGAACATAATCAATACAGTAATTTTTGTAAGTTCAAACAAGGATATATAAAGAAGAGAATTCTCTTAAATACAAATTCCTAGGTATAAAAGCTTAAAAAGAAGACAAAATTATTTCTTCCTCTGACTAATATATCAGAATTGACACGACAGATGAAACCACACAATATTCAAGGCTACTGGTAATCTAGTTAGCCCTGTCAGAAATGATATACAGGCTTACAGATAGGAGTTTACATTGTAAACAAGAACTCTTTTAACAAGAGAATTATCTCCTGGTTTTAAAGAATGAAACAAATACATAATATATAGACATTTCTGCAAGATAGATATTTCCTTCCACTTAATTAAGGGAAAGGCCAAAAGTTAATGCCAAACAGTCTCCTAGTGGTAATTTTACATTTGCAGTTTAGCAACAGTGTAGTGATTACAGCATGTCTCATAACTATCCTCCTCAAGTCTGATACATTTTGCTGGATCACAAAGCAAAGACTCCAGTTAACCAAGCATTTTGCTAGGTTATTCACTCTGCTTCAGAAGGACAAAAACATGACATCAAAAAAACGATTTAAAATAACAATCTCATTTTCTATATTTAACTATCTTCCAAGAATTATCACTGAATATAAATAAGCTTTAAATGTTTTACAGTGTTAAGTGCTGAACCTAACACCTTTCAATTTATTTGAACTCCTACAGGATAAATCAAGTTGAAAACAGAACAATTCAGAATTTAACAGTCTGAAGTGTTAGAAAAGAATGATGCATATCTTATGAAATTACAGTATAAACTCATTATAAAAAATACTATCAGTTTAAAATTGTTTAAAATAAAAGTGATGGTAGGTAGAAAACGCCACTCATCCTCAAAAGGAAAAAAAAAAGCTGCCTTTTAATCTGTAATTCTAAAAACCTAGTTCTGATACTGAGAAATACAGTTTCGGAGGAATTCGTACTAATCAATGCACACATACACAATGTTTCCTCATAATGAAACGAACTGGTCCTCTCTCAATAGCATGAGGCATGCTGAAGTTTTTATTGGCAGGGGATGGGGGGGAAGACCCCAAACTTTAAAAACTGCTCTTGAACTTGTTTCAACACTCAGTGTTCCCTTCACATCTTGTAAAAAAGATACTTGTCATTTTAAAACAAAACAGAAATATATTACATGACACTAATATTCTGATTAAAAAACACAACTTTCCCCCCTTGAGAGGCTACTGTAGGAAATCTACTCTCTGAGAAAACCATAAAAGTCACTTACCCCTCTACTGAGTAGAGCTGGAGATTCTACTGGACTGCCACTGATGAGGCAGAATCACATTAATCTTACACTAACTCTTCCTTTCTAGCTTCTCACAAGGCACTGAAGTACTGCAAGAGGGTAATTCCTCCCATGGACAAAGATCAGATGAGCCGACCTTAATAGAATCCTTCTGCTGCCAGTATAAAGTTGCTTAATACATTTCCTTCAGTAAGAATAGTGATAAAAAATATACACAGAGCCCACTTAGCTATTTGTGAACAATCATGTCCACTCCTTCCCAAAAGAATTTCATCCAAAATACAGTTTCCCATTTCAAATGCAACTTGAGTCTGCAAACAGTGCAAAAATGGAAATGCTATGAAATGACAGTGAGGAATTACAAGCAGCCAAGTCATTATTCAATCAAGAATTTGGCACAATTGTAAACCATGTACCATCTATTTTAATGGATCTTAGTTCTCTTGCTATCAACTGAACTTCCCAATCACAAACTGAACAACGACTAGTGCCAAAAGCTGATAATTTTCTCACTTTTTCTGTGTGAAAATACTGTTACAAGGCAGGGCAGCATACAGTACTATTCTTGACATATGCAGTTTGCATACTCCATAAACTAATATAAAATGTGTGTAAACCATAATTTACTCATTTCCAGGAAAGGCAGATAGATATCAATGTCCCTCTATATGTGCAGTATAACAAGAGTAAAAATGCAGGTTCCCCAAATAGCGGAATATCTCCAAATCCCATTGACTACTTTCAGCCGATGTTTCATTCATAAGAGCAATATTTGAGAATGAAATATCTATCTAGGCTTTTCAATCAGTTTCAAGTAAGGCAAGCTTTCCAGTTACATAGTATTTTTGTCTCTAAAAATTGCTATTACTAATTATACAGAAGAAAATTATTAAAACTTTAGAGTGGAAAGAACATTTCAATCAACCATCACCTTTATTTATCCCGAGATATATATATATATATCCAATATAGCTTTCTGTAGTGAATTTAGATTATGGTCATATTGTGAATATCCAAGCAATTTTTTTTTAAGAGCAATTTTTATTCAGTTCAGTCGCTCAGTCGTCTCCGACTCTTTGCGACCCCATGAATCGCAGCACGCCAGGCCTCCCTGTCCATCACCAACTCCCGGAGTTCACTCAGACTCACGTCCATCGAGTCAGTGATGCCATCCAGCCATCTCATCCTCTGTTGTCCCCTTCTCCTCCTGCCCCCAATCCTTCCCAGCATCAGAGTCTTTTCCAATGAGTCAACTCTTCGCATGAGGTGGCCAAAGTACTGGAGTTTCAGCTTTAGCATCATTCCTTCCAAAGAAATCCCAGGGCTGATCTCCTTCAGAATGGACTGGTTGGATCTCCTTGCAGTCCAAGGGACTCTCAAGAGTTCTCCAACACCACAGTTCAAAAGCATCGATTCTTTGGCACTCAGCTTTCTTCACAGTCCAACTCTCACATCCATACATGACCACAGGAAAAACCATAGCCTTGACTAGACAGACCTTAGTCAGCAAAGTAATGTCTCTGCTTTTGATGAAGAAAAACCTCACCACCTGCCTTTTATTAGCCCAAGTGGCTCTTATCTGTTACTTTATATCAGGAGAATATTAAATTGTAACAAAAACTGCATCAAATTGCACCAACTATTTATGTTTAATTAACTTCCAACTTTAGTGAAATTAAAAGTTCAGGATTTTGACAAATTTGTACACCATTTCTCATTAATGAAACCTAAGACAGAATTACATTTGAGTATTTGTAATATGGAAAAGCAATAGAGCACTCAAGCATAAAATACGTCCACTGTATTCCAAAGATCATATAAGAACACTTCAAGTCTATTAAATCTGTGTTCTGCAGAGTGGAGACATTGTGAGGGATGGAGCTGGCCAACATAGATGGGAGTGTAACCTCATTAAAATCTTTTATTGAAAACACAAATTCAACTAATTTCATAAATTCTATAATTATTTTAAAAACTCTAATTTGGCATTCATAGTTACTTTACCCAAAAAAAAAAAAAAAAAAAAAGGAGGCAACAGGCAACAATGGTCAGTTAAAAACATATCACTGAAAATCTGAATGAGAAAGACAATATAAACTGTATCTTTAATAATAAAGTTCTTCTTGGAGAGGATATAGTCAAGCTTGACTAAGATGAAAAGCAAATATAAATAAAAGTACTTAACACAAAGAATAAACTACAGTACAAAGTAAAAAATTAGAATTAAAAAAAATCTCACTAAGGAAGATTTGAAATTAATCAGAAAATATAATCTATTTATGGAAAACATTTTATTTTGATTTTAAATGGTGAATTTATGGTTCTTTTCTTAAAAATAAAGGAAAAAAAAAAAAAACCTCCCAGTTCCCCATTCTTCTAGGTATACATTCACAAGCAAAAACCATAAGGCTCTTCAATTACTTCTTTTGCTTCTTAATACCTGGAGTATCTTAAATTTAAAGATGGCCTTGGCCTTTAAGTGATAGAAGGTTTTAGCGACAAGTTATCACAACATAGAACTTTACTGCTCAGTGCTCAAATATTTATTCTTAAACTTATTTCCACTCCTCGATAATTTCACTTATAATAAATATTATTGCCATCTCATTATTTTAGTAAACATAGCATAATAAATACTTACATATTTTAGCTCTCTGACCATAACATAATATCCTTGAAGTCTGAGTGAATTAGGAGCTCTTATGTAAGCATTTCAGCAACAGTCACCTCTGTGTTAACATCACCAAAGTAACCCGCTACAAGCTCAAGAATGTTCACTCCAAGACTACACATGCTTCTTTTAAAACTCTCCCTTCACCTAAGTGTAAGACAACCAACACCTAGCGGCCTACAGCTAAATCTTGATGAGAGAAGAAGAAATCCAATGACAAGCAACTGAAGCTACCTGGGATTATAAAAATTACCCTTGTCAACTGTTAGATTAGGTGATCACACAGCTGGACTTTTTAAAGTGGGAAATTCTAAGAATGACTGTCTCAGAAGGCAAGATTGAGTGAATGGAAAAAGAACACTGGCAATGGTAAATATGTGGGGAAATATAACATTTTTTAACTTATTTTACTTCTTTAAAACATTAATAGTGGTTTGGTTCTCTTGGGAAGATAGGAAGGTAAGGCCCAGTACCTTACGAAGTCCACAATGAATATGGAGCACTTGCCAGATACCACTCCTTTTCCTCATCAGATCCTCCCTCCAACCTATTCTGGATACCAGGAAGCTGACCTATATATATCTCTCTCTCTCACATGAGAAGTCCCTTGCACTCAAAATTCAAGTGGGTATAGCTGATGGGAAGCATTAAAGAATTCTATGAGTTCAGAGAAAGCAAGAAGAGGCTGGACTTTCTCCCTGCTAGGAAATGTTGAAATAAAATTTTTTCACAAATCATTATAGCTCAAACCATTAACCAAATATCTAAAGAAATGCAAGAATTTCCAAAATCAGACACACAACTAAACACAGAAATAAAATTACTTGGCATCATTTACTCTTTTTAAAACAATATATTCCTTGACAATATACTCCTTTTTTAAAAAAAGGAGAAAGTGGGAATTCTTAGCTTATATCTAAGTATGTTATATTCCGGTATACTATACTATGTTACTTAATTTAAGATACAGTTTAGGTAATATTATAAACAAGTAAGGCCTAGCAGCAGTACATTCTAAGAACAGATGCAGTTTGATTACTTATATTTAATTTCTATATTTGGGGGCTACTGATATTTGGTCATTCATTTTAATTTCAATAAATATCTTAATTTAAGAAAAATGCAACATGACTTCAATTAATCACAAAATATCTTACCCAAAAATAACCTGAGAAAACATTCAATAAAAGGCAGAATCATTTGAAGCTGTCAACCCAGGCACATACCTTACCTTGGCTTAAAATCACATAGCAGTCTTTAAATAAAGAAATAGGTATATAATTACTGAAAGAAATAGCAACTGAACTGAAAGGAACGATTTTACAACATTACCTTTCCATACAGAACTGGGTAAAAAACCACAAATATGACACACCTGAATATGAAGATGAGAGGTGATGTATCAAAATCAGTTAGGCAATAGAATTTTTAAAATACAAATGTATATGGGTGGGGTTTTGTTTTTGTTTTTACCTGTTTTGCAATTTCTCTTAAACAGGCTACTCCTTGTTCAAAATTAGGGAAAGCTACTGAGCCATACTTTTGGTATTCAGGAATTGGTCTGATTTTTATTGTAGCTTCTGTTATCACACCAAGAGTTCCTGAAAAAGAAGGGGGAATATCCAATATATCACATGCCAATTTTCTAAATCATATTTAAAATTATTTTATGTATTTATTCTAATAATTTATTCTATGACTCATATTTAAATCTATTTAATCTATTCTATGTGGGGAATAATGGCTACTCAAGTCTTCCTAGAAAAACAACTAAGCAAACTTTATAATTTCTTAAAAGAGGTCTTTGGAATACATTTTTCTTAGTTATGTATAAATATTTTAAAACATTTTAAGGCAACCTTTCTCCAAGAAGGTTAATTTTAAATAGTTTTTAAAGTATAACAACCTGTTACAATTTTTTTTTTAATGTTAAAAGCAACAGGTCTGCATACGTCATATGCATTCAAACGAAGGTATATTTTGATATTTGAGCCTATTTTTATTATGACAATTTACTGGGGCAAAAAGAACCTAATTTTCTATGAGAATTTAAGATGACATTTTCTATGTCATTTAAGATGACAGAAGAAATTAGACTATCACACTTTGCCTTTTTTTCCTAAGAATTCATAAAAAGAAAAGACAAAGACAGTATTCAGATGTTCTAAGAAGAAACAAACAAAAACCCAAATATTTCAGAGACAAAAGAGTTATCAGTTATCATAAATAGCTAGCACAAGAGGACCATTAATGAAACAGATGTCCTTTTCTCTATCAGACGAGTGGAGGACAAATCAGAGAGGAATAAAACAAGTTAAGTGGAACTATATGACTTAAACATCTATGCTAAAATATTTGAAGAACCATGGTTAAAAATAATGTATTCAAAAAGCCAAGCTTTTCAAATCAGCGCTTTCTAATGTACAAATGATATAAATTATTCCTAATAATATTAAGTAAATTCTCTGAGAATCATGAAACAAACAAAAGGGAAATCTGAAATTGTAAAACTTAATTATAACACTAAAAATATTAAAAATATCACAAAAAACGATTCCAATAAATTTATAATATACCTAAAATATCAATACATAATACAAGATTAAAAACTACTATGAATCCATAAAAAGTAAATTATATTATACCAAATTATGCTTGTCACAAATGATTTCCTACTCAGACAGCAAATACAAACCTATTTTGATTTGTAAATCACAAGCGCTCTGCAAGATTGGCCTGTTTAATACCTGAATTAAAAATAGATAAGATCTCACTTTTATGCGGAATCTAATAAAAATAAACAATAAACACACAGCAAACTTATAGAAAAAGACATCAGATTTATGGTTACCGAGGGCAGGGGGAAGGAAGAATTGAAGTGGTCAAAAGGTACAAAGTTCCAGTTATAAGATAAGTGAGTATCAGGGATATAATGTACAACATAAGGACCACAGCTAACACTGCTGGAAAGTTGTTAAGAAAGTAGATCTTTAGAGTTATTACCAGGACAAGTTTTTTTTTTCCCTTTTCTTTTTATTGTTATCTATATGAGATGATGGATGTTAACTAAACCCACTATGGTAATCATTTCACAATACATGTAAATCAAACCATCATGCTGCACACTTTAAACTTATACAGTGATGCATGTCAATTATTGTTCAGTAAAACCAGCGGGAAGAGTAGGAAGAACCTCTCCTAAGCTCAGAAAAAAATCTCAAACACTAACCCTAGGAACTATCCCTTCTAAGAGATACGTTTTAAATGGGTAAATTTTGTAAAATTTAAACGGGTAAAGTGTGTAAATTCTATCTCAATAAAACAAGGAAACTTCAGAGTTACCTTTTTAATCAAGGAGCTATGTACATGTAATTACTTGCTCAAAAAGTTTACACACACACATATAAAACATTAGCAAACTTTCTTTAAAATTCTAATTTTACATCAAAATTCTAAGGTATTAGGTAAGGAGTGACCATGCCCTAAATTTCTGTACAGCCATATTGCCTCGTATGTATAGTAGGTACTCTAAAGCAGTAAAACCCACTGTAACACTAAGTAAGGTTAAAAAATAAAAGTTAGTAAAATGAGACTTTGCACTGTTGCAAGATTAATGAAATGACCAAGGCATGTCTGTGCAACTATTTAGCTATGAGTTCTGCAGCAAGAAGTGGGGGTTCAGGGGGTCCCCACTTTAAAAGGAAACTCCACCCAAGTCCCAAATGCACTCTGACTCAGGGCAGTTCTTCCACACAGATCTATATTCAAATTAATCCAATCACGAAAGTTTATATCTAAATTCACTTCATCAAAAGGCTCATTTCTGTTAGGCTTATTGATTATTTTATTGAGCTTTATTATTTATTGATTCTTTTGCTCTGGGAATTTTATGTCAGTGGAGTGATATGAAACTACTTAAGATTATCTATCACTTGATTATTGGCACATTATACTAATATTTTATATCCACTTTATATAATTGTAAACAACTCCATAGCAACGTGACATCATAGATGTCATTCACTTTTCTTTTTCAATAAAAATAAGCTGCTGTAAATTTAAGAATTTCCTGTTTTACAGATTCAAATATAATGTTCTTAAGAAAACTGAAAGCTTCGACTACTATCTAATAAAAATGCCAAGTATTTGCTTGAAGTAAATGAAATCTTTCATAATTTGAAAATATACCTTCATATGACTTCAGGACTGAGAAAAATGGTAGTCATTTGATTCTGAATCTACTCCTCCCCACCCTCAACATGAAAATCAATAAGGAAAACAAAGAAAACCATACAGGACACTTTAGTATTAAAAGGAGACAAAATACACTATGAAAAGTAAAAATTCCAACAGACCTTTTACAATCTTCCAGCTGCTACAAGTAGAAAGTGAGTAAGGGGTGAGGAGTGGTAGCTGAGGAGGGTTAGAAGACTCAAGAAAGACTCCTTAAGAAAGACTCTTTAAGACTCCTTGAGAAAGAATAAAAGCAGCAGAGGACTTAAAGGAGGCAGACACAAAATCAACCCCAGTAAGAAAAAGTGCAACAATAAACCCGAAATACTATATAAATCTTGGTAATCTAATCCATAACCCTGGAGGGGTTTGAAGATGGAATCAGAAATGATACCCTTGGAGAAGCAGGGGAAGTATTTTCAAAGAAGCATCAACTTAGAGTAGTATAGTACTCCTTGGAGACAAGGTAGTGAAAGGAAAGACTAAAATTAGGAGAAAAATTACAGATCTGAAAGAAATAAAAAACACAAGGTATGTCATGGCTTCTCCCACCAAAAACACCACCATTCATGAAGCAAACAGCACAAAAGAGAGTATAAGTGACAGAACAGAACACTCTCAAACTAGGAATCCTTTCCAAGCAATAAACAGGAACAGAAAAAAAGGAAACCAAATCCAAATAAACTACTACAAAAGGTCAGAAAATGCAAATAAAAGCTTTTCCACTGATGAAAAGCACCCCCCACCCACCCGCCTGACAAAACAAACAATGATCCTGGAGAAAACCATAACACAACTTTTCAAACTCAATTCAATATTGTCAAATAAGCATTTGAGGATATGAAAAAAAATACTTGAATTAGAAATATAAACACTAAAACATGAATGGACAAGAAAACAAGAAGAAATGAAATAAAAGATGACCAAACTCAGGGAAGAAACAGAACAACAACAAAAATGAAGACTGGGTTACAAGGAGGAGAAACAACAGATTCAAATGAAAACTTAATAGAGGGCATTGAAGAAAGGCAAGAAAATAATCAAGTGAATGAAAATGATATTAAGAAAGAAGTTGAGGGAAAAAGTTTGAGAAATCATGGCTGAAATGGCAAACAAGCAAAGACAGTCAGACAAACATATAATTGGTATCCCTGCAAAAGAAAAATCAAAACAGTGCAGGGAAGGGGGAAATGTGCTCCAAAATCCTACTACTCAACACTACAGTCCCCAAAAAACCTTTACAGAAATAAAAGAAGACCAGCATATACACACAGAAAAGGTCCCCTGGATACCAGAGCAAAAGTAAAATAAACTTTAATGGAAAAAAACCCAAAAAACGTTCTCAGTGCCTCCAGGCAAAAAGGCAAGAGAATTAGCATCAGATTCCTCAAAACAGCACAGAAAACCAAAGCAACAGTGGTATAGTATTTAAACAAGGAAAGAATGCGTGACCCATGAAAGTCACTCAAGCTGTCACGCAAGTATCAAGGCCATACAAAATAGTTCAGAACATTTCAGAACTCATGGGATATACAAATGTGCCTTTCCTGAGGAATTCTACTAGAAGATGAGCTTTATTTAACCAAAAGATGAAGTAAAGTGACACAGAAGGACCGACAGAAAGCCATTTCATCCGTTTCATTTTAGAGCAAAGACTAAAACAACGGTGGGCAATGAGTTAAAAAATAAAAATGTGCTTTTAAGCCATTTTTCAAATAAAAGAGAAAGTCATTACAAATTACTAGTAAATTCCAGACATAGGAAAAGAATAAAAAACATTTCAAATGCTTTATTATGTTTTTAATTATATTGATCAATTTATATAATATATAAATGGGAGGAAGCTGCTTATCCAAAAAATCATTATGAAAAATTCATAACACAAAACAAGACAAAAACATTAACCTTAACTTGGTTAGTCACATGTGGAACTTAGTAGGATGGGGGGAAATAGGTTTTGTATAATAGTAATGCATTCAAGGTTGTCATCAAATGACTTCCCTCATGGCTCAGACTGTAAAGAATCTGCTTGCAATATAGGAGACCGGTTTTGATCCCTGGGTTGGGAAGATCTGGAGAAGGGAATGACAATCCAATCCAGAATTCCTGCTTGGAGAATTCCATGGACAGAGGAGCCTGGCAGGCCACAGTCCATGGGGTCGCATGGACAGAGGAGCCTGGCAGGCCACAGTCCATGGGGTCGCAAAGAGTCGGATACAACTGAGCAACTAACACAAACATAATGCTTTCAAGGCTGTCATCAAATGATTTAACTACAGCAAAAGAAAATGCTTTCTAAAGCTCAAGGAAGTGTATGATTCAAATTTAAGGCAGGAGGTTATTAGATAGTTCAAAATAGCAGAAAAAACAGTATTGTTAAAGAATATGATTTCACAGAAGTTTACCTTCTCAATCAAGCTGTCTCCTGGCCTAGAGTAAGATGACTCTATATTCATATATATACAGAAATGGTGACCAGGAACCACAAATATACTTATAAAGATCACTGATGCAAAAATAATGAACAGCCACAACAGTAATAAATTTAACATTTTCTGAGTACTTACTATCTGCTTATAAACTGTGTGGCACAATCTCATCTGACCCTCCCAAAAGGCTTATGAATACTTTCATTATCCCATAGAGCTGAGGACATTGGGCATAGAGAATCACCTAATTTACACAGTCACAGGAATATAAGTGGTGAAACCAGGACTAAAATCCAAGCTGAAAGATTTCACGGTTCATGCTCTTAAATCAGTATGGCATTCTGCATGGATCTTTATAATAAAATCTCATTTAAATACAGTAATGTACCCTAGTACATATGCTTTTTTAAAAGTAAGCAAAGATATACAGTTTGTTATAATAAGTTTGCTCTCCTTAAATTCATACAATAATTTACCATTGAGGTACGAGGCAGCCAGTGTTTTAGATAAAGTTCAAACTATTTTAAAAGGGATAAAAGACCAGATTATCTCTTCAGCCACCCTGTAATCCTTACCACTCCACCCCAATCTACAGTCCACTTCACCCTACAGTAAATCTTATGTTCCATTTTCTCACTTGTAAATCTACTCACATGCAGTTCTCTCTGCAGGGGAATTCCCTCCCCACCTATTCCTGCAACTGTCTAGAATTATTTCCTCCTTATCACCCTTGAAGGACCATTTTAGGCATGACCCTCAAAGGAAATCTGCCTAAGCATGCACCTACATGACCTTTGTCTGTATTTCTCTTCTGTTTATGTCTACCATAGAATTTATCTTATTCTATTAATAATGGTCAATTATTACTTGTGTACTTGAGTGTTCCAGCACAGTACCTAGCAATCATAATTTTTTAAATACTAATTGATGGGAGAAAAAAATGTCTGATGTGGTTACTTGAAAAGATAATTTATAGGGTTGATTCCAACTATCTATATACCAACAGTAAAACTAATAATTATCAGTTTTAATACCTATTATTCAATTTGACATTCAATGGGAGAAAGTTATATTTTTTCTCAGTTAACTCTTAGATGATACCTTAATATGAGAAGTCCCAAAATTATACTTTTAGAGAACTCTGTTATTTTAAAGGAATTTAACATTATGTTTTTCTCATCAAAACTGCAGTTCTGTTTTTCCATCAAACAGTACACTGACCTATTTGCTAGCAAAAGAGTAAGAGAGTAAATTGGTGAAATACCTTGACAAAAGTTTGTCACTAATTATCATGAAAAATATCTAGGCTATTACCACTGGTCATCATAACTTAATAGGTGATTTCAGTACATTACTAAGATACATAATTTTTAATTTTTTCCTTGATGTTACCATCAAAAGTTAGAATTATGCCCTAAAAACCCTTATTATAAGTGCTCTTTTATCCATGAATATAGCTATATGTTTTGAAAATCTTTTTGACAACTTGTACTACCTTCTGACACTACTAATGAGTTCCTCTGGTAATGTAGAAACACTTTATTTCTCTAAACTTAAAAGGATAACTATCCCCCTCTACCATCCTAAGAACTGAAGAATATGCCTAGCTTCACCTTATCCATAAAATTCACAGTGCCTAAGTAACAGTTTGCAAACCAGAAGGAAGGTTAGTTTTTGGTTCTTTTTCTGATAGATACAGAAATTAAATGTTTTGCATAAAATATATTCTAACCTACCTAGTATTAAGTAACCAAGCAAAGGACATGACTTAAGCAAAAAAAAAACATAAAAGACCAAGAACTTTGAAAAGATGCAAATTTTAAATTCCACTTATTAAAACACCAAGTAGCAAATAACAAAAGATAAAATTATAGAAAGACAAAAGACAATAAGATAATACTCTATTAATCCTTTCCTCTTGATAATTCAGGATTAGAAAATATCACACCATAAAATATTAAAGCAAACCATTTTAAACCCTAACAACTACTCCTGCTAAAATTGATTCAAAAAGAAAAATATATTTCTAAAAGAAAAATAAAATAACACCAAAAGAACTAAGCTGGCTCTAAAACCATAAAAAAGCAAAATGCAGGAGAAAGTTTAATAAGATGTTCTCATAATAAAAATTTATGAAGTACTAAATTAAAGTAATAAAACTTAAAAAAACACCATTCTTTAAATATACAAAACATGTCTTTCTTTCAAAAATCTGATATCACAATATCACAAATTTTTACAAAGTTGAATCACTAACCTGTATTTTTTCATAATAAATTTGCAGTTATATTTACCTTCAGATCCCATGATGAAGTGATGGATATCAGGGCCTGTTGACATTCGAGGTCCTTGACAGCTTTTTTCTATTATACCTCTAGGTGTTACCATTTTTATATGAACCACCTGTTTAATACAATGCATGATGTAAATTCTAGATGTCTGTCAGTGAATGTTATTCGTGTGGGTACACACATCCTATATATTTATATAAAACACTGTTTTTAAAATATTGGTTTAAGTGACAAATGGTGATTCCCTTCAGAATTCTAA
This sequence comes from Oryx dammah, assembly GCF_014754425.2. NCBI lineage: Eukaryota > Metazoa > Chordata > Mammalia > Artiodactyla > Bovidae > Oryx > Oryx dammah. Next base: position 116,432,853 of record NW_024070211.1, on the reverse strand, counting down.
TATCTTTTAGTAATTTTTAGACTAAAAATAAATTTTATATAACTTTAAAAGAGGGAAAAAATATTCTAAGATTGTGAATATTCTGAAACCAATAACAGTCTTAAAAACTGAAAAACAATTTCTTTAAACCAAAGTTACTCTAGGGTTATCCACATGGTAAAGAACTGAAGAACAGGAAAAATATGCAATGATCATATTTTAATGGGTTCATTCTTTCACTCATTTAACATTTATGAAGCACCATTATGCATGTCAAGCATTATTTACATGCTTAGAATTCTAAGAAAAGATTTATTCTCATCTTATTCCCACCTTCAACTTATCTACTTTACCCACACAGTAGAAAAGAATGAAGTATTCATTCTGATCATATCAAAATTGGGATGAAGAGGGAGATGTGACTGAGTTAAAAAGAGGTGGAGAGATATGTGTGAGACACGTCTCTCACACATGTGAGAAAATCATTGTCAGGAGAGTGTCAATCAAAAAACGTTCCTCAGATCTGACTCAGAAATGGTTAGGTAAAACCCAACACATTCTTAGGATGGTTTTTTGATGGATAAATAAAAATAGAGTATGTATTGTTGAAGGAAATGAACAAAGGATGTAAATAAACAATTTACAAATTAAAAAGAAAAATTGCCAATAGGACAACTTTTAAATTTGAAAAGTTTACATTTACTAACAAAGAAATATAAAATTATATGACAAAAACATAAATAAAAGGTCTAGTAAAATAAACATTCTCATAGCGCTAGTAAGAATGTCAAATGGCATGAGATTTCTAAAGAGCAACTTGGCTATAAGGGTCCAAAGACATAAAAACATGCTTGATCCAACAATTCAAACTCTAGGAACTTACCCAAAGAAAACGATCAAAGATGTATGCTAAAGAAATTACTACAAAGGATATTTTTCCCTTTATTTATTTCCATAATTTTTAAATAAAAAATAACTTAAATATTTTTAATAGGGAATTACTTTACTAAATCACAAATTATCAATGAAAGAATTATATGCAGTTTTTAAAACTAGTGATACAAACCTATGCTCATATACATGGTAATGTACTGATAATATAGTTTAAAGAGCAGATTCAACACAGTATGATGCTTTTTTATAATTAAAACTAGAAATAAACATGCAAATAAGTATATTAAGATGTGTACTTATAATTTGTGGCCCTTAAGTAACTGTAAAAAGGATTAAAATAAATTACATGCTTTAGCAGTACTAAGGGTAGCAGTCTATCAAATATGCTTAACTTTGATAAAGCTTTTAATAATTCAATAGCAAAAGGATCAAATTCTCTCCTCTGAAACTGAATTTATCTTAATTGCAAAATGAAAAATGTGATTTCTAACATATCTTCAATTAAAAAAAGATAATGTAAATATTTTTAAAGTGTTCATTATAGAGACAAAGTCTTAAATTGTTGGGTGTTAACTACAAAGAACCGGTATATTTTATCAATAATTTGATATTTCTATCAACACAGACATGATAAAAATATTGTAATGCTGCTGCTGCTAACTCGCTTCAGTCATGTCCGACTCTGTGCGACCCCAGAGATGGCAGCCCACCAGGCTCCCCCGTCCCTGGGATTCTCCAGGCAAGAACACTGGAGTGGGTTGCCATTTCCTTCTCCAATTCGTGAAAGTGAAAGTGAAGTCGCTCAGTCGTGTCCGACTCCTAGCGACCCCATGGACTTCAGCCTTCCAGGCTCCTCCGTCCATGGGATTTTCCAGGCAAGAGTACTGGAGTGGGGTGCCATTGCCTTCTCCATTTGTAATGCTAGAGTTGAAAAACAAAGCTAAACAGCTCTAAGAATAATGTTAGGAACACCACATTAATAGTCTCAAAAATTATCTTTCAAATTGTTATCAAAATATTGACGATAAAGGGAACTAACATGAATGAAGTACCTATTACATGCCAGGGATTCCACTACGAGTTTTCATTTTATGTCCTTTATCTCTCATAGCAATTCTACACAACAAATAACATCATTCTATTTTATACTGTAGGCAATTGAAGTTTAGAAAGGTGAAACAATTTGCACAAGGACACAAAATTAATCACTGTAAAAACTACAAATGGAACAAATGATATGGAATTCCTAGCCAGGATACCTATCACACGAACTCTCAAGAGCAATAACACCAGGTCAGTGAAAACAAAGTGATGTGTACATAAAACATTACACTAACTAGAACATTTTCCACTGGGCTCTTTAATTCTACACAGAAACTGTCTTTCAGAAAAATAAATATAATGTCTCATAAGGCCAAAGAATAGTAATGACAGACCACCTAATTAAAGACTAAATTCTTAGTAGAGTTGAAGACTAAGGTTCTAAGTCTTGCAAAACAAAATTTATATGTATTTATAAGTCAGATAAAACATCTACAAAGCTTAGGTATCATTCACTCAAAAAGAAGCATTCTTAAATGACCACAGTTGTGTCCTTTAACTGTTTGGATTATAATGCATAGTCAATGTTATTATAATCAAAAGGGGTATACTTTTGAGGGGACTCTTCAACTCAATTTTTAATGGCTTAACAACTTTATGATAATCTCTATCGACCAATCAATTAATATATAGTAACTAGAAAAAATTTACCAAGTCCTCAATATTGCCATAGATATTCTTCTTCATGCCTGATGCTCGAGTAGACACCCATCCTCCCACAGTGCTGAATTCCAGGGAATCTGGTTCATGACCTGTACAATAACCACTTTCTTTAAGCTGAAAAACAAAAATGTGATATTTTACCAGTGAAAATGGCCCCATTTTGCACAGCACTCAACACATTAACTCTTTCCACATTAGAATTTCCATAAGTCTTTGCTATCTGGACTCATTAAAACCTAAATAGATAAAGAAATACTTTCATCATACTTGTCCAAAAATATTTTTAGCTTTTGCCTAGTGGAAAACTTCGCAAAACTGAAAACTATGAACCAAGAGGCAGTTGTATTTTCCACAGGCTCACCAGGCAATCATACTCCTTACATTCTTTCATTTAAAAGACAACTACCCTTCTTACTTCTTATTCCAACAAAGAGACAATTTAAATACTTATAGACATCAGATTATACTTAAATAAGTGCCAACTTCACCTGAACACTTTCAATAAATAAAGCACTTAATCTCTTATTTTCCCTATCCTAATATAATCTGCAGCAGGCCTGCAGAAAATCTGAGCAAATTGCCTGTACTTAAATCTCTCAAGGAGTCATGTGTTTTAATGTACAGCCATCTGGCTAGGTTTCCTGCATGTAATACCATCATTTATTTGTGATGCAGATCATGCATTCCTGTACATTAAATAGTCACTTGTTTCTCATTTTTCTATATTAGCTTGGCTTTGCCATCTGCACAGCACCTGAGGTTGAATGGATGCCCTTTACTGCAACAACACCAAAGCCATTCCACTAAAATCATTTTAAAGGCTCAGCCATCTCATGTTGAACGGTACAGACACCACCATCTGCATACCCACTGTCTACTGCACTCAAGCCCATCAATCTGTGTTGACCATTTTGATAGTCATCCAATTAAGCAACTGTTTCTGTTTTTCAAGTAAGCCATGCAGATATGTAAAATATGTCAGTTGTGTTTATAACTGTGTATTTAAGTATCGTATGCAAGTTATAATCCAAAATTTGAAAGTCGAGTAGGCTAAATATAATTTGTTAGCTTCTGAAGATAAGCAATGCAAATTATTTATCATGTCTAATTCTGTTGCTGGAAAACAAGATTTAAAAAGACATTACTAAATAATGGAATTTTTCACTAAACATTCAATATGTTTATTTAATTTTAAGAGGTAAATAACCACTCATAACTAAGTAGCTTAAATACAAAACTGAAGGTTAAAATCGAGATTATCAGACCAATATACTTCCCTAACTCCCCAACAATCTATATTCATATCCCAACAAACTATATTCATACTGTGCTGTGCTCAGTCACGTCTTGACTCTATGTGACCCCACAGACTGTAGCCTGCCAGTCTCCTCTACCCATGGAATTTTTTATGCAAGGACACTGGAGTGGGATACCATTTCCTACTCCACATTATTTACTCTCAAAAGACTACTGTCTTTCAACTTTTCTGAAGGTAACAAATACACACACACACACACACACACACACAAAACTCTTGAAACTAAACAAGAAAAAATCCAATTAAACAATAGACCAAAGATCTTAACAGACATTTCACTGAAAATAGCAAATAATCATATGAAAAGATGTTCCACATCATACATCATCAGAGAAATAACAATTAAAACAACAAGATACTACTACACCTCCAATTGAATGGTCCAAAATCAGAATACTGACAATATCAGATGCTGGAGAGGATATGTGGCAGCAGAAACTCTCCGTGCTGGTGGGACTGCAAAATGGTACAGCTACTTTGGAAGACTGACAATTTCTTACAAAACTAAATATACTCTAGCAATCATACTCCATCTATTTAGTCAAAGGAGTTGAAAACTTATGTCTCATAAAAACCTGCACATAAATGTTTAAAGCAGCTTTATTTATAAGTGCCAAAACTTGGAAGCAATAAGATCTCTTTCAGTAGGTAAATGGATAAACTATGGAACATTCAAATAACTGAATATTATTTAGTACTGAGAAGAAAAAAGCTATCAAGCCATGAAAAGACATTGAGGAAACGTATATTACTAAGTGAAAGAAGCCAATCTGAAAAGGCCACATATTCTATGATTCCAACTGTATGACATTCTGGAAAAGGCAAAACTATGGAAACAAGAAAATCAGTGGACGACTTCCCTGGTGGTTCAGTGGCTAAGACTCTGGGCTCCCAACTCAGGGAAGGGTGGGTTTGATTCCTGGTCAGGGAACTAATTCCACATGCTGCATCCAAGAGTTCACATGCCGCATCCAAGAGTTCACATGCCGCAACTAAAGAAGCCAGAAGGCTGTAACAAATGAATACTGAACATCCCATGTGCTACAACTAAGCCCCGGCACAGCCAAAGAATTAAGTAAAAAAAAAAAAAAGATCAATAGTTGCCATCGGCGAGGGGTTGGGGGTAGAAAATAAACAGGGAAACAGAGAATGTAGGGAAGTGAAAATACTCTGAGTGATATTATAATGATGGGTACTCAACTGAGCGACTTCACTTTCACTTTTCACTTTCATGCATTGGAGAAGCAAACGGCAACCCACTCCAGCTTTCTTGCCTGGAGAATCCCAAGGACGGAGGAGCCTGGTGGGCTGCCATCTACGGGGTCGCACAGAGTTGGACATGACTGAAGCAACTTAGCAGCAGCAGCAGCAACAATTATTTAAATGTTTGTCCAAACCCACAAATGGACAGCACCATGAGAGAACCCTAAAATAAACTAAGGACTTTCTGTAATGATGATGTGCCAATGTAGGATGTCACTGTATCATTTGTGTGGGGAATCTAAAAAAGCTGAACTCAAAGAAACAGAGCATAGACTGGTGGTTATCATGGGATGAAAGGGTTGGGGAAATGTGACCATACTGGTCAAAAGGTACAAACTTCCCGTTACAATATGAACAAATTCTAAGAATTCAAAAAAAAAGAAATCTACCATTCTTGTGAGTAATGTTGATATTGGGGGAGGCTAGGCATGTGTGGGGACACAGGCATATAGGAAACCTCTGTACCTCCCTCTCAATTTTGTTTTAAACCTAAAATTGCTCTAAAAAAATAAATACAGTGTTTTAAAAAAAAGAAACAAAGATATTTTCAGACAAATGTAGAAAAATTCATCAACAGCAGACCCACACTAAAGATGATATAAATATTTAAAACAAGTTCTTCAAGCAGAAAGAAAGTATCACCAGATTGAATTAAAGGCATCATAAAGGGTAACTAAGGACTTCCCTGGTGGCTCAGTGGTAAAGAACCCGCCTGCTTATGAAGGAGATGTGGGTTTGATCCCTGGATTGAGAAGATACCCTGGAAAAGGAAATGGCAACTAACTCCAATGAGTTGCCTGGGAAAACCCATGGACAGAGCAGCCTGACAGTCCATGGGGTTGCAAGAGCTGGACATGACTAAGCGACAAAAAACAAAACAACTAGATGGGTAAATATAAAAGATGCTTTCTTATTGCTTAAATATCTTTAGGTGATAACTTACTATTTCGGTAAAAATTATAAAATTATAAAAGCAGAACATGTGATAATAGCATAGAGATAAGAAACATAATATTTTATGTGTTTTATGCTAAATGCTAAGTATTATATTACCACCTTAAAGTAGACTGTTTTAAGTTAAAGATATATACTATAAAACCTGAAACAATCCTTAAAATAACAAAAAAGATAAAATGGTATCATTATACAAAATTCAATCCAAAAAAAGGCAGTAAAAAGTGGAAAAGGAGAAAAAACAGGTAGGCAAGATAAAAAACAAATGGCAAGATGACAGACTTAAACTGAACCATATTAATAAACCACAATGACAGTAAATGGTCTAACCACTGCAATTAAAAAATAGAGACTGTTAGGTTAGATAAAAAGGAAAAAACCAACTGTTAGCTACTTACAAGAAAAGCACTTTAAATATAAAAATATAAATTAGTAAAAAGTTTAAAAATGGAAAAAGGAAAAATATATACCATGCAACAACAGTGAAAACAGGAATGGCTGTTTTAACATCAGATAAAGTAGACTTCAGAGCAAAAAATACCATCAGAAAGAAGGAAAGTAATTTCATAATAATAAAACTGTTCACTAGTCAAGAAGCTATAACAATCCCAAGCATTTATTCTCCCAATAACAAAGCTTTAAAACATATGAAGTGAAACTGATAGAACTGCAAGAAAAATAGATCTACAATAATAACTGGAAGTTATAACTTCCTTTTGTCAATAATTGATATAACAAGTAGACAAAAGAAAAAGTTTTTAATACAGAAGACCTAAACAACACTATAAATCAATTTGACTTTATGGACTACTACAACCAACAGCAGCAGAAGACAAATTCTTTTCAAGTGTCCATGGTATACTTACAAGGTAGACCATGTTGTAGGCCATAAAACAAATACCAATTAATTTGATATGCTTTAGGTCATATAAAGAATGTTTTCTGAACACAAGAGAATTAACAGAGAAATCAGTAACAGAAAGATGTTTGAAAAAAAATCCCCCCCAAATTGGAAACTAAACAACAACATATAAGTACCTATGGGTCAAAGAAAAAATCAAAAGGGAAGTAGACAATATTTTGAAATGAATGAAAATGATAAGACATATCAAAATTTGTGGAATACCACTGAAGCAGCAGTTGGGAGAAATTTATAGTACTGAAAACCTATATTAAGAAGAAAGGCCTCAGACTTCTCTGGTGGCAGAGTGGATAAGAAGCTGCCTGCCAATGCAGGGGACACAGGTTCCATCTCTGGTCTGGGAAGATTCTATATGCCATGAGGCAATTAAGCCCAAGCGCCACAACTACTGAGCCCATGCTTCGGAACTGAGTCACAACTACAAAACGCTCGTGCTGCAACTACTTAAGTTCGCTATGCTCTCGGGCCCGCGAGCTGCAACTACTGAGCCTGTGTGCTGAAACTACTGAAGCCCACACACTTGGCGCCTTTGCTCCCAACAGGAAAAGTCACTGCAGTGAGAAACTGGCACACCCCAACAAACAGTATCCCCTGCTTGCCACTAACCAGAGAAAGCTCATGCAGAGCAACAAAGACCCAACACAGTCAAAAATAAATAAATAAAATAAAAAATTTAAATTATATATTAAAAAAAAAAGGCCTGAAATCACCTCATCTTCCACTTCAAGACATAAAAAAAGCATTTGACAAAATCCAAAATCCACTCCTAATATAAAACACTCTATTTTCTGTTCTAGGTTCTTTGTATTTTCATATGGAATTTATAATCACCTTATCAATTTCTTTAAAAAAAAGTCTCTTGGGATTTTGATTGGGATTGCATCAATTCTATACATCAATTTGGGGAGAACCAATAATAATACTGAATCTTCTGACCCATGAACATGGTATAGCTTTAGGTTTATTTTAGGTCTGTTTACTTCTCTCAGCTGGGTCTTGCAGTTTTTAGTATTCAAGTATTTCATATCTTTTAAAAAACCTTTAATATATTTATTTGACTGCTCTGGGTCTTAGCTGCATCATGCCAGGTCTTCAGATCTTCACTGCAGCATGTGGAATCTACTTCTGTGACCAGGGATTGAATCCCAGCTCCCTGTATTGGGAGCAGGCAGTTTAAATCACTGGACCACCAGAGAAGTCCCAGTATTTCATATTTTTAATAGACTTTTCCTTAAGTATTATATATATATTTTATAAGTGGTATTTTAAAAGTTTCCAATTTCTGATTTTTTATTAGTATACAGAAATAAAATTGATTTGTGTATATAGCTTTTGAATCTAGCAATCTTACTAAATTTACTAACTAGTTCTAAAAGTTTTAGCTTCCATTAGATTTACTACACAGATAATCATGTCCTTTGTGAATGAAGACAATTTTACTTCTTCCTTTCCAATCTGTATGCCTTTATTTCTTACTTTAAAAAATTTAAACAGTTTTATTGAGGTTTTTACACTCTAGCCCTGGAAAAAAATAGGATATGTGCTTTGACTTTAATAAAATTATAGGATATTGAAACCAACCTACAGTGACAAAGAGCATATCAGAGATTGACAGGGATATAGTAAAGATGAGATGGAGAGAAATATAAAGAGCCCAAAAGGAAACTTTTGGGGTTGGCTGGCGCGTGTGTTCTACATCTTGACTGCAGTAATGGTTTCATGCTTGTAGTCATATACCAAATCTCATCAAGTTGCACATTTTAAACCAGGGCAATTTACTGTGTGACAAGTATATCTCAATGAAACTGTTATAAAACAAAATAAAAGAAAACGACTCAAGATTTTAGCTCAAGCTGCCCAAAGAATTGAACTATCACCAACTGGGATTGAGAAGGCTACAGAATAAGCAAATTGTGGAGGGAAAACTCAAATTCAATTTTTAAAATATTGAGTTTAAAATGTCTATTACATATACAAGTAGAGATATCAACTAAGCAAGTGGACATGCAAGTCTAGAATTCAAGAAAGAAGTCTGAGGTGATACAAACACTGGAGTCTGGCATATAGAAGGAATATTTAAAATCAGCTATCCTTGAATGAAGCAAACAGTACTCAGTAAAAATTAGTGAAATAAATAAAAGTTCTAAGCACTTTACATTATTAACTTATTTCATCTCAACAAAAACTTTATGAAACAGGAATCATTATTTCCATTTTATAAATAAATTGAGGCATAGAGAAATGCATCCAAAGATGGGGAAAATCATAAGTCATATATCCCCAGACTACTAACTAGTAAAATTAAGTAGCCAAAGAGTTAATAAACATAGAAACAAATTCCCAAAATCCATAACTGACATTTAGTGACCTCCCTTAATTTCACACATATTAAAATCATGTAATTTACAAGTTAAAAAGATGAAAATCTGTGCTACCCAACTACTATATTTGTGTCATTTAAAAACTTTTAGAATGAAAAAGCAGCAAGTTTTAAGTCAGTTACCTCAGCTGAAGAAGAAACTGAAGGATACAGAAGCATAAGTGAGGAAGAACCTGAACGAGGGTCAATACAGCTGTAGAAACTATTTTAAAGTCTACCAGAGGCAAAAAGAAATGTTCTGTGTTGGCATTTAAGGAAATGAACTAGTAAGTAAAATATTAAAAGTTCCCAGTCTAGTAAAATGTCATTTAAATTTCAAGGAAATATGTTCCTTGAATTTTAATTCTAACCTTTACAAAAAATCTTGGAAAGGTTAAAATACTACATCAAATGCTGAAATAAAGGATATAAAATTATAGACATGAAAGGCCATCCTTTATTATAAAAAAAAAAAAACCCCTGCTGTGTTGATAATGCCTCTCAGAGCAACAGAAGACTAAACAGGTCTTTTTACATTTTTCATTAAATGCTATTATTCAATGCATGAAGTTAATTATAAAGTATAATAATTAACAAATCAAATTACCTTGAATTTATAAAACCTTGACTTACTGAAGATCTTTAATGCTTCAATGAATACGTTCAATTTTATCTAGTTCTCTGTACCTTAGTGCATTAAATTAATAAAAAAGAAAGATAAAAGTTTAATAATTTTTTTCAAAGCCTTTCATCCATAATTGATCACTGGACAACCCACTCCAGTATTCTTACTGGGATAATCCCATGGAGAGAGGAGCCTGGCAGGCTACTGTCGATAGGGTCGCAAAGAGTCAAACATGACTGAAAGCGCGCGCGCACATACACACACCAACTGCCTTCAACTCTTTACCATGAAATGAGGGAAAAGATAATAAAGAGATCAACAAGCATGTCACATCACTATGTTCTGTTAAAAGACAGGAAGGAGGGGGGTCTCTGTAATCCAAACTGAACAAAACATTCAGTTCATAGTTAGCAAATTGGACTTGTAAAATTTTGTTTGCAAAAGCTGAGTTACAATTATCTTGACCATATTTTAAAGGGCTGAAGGAACCAATACATTTTAATAATGACCTGCCTAGACTCCATGAAGAGAACCTCAAGTTTCCTAAAATTCATTAGGATCCCAAAAGTATATAAGGACTCTAAGAGTTTCACTTATTCATGACATAAGCAGTTTTCAGTAAAATTATTCACTGAAAATTTAAATGAATAGCAAATACCAACCAACTGATCAAATTTATTAATTTCTGAAAATTCTATGTCCAATTTACTCCATTTTTACTACTTTATTTCAAGTCACTATCAGCCCTTGCCCAAATTACTGCAGCAGCCACTTTACCTGCCTTTATGTGTCCATCCATCCTCCACACAGTAGCATACAAGAACTATCTAAGTACAAAGGTAAAGTTCAAACTTTATGATCTAACCTCTTCGTATTGACCTGGCTTCATCCTCTACCACTACTAAATGTATGAAAGAAAGTGAAAGTCACTCAGTCGTGTCCGACTCTTTGCGACCCCATGGACTGTACAGTCCATGGAATTCTCCAGTCCAGAATACTGGAGTAGGTAGCCTTTCCCTTCTCCAGGGGATCTTCCCAACCCAGGGATCAAACCCAGGTCTCCTGCATTGTAGGGAGATTCTTTACCAGCAGAACCACAAGGGAAGCCCAACTATATGTATACTCATCCAGAATACAAGCACAAAGAATGTGTATTCTCTGTTATACACAGCCTAGATTTCAGCCATACTCAGCTGCCTGCAGATCCCCTCAAGAAACAGCTGCCTATAAAGCTTCCACACATGCTGCTTCCTCTGACTGGATTGTTCTCTCCACCCCCATATTTCCTTTTCACTCTGATTTACCCTGAAGTTTCATTTTAAATGCCAAGCTCTCTATGATCCCGTCTTCAACTCCCCTTCGAACCTCATTTGATGAGCCTTAACAGTTAGAACTGGACATGGAACAACAGACTGGTTCCAAATAGGAAAAGGAATACGCCAAGGCTGTATATTGTCACCGTGCTTATTTAACTTAGATGCAGAGTACATCATGAGAAACGCTGGGCTGGAAGAAACACAAGCTGGAATCAAGATTGCCAGGAGAAATATCAATAACCTCAGATATGCAGATGACAACATCTTTATGGCAGAAAGTGAAGAGGAACTAAAAAGCCTCTTAATGAAAGTCAAAGAGGAGAGTGAAAAAGTTAGCTTAAAGCCAACAAAGATCATGGCATCTGGTCCCATCACTTCATGGCAAATAGATGGGGAAGCAGTGTCAAGACTTTATTTTTGGGGGCTCCAAAATCACTGCAGATGGTGAGTGCAGCCATGAAATTAAAAGACGCTTACTCCTTGGAAGGAAAGTTATGACCAACTTAGATAGCATATTGAAAAGCAGAGACATTACTTTGCCAACAAAGGTCCGTCTAGTCAAGGCTATGGTTTTTCCAGTGGTCATGTATGGATGTGAGAGTTGGACTGTGAAGAAAGCTGAGCGCCGAAGAATTGATGCTTTTGAACTGTGGTGTTGGAGAAGACTCTTGAGAGTCCCTTGGACTGTAAGGAGATCCAACCAGTCCATCCTAAAGGAGATCATCCTCAGTGTTCATTGGAAGGATTGATGCTAAAGCTGAAAGCCAGTACTTTGGCCACCTCATGGGAAGAACTGACTCACTGGAAAAGACCCTGATGCTGGGAGGGATCGGGGGCAGGAGGAAAAGGAGAAGACAGAGGATGAGATGGCTGGATGGCATCACCAACTCGATGGATGTGAGTTTGGGTGAACTCCGGGAGATGGTGATGGGCAGGGAGGCCTGGTGTGCTGCGATTCATGGGGTTGCAAAGAGTCAGACATGAATGAGTGACTGAACTGAACATCCCATATTTAGCTGCCTTCTAGCAATTCTCATTGAGTTATATTGTCTTTTTACCTAATTTTCTGTCATAACATAAGCTTTCCAAGGTTAAGAGATGGGTGTCTTATTCACTATGGAGTTCACAGCATCCAGATCAATACCTGATCCACAACAAAAACTGAAAAATCTGAGTCAGTGAATATACTGTGAAAGATACTTTTTTCATAGAGGAGACACACAGCAGTTTTGAAAATCTTAAATAACATACCTGTCTTTCCAATTCTTGTCCTGTTATGCCAGCCTCTACATGAGCTGTCAGATTGTTTTCATCAACCCAGAGGATACGATTCTGTTGCAAAAGAAGAAAAAAAGTCTCATCTCCATGAACAGACACTTTCTCAGGAAATACAACTTCCTAACTCTAAGCATCAAGTGACAAGATAGAAATTAAGTAGCAGTACCCACACCAGAAAGCTCCACTTGTCCCTGACTATACAACATCACAGAGTTAGTAACACAGGCAGTATATTGCACAGGAGTTGGTTTAAAACATAGACACTCATAAAAGGAGGAAGAAGGTCTCAGATTAAATGAGACTAAAAGAAACCACCAAAAGCTAACGTGGGCCTTGTCTGAATCCCTATTCATACAATGAATTATAAAATATACAGTTTTGAGATAACTGGAAAACGAACATGGACTGGATACTAAATGACATAAGGATTTACTTTTAATTTTGTCAGAAGTGATAACATAGTAAGAAAATGTCCTTTTTAAAAGAAATACACAGAAATACTTGGTGTAAAGTAGTATGCCATCAGGCTTTGCTTTAAAAATAGCAGAGGAAAAAAGATAAAGTCAATATGACAAATGTAAATAATTATTTAGAGACTAGAAATATTATTCTCTCAACTTTGATGCTTAAAAATTTCAATAAAATCATAAATATTAAAGTTTTTATTATAATAAATGATTATAGAAGCAGGAATACTGTTGACTATATGAAGATCAAGTTCATACCCAAACTAAAACTTTAAAGTAGCACAAGGGCCAACTCTTAGACCATAATGAACCAAAATTTCAAAAAATAATCCTAAAATTAATAGTTCCTTTAAATGGCAACCCACTCCAGTATTCTTGCCTGGAAAATCCCATGGATGGAAGAGCCTGGTAGGCTACAGTCCATGGGGTCGCAAAGAGTCGGACACGACTGAGCAACTTCACTTCACTTTCCTAATTTTAAGTTAACCTTAAAATTAATTAGCCCCTCTGTTCTTCGAAAAGCAAAGTGCAATAGCATTAGTAAAAATTTGGGAAACAAGTAAGTTTTGATGACTCGAATTAACATTGACTAATATTATTTGTTTTTTAATAATACAAATCAGGTCATCTATTGTATCACAATTTCAAGCCATGCTTTTCAAATTATCAATTTCATATGTTAATTTGGTAGAATTCATCAAGGTATATGACTAAGAGTGAACTTAGCTTTTAGAGATCTGAAAACAAAGATAAAATGATGAAAAGAATTTTAAACAAAATGGACAATATACTTTTTTAAAAACAACTAAGATTGAGCCATAAAGAAAACTTTTAAAACCAAACACTATCTTCAAACACATTTTATGTTATCATATACCATTTGTGAAGTGTCTAAAGAAATAATTGTTCTTGTCTCATCTGCAGGACACATCAGGCCATATGAAACACTTGTTCCTCCTGCCAAAATAGAAGACAATAACTATGCTTAAATATTGTTTTTTAGCTACATATCTAGGGCAAATCCTTAATACAAAGTATACAAATAGGCCCACTAGGAAAAATACCTATTTCTACTTTGCAAAATGTAATTGGCAAATACTAACACACTCAAAGTAAACTCACCTTTATTTTATGGTGCATGCCAAAATGAAGAAATATTATGGAGCTGAAAGCAATTGGACATGGCTCCATCCCTTGGGCACACTCAAGTGAAGCCCCTAACAATTTGTGGAACTCCAAAAACATAATTAGAGAAGTTCTAAGCTAATGATTACTGTGGAGAGACAGCATAAAAGAAAAAAATACCCATCCTATACAACTAGAGACACCATTATCTCCTTTCTATCATATTTATGAGATTCACTTATCGTTTAAAATACTATCTTATATTTCCATACAAAAAGACCTCAATAAATTAGAATATATTCCTTAACATTTGTTGTCAAAGGAAAAATGCTTTCTTGATAACAGTATAGAACAATATAGTATTCTCAATTCTTAACCAGATCTGTATAATCATATATCAGAATAAATTTTTAATAGGTACTTTTATATGTTTTGGACAGAATACACATGGAAGTCACCTTGACACAAGGTAAGAATTATAGGGGGTGTTTACCTAAAAGGTTCAACTTAATTTTTCAAGGTATGATAATATTAAGAACATGGCTATGACCAGTGACCACTATTTCTTGTCAAAGTCATTTGAAATCAGAAAACTGTTTCATTAAAAGTGGCACTGTAATGCTTTTGTACAGGAATTCAACAGGAAGTACCAGCTGAAGAAGGTGTCTGGAACTTATCATGTGTAGGGGTCCCATTTCCATTCCATTAATGCCAATTCAGTCAGTGAAGGCAACCTCCTTTGGCTTGTGGAAGTTGTTAAAACAATATGGTTGATGGATGATCAAGAGAGATTAAATTTGCTTTAAAATGTAAAATAATGTTAATTTTCAGTATGAAAAGATACTATTCATTTGGTCATCACTGTCCTGGTTGATCTTTTACATATGCATATCCCTCCTCAAAGATTTATGTTGAGTATAGCTAGTCTGAAACAATAATATTCTCTCCATTAAGATAAAGGTTAGAAAGTAATTACTAAAGAAGGTACATAAGGCAGTAAGTCAGAGCTTCAGTTAGAATCCATATGGGAAAGAAGCCACAAACTAGGGTAAATCATATCTCAAACGGTTTAGGTAGATCTACTGAGAACAGAAATAAGCAGCATAAGCCAATTTTTCAGGATAACCATATCATAACTATAAGAATACTTATTTTCAGTGGGAATGCACAAATATTTAAAATAGAACAACTTTACATCACAGTAAAATTCAAAAGGCACAATACCTACCACCAATTGGTATGATACAAAGGTTATATTTGCACGCTAGATTCACAATCTTAACTACATCATCATGACATGCTGTTGAAAAAAGGGAAAATAAATTAATCCCGAAAATGAAAAAACTCTGGGTAATATTGCAATACAAGGGTCTAAAGTGCAATAAACTTCTTCTTTATTCACTCATGAACATATTAAATCACTATTCTAAAACTATTTTTTATCTTTAACTTTTCATTTTTAAATAATTTTATACATTTTGCAGTTTAAATATCTATACAGCATACACACATACATAGTACGTAGATATTCAAACTGCAAGATGAGAAACTCATCTCCACTGTAGGGAATACCACATTGTCTCAAATTGCCATACTGTCTCAAAACTTGCCTTCATGCAAAGAAAAATTTGAACCTTATTACCCAATGGAAATTTACATTAAAGTTTAACAAAGACCTCAGTGAAATGACAACATGTTGGGAAATAAACTTCTTGGAAACTTCCCAAGAAGTTCTTGTACTGAAAGAGTCAACAGAACAAAATTTTGATTTAGGCACCAATACATTACTCAAACAGATTATTTTCTTCCTGTGTATGTCAACCTCCTTCCTATCACAGAATTAAAGCAGGACTTTTCCCTCAGATACTCCCTGAAAAGGAAAAAGACCATATCTAAGAACTAAAAGTTCATATATGAGGTAATTTTTCGAAAAATAAAACACTCTATATATTCCTTTTACGGAATCTGAAGAGAAAAATGGAAGAGAAGATTAGCAGAACTTCTTACAAGGTAATTATGGACAGTAAGAAGCAATATACTTATTCTGCTTTAAAATTTCTTCTACAAGAGATGGATATAAAGATTATACATATAAATATAGGGCCTAGTCATCAGCAAGAGCTAAATAATAGCAGAAAGCTCATCCACCTTCCATCCCAAGTCATATGCCTAAATGAAATTATTTTCTCAAAATTTAATTATTTATATCAAAGACAATACCTATATTAAACAACTTGCTTCATTATTTGAACACCATTAATTTTTAGCCCACAAGTTGATATCAACAAAGTACTCATTAGTTTGCAGTAATCAATTATCTTAACTAAAAGTTTCTATGCATCTGAATATATCATTGATTGATAATAATTTTAAGCTTTCAAATTAGCCAAAAATATATTTTTCTACTGACTTCTTAAAAGGATATGTACATATTAAATGAAGATTTAGTCATCAACAACAAAATTAATCATTAAAACCATTCAGGATGATCATATTAAGAATTATATGACCTTCAGTGAACTCTAAAACTCAGCAGTGGCCACAGGACTGGAAAAGGTCAGTTTTCATTCCAATCCAAAAGAAAGGCAATGCCAAAGAATGCTCAAACTACCGCACAATTGTACTCATCTCACATGCTAGTAAACCAATGCTCAAAATTCTCCAAGCCAGGCTTCAGCAATACATGAACCGCAAACTTCCAGATGTTCAAGCTGGTTTTAGAAAAGGCAGAGGAACCAGAGATCAAACTGCCAACATCTGCTGGATCATGGAAAAAGCAAGAGAATTTCAGAAAAACATCTATTTCTGCTTTATTGACTAGGCCAAAGCCTTTGACTATGTGGATCACAAGAAACTGTGGAAAATTCTGAAAGGGATGGGAATACCAGACCACCTGACCTGTCTCTTGAGAAACCTGTATGCAGGTCAGGAAGCAACAGTTAGAACTGGACATGGAACATCAGACTGGTTCCAAATAGGAAAAGGAGTATGTCAAGGCTGTATAGTGTCACCCTGCTTATTTAACTTCTATGCAGAGTACATCATGAGAAACGCTGGGCTGGAAGAAGCACAAGCTGGAATCAAGATTGCCGGGAGAAATATCAATAACCTCAGATATGCAGATGACACCACCCTTATGGCAGAAAGTGAAGAAGAACTAAAGAGCCTCTTGATGAAAGTGAAACTGGAGAGTGAAAAAGTTGGCTTAAAGCTCAACATTCAGAAAATGAAGATCATGGCATCTGGTCCCATCACTCCATGGGAAATAGTGGAAACAGTGTCAGACTTTATTTTGGGGGGCTCCAAAATCACTGCAGATGGTGAGTGCAGCCATGAAATTAAAAGACTCTCACTCCTTGGAAGGAAAGTTATGACCAACCCAGACAGCATATTCAAAAGCAGAGACATTCCTTTGCCAACAAAGGTCCGTCTAGTCAAGGCTATGGTTTTTCCAGTGGTCATGTATGGATGTGAGAATTGGATTGTGAAGAAAGCTGAGCACCGAAGAATTGATGCCTTTGAACTGTGGTGTTGGAGAAGACTCTTGACAGTCCCTTGGACTCCAAGGAGATCCAACTGTACATCCTAAAGGAGTTCAGTCCTAGGTGTTCATTGGAAGGACTGATGCTGAGGCTGAAACTCCAATACTTTGGCCACCTCATGCAAAGAGTTGACTCATTGGAAAAGACCCTGATGCTGGGAGGGACTGGGGGCAGGAGGAGAAGGGGATGACAGCGGATGAGATGGCTGGATGGCATCACCGACTCCATACACATGAGTTTGGGTGAACTCCGGGAGTTGGTGATGGACAGGGAGGCCTGGCACGCTGCAATTCATGGGGTGGCAAAGAGTCAGTTGGACGTGACTGAGCGACTGAACTGAACTGAACTGAAACTCTAAAAATAGAGCTATCTATATTTTTTATAGCTCATATGTTTAAAAGTACCTATTTCCAATACTAAATTTACTTAAAGTTTAACAATACTAAATTAATAATACAAAGAAAAACAGGCACTTACTTGGCCATAAAACTATGTCAGGAATTCTCTGAAACATTCCTTCCCTGAGCAAAAATATCTCATGAAGACAATGACCTGTTTTGTGATTTAAAAAAGAAAATGTAAAAATACCTTAAAATTAAAGGAAATTTTAAACTTAAAACTAAATAGGATTTATATGAAGTTGCTTACCATGAGCTCTAAATACTCGATCATCTGCTTCTTGTGAATATGAAATATTAGTTTCTTTAAGGTCATGAAGAAAATCTTCACTTACAATAGAAGGAGGTGTATCACTAGGATTTAAGGATGCCTAGAAAATAAAATTGGTTTTTTTTTCCCTTATTTCTAAAAAATAAAAATTTGAAATGTTACAGAGACGTGACTATAAAACATGAATTTTTTTTTAAACATCTGAACTAGGACAGAAGCATAGAAATATAATAAATAATACATATGGAAACCAACTCTGTGACAGTAACCAATTACAAATGGTCTTAAAAACCACATTCTGTAACATAAGTTATAAGAGCCTTATGTTTTCTCTTTTGCTTCTATATCCCATATTTTCATTATTTCTAAAGTCTACAATTAAGGAGACTTCCCTGGCAGTCCAGTGGTTAAG
Source organism: Oryx dammah (assembly GCF_014754425.2). NCBI lineage: Eukaryota > Metazoa > Chordata > Mammalia > Artiodactyla > Bovidae > Oryx > Oryx dammah. The sequence goes on along the minus strand of NW_024070211.1, from coordinate 116,413,966 downwards.
ACTCCATGCTTTCACTGCAGGGGGCATAGGTTCAATCCTTGATCAGAGAACTAATAAGTAAGATCCCCTATGCCACATGGTGTGGTCAAAAACAAATAAATATAATAAAAATAAAGATTATAATTAAGAAGATAGAAATCTTCAATTTTAAACTAGAGAGACTGGGATATAGATAGTTAACTTTTGCATTATCTACATTTCATCTGTAGATAAAATTTACCATTTCAGAATGATCAGCAAAAAGCCTCCCAATAAGAAGTAAACCCATTTTTATAGGCCTGCTTTAAAACTCACAACATTAAAACTTGATACTTAATTTCAACTAACAAGTATTCAACTTTAAAGCTATGTGACATTGGCTCACCCAACTTCTTTGAGCCTTGGTTTCTTCAACTATTAAATGAGATTATCACCATCAAATTTATACAACTGCCATAAGGAAGGAGAGTTAAATGTGGTAATTTTTGTGAAAAGCACCTATTATCATCCCTAGCATATAGGACGGAGAAGGCAATGGCACCCCACTCCGGTACTCTTGCCTGGAAAATCCCAGGGATGGAGGAGCCTGATGGGCTGCAGTCCATGGGATTGTTAAGAGTCGGACACAACTGGGCGACTTCCCTTTCACTTTTCACTTTCATGCATTGGAGAAGGAAATGGCAACCCACTCCAGTGTTCTTGCCTGGAGAATCCCAGGGACGGGGGAGCCTGGTAGGCTGCCATCTATGCGGCTGCACAGAGTCAGACATGACTAAAGCAACTCAGCAGCAGCAGCAGCATATAGGAAAAGTTCTACAAATGGCTAACCAAATCAAATCTGTTATGTTAGAAAAGCTATGGTATAGTATTTGGAAAAACTAAAATATAAGAATATGTAAAGAAAAATACATAGCCTTTAAATATCTTATTAATGTTCTATATTTAATATTCAGTTATATAATAAATATTTCTTGCACATGTGCTACAGGGCCCTGGTGATACAGCAGTGAGTTAAACCCAAAAAACTGACCTCATGGAATTAACCTATAGTAGAAAGAAATGACCAAAAGAATCTTGATAAAACATACAGATTACTAATTTTGTTAAGTTCCTGAAAATTGAAATGGCTTAAAACAGAAAAAAAGAAGTGCATGTAAAACTGGTAAAATTTCTGAATATGATACATAGATGGTATCAGTGTCAAAAAAAAAAAAAAGTAAAACAAATAGTCAAAACACAGAAAGAGAAGATGGTTATTTTGAGACATTAGTCTGCCATCTTCTCAGCCAGCCAGCTCTCTTAATAAAGTCGCATTCCTGGCCTCAAAAAAAAAAAAAAAAAAAAAAAATTAAGGAAATAGAGATTTTTTAAAGAAAGGTTAAAAGAAGGTTTGGGAGAGGTAGGGTTTAGATGTTTAGTCTAATTAAGTACAAGAATAAAATGTAACTGTGGACTTATAAATAAACAAAATAAGCACTCACTGAATATCTACAGCCCTTAATAATATGTTGAATATAGTGGATAATATAGTATAAATCATAGCCTCTGCACTTATGGAAGTTATAAACAAAGGGATATACAGAATACTATACCATAGTAAGTAACAAATAATAAACATTATAATTATATAAAGAAATGCTATTTCATTAGCTTAATACAATTTAAAGGTTTTTAACCCCCCCTTTCAGAAAAGTGATACAAGAGCAAACTAAAATTTTCTATCACTCATCTTAAAATCAAAATTATATTTTTAATCTTTAAATATTTTAAACGTTTTGATAATAATATATTACATTTTTATTTAAAATTATTCTATATAAATCCTAGATTACTGTCAGTTCATTACAAAATGTAAAAATAACAGCAACTTATATTTTGGTAATAAAGCGCTCTCACAGAATTAATTCATTTGAACTTCACTACTACTTGTGACACATAGAACTGACACTTATGACTCTCATTTCTCCTATTAAGGTAACTGAGGCTCACAGAGTTTAAAAGTTTGAGATAAATCTCAAGATAAATGTTGAGATTAGGCTCTACATCTGTGATGCTAAAAAACAAACAAACGAAAAACACCCCTAGAAAGTCTAACAAGGCCAATCAAACTGACAAAAAGGACAAATATATTAAAGCAACTGTAACAAATTATAAAGATAAGTTTAATTAATGTGGGATTAACCACACATACATACACGCTCAATTAAGAATATTATTAATTGTTTTTATTCGCTTACTTTAGAGGTAGTTTTATGCTCCACATTTACTCCAAGGGTATTCTGGATCCACTCTCTAAAAGTTGGCAATGACATGCCACTAAGAGGGTACCTAAGGTAAAAAGAAGTAAAACATTAGAGCAAAGTATCTTCATGTAAATTCAAATCTTAAATTCTGTTTCTAGCAGAGGTCAAGTAGTTGCTATCAAACCAACCCTCCCACATATAATGATAAGCTCTGGACAAAAACGAAAAAAAAAAAACTAATTATCTGAGGACAGTATAGATAGTCCAATGATAGGCAAAAATAGGGGGTAAGAAGAAAACAGCACCACATAAGTTTCCAGTTTCAACAGGTTTCAGCTAAAAGGGAAAGCTCCAGACACAGAGTACCACAGAAAGAATAAAGAATGCAAGAATGCAAAAACCCTATAATATCCCTGGCTTAAAGAACCATTGGATGGTGTTTGCAGTGAATACAGCATCTGGGAAGAGCACAGAAAAATCACGCAAATCCAGGAGTAGTTAGAGAGAGACTTGTATATAAACTCTGTTCAAATGTCTGGCTGACCTTGAATAACAAGTGTATGGAGCAGACTCTAAGCAGCCCAGTTAAGCTTAAAAGAACTGAATATAAAATTCAGCTGCTCACCATCACAAAAGTAAACCTGAGGTAAGTCAAGTTAATTGCTTGGTTTAAAAACAACAAAACCTTTTCAGACAAATTAACAGAATACAGACTTTCCTCAACATATCAGTAACAATGTCCAAGATACACTTCAAAATTATTAGACATAAACAACCAACAAATTGTTATCCATAATTAAGAGAAAAGGCAATCAATAAGAAACCCCAAGATGATCCAAAATATTGGAAATAGCACACAAGGATTTGAAAACAGCTGCTGCTGCTAAGTCGCTCAGTCGTGTCCAATTCTGGGCGACCCCATAGACGGCAGCCCACCAGGCTCCCCTGCCCCTGGGATTTTCCAGGCAAGAACACTGGAGTGGGTTGCCATTTCCTTCTCCAATGCATGAAAGTGAAAAGTGAAAGTGAAGCTGCTCAGTCGTGTCTGACTCTTAGTGACCCCATGGACTGCAGCCCACCAGGCTCCTCCATCCCTGGGATTTTCCAGGCAAGAGTATTGGAGTGGGGTGCCATTGCCTTCTCCCTTGAAAACAGCTATAACCACACTAAAGGACAAAAGGGAAAATATGTTACCAGCGAATAAGAGAAAATAAATCTCAGCAGAGAAATAGAAATTATTTTTTAAAACAGAAATTCTATAATTAAAATTAAAATAAAAATTCATTGGAGGAACTCAAAAACAGACCAGAGATGTCAGTGAACTTACAGTCAGAGCAATAAACATATATAATCTAAACAACAAAGAAAATAGAAAAAAATAAATAGAGCTGCAAGGACCTGTGGAACAATAGAAAAACACTAACATACATATAAATGGAGACCCAAGAACAAGAGGAAAAGGAATTAAAAAAAAAAGTATTTGAAGAAATAATAACAGAAAGTTTCCAAATCTGATGAAAGATGTAAGTTTAGAAATTAAAGAAAGTCAGAGAACTCTAGAAGATAAATGCAGAGGCATGTCACAGTCAAATTGCAACTTAAAAAACAAAGAGAAAAAAAGAAAGACATTCTAAAAGCATCTAGAGAAAAATGACATACTACACATAACGTAATAACAAAGTAATGACTGCCTTCTCATCAGAAAGTCCAGGAAAAAAAAGAAAGTCCAGAAAACTACTGAACAACATTTTTCAAGTGCTGAAAGGAAAAGAATGCCAACTTAGAACTTTATATCTGGTAAAAGGTATCCTTCAAGAACAAAAGTAAAACAAAGAGCTCTTCAGATGAAAACTAAAAGAACTAAGAGCCAGCACACCTACACTATAAGCAATGCCAGAGGAACTTGTACAGGCTGAACGGAAGTTAACGCTAAAGGTACTGTCTTCACAATGGAATAAGCAATGACTCAGAGTAAACATCTGAGCAAATATAACCATTCTTCTTGGTTTCTTTAAAAGGTGTACTACTTTTAAAAATTATAATACTGTATGATGAAGTGATAGAACTATAAATCATATCATGATGTGACAACCATAAAAAGAACAGGGATTAGTAAATAAACCAGATTTGCAAGGTGCCTGTATTTTATAAAAAGTGCTACAAAACATTTAAAACACACAAAAGAACTCCACAGAGCAGCAACAATATGAAAAAAAGTAGATCTGCTACTCAATTTTTGTTTCCTCTTATCTTCTAACCCAAATTCTATTTAAATAAGTTTATATGAATCATGAACATTATTTCATATACACAAGAAGCCCTAAACTGTATATATATGAGACTGATGCAGAAAACTCAAGTGCTTAGAGGGGGACCTTTTCAGTTTTAGAAATATTTATCAGAGATGGCAAAATATCAAGTGCTAGAAATAAAGAGATAAATATCCACCATCCAATCTCAGGGTTAGGTTTAGGTTTAGGTGTTAGTGGTTAGGATTAGGGTAGTAAAGAAGGTGGATATGCAAACAATAATATTCCAATGTGTTATAAAGAGGTAATAAAATAACCCTCAGAACAAACCAAATTTCAAAATGTTTATTTTAAAATGGTCAAATTTTCATTTTAGTAAACAAGTATTATCATGTGCCAGATATTGTTCTAAGTTTGTTATGTATATTAACTTATGATAATGTTATAAAGTTGATATTATTCCATTTTGTAAAAAAAAAGACATTAAGGCACAGACGTTACATAACTTAAGAGGTTCAGTTCAGTTCAGTCGCTCAGTCATGTCCAACTTTTTGTGACGCCATGGACTGCAGCACGCCAGGCTCCCCTGTCAATCACCAACTCCTGGATCTTGCTAAAACTCATGTCCATCCAGTTGGTGATGCCATCCAACCTTCTCATCCTCTGTTTTCTCCTCCTCCTGCCTTTAATCTTTCCCAGCATCAGGGTCTTTAAATGAGTTAGTTCTTCGCATCACGTGGCTAAAGTATTGGAGTCTCAGCTTCAGCATCAGTCCTTCCAATGAATATTCAGGATTAATTCCCTTTAGGATGGACTGGTTGGATCTCCTTGCAATCCAAGGGACTCTCAAGAGTCTTCTCCAACACCACAGTTCAAAAGCATCAATTCTTCAGTGCTCAGCTTTCTTTATAGTCCAACTCTCACATCCATACATGACTACTGGAAAATTCATAGCTTTAACTAGACAGATCTTTTTCAGCAAAGTAATGTCTTTGCTTTTTAATATGCTATCTAGGTTGGTCATAGCTTTTCTTCCAAGGAGCAGGCATCTTATAATTTCATGGCTGCAGTCACCATCTGCAGTGATTTTAGAGCCCAAGAGAATAAAGCCTGTCACTGTTTCCATTGTTTCCCCATCTATCGGCCATGAAGTAATGGGACCGGATGCCATGATCTTCGTTTTTTGGATGTTTAGTTTTAAGCCAGCTTTTTCACTCTCCTCTTTCACCTTCATCAAGAAGCTCTTTTATTCAGTACCTTTTCACTTTCTGCCATAAAGGTGGTGTCATCTGCATATCTGAAGTTATTAATATTTCTCCTGGCAATCTTGATTCCAGCTTGTGCTTCATCCAGATTGGCATTTCACATGATGTACTCTGCATATAAGTTAAATACACAAGGTGACAATATACAGCCTTGATAGACTCCTTTCTCACTTTGGAACCAGTCCGTTGTTCCATGTCTGGTTCTAACTGTTGCTTCTTGATCTTCATACAGGTTTCTCAGGAAGTGGGCAAGGTGATCTGGTATTCCATCTCTTTAAGAATTTTCCACAGTTTGTTATGATCCACACAGTCAAAGGCTTTAGTATAGTCAATGAAGCAGAAGTAGATGTTTTTCTAACTCTCTTGCTTTTTCTATGATCCAACAGATGTTGGCAACTTGATCTCTGGTTCCTCTGCCTTTTCTAAATACAGCTTGAACATCTGGAAGTTCTCAGTTCACACATTGTTGAAGCCTAGCTTGGAGAATTTTGAGCATTACTTTGCTAGCATGTAAGATGAGTGCAATTGTGCAGTAGTTTGAGCATTCTTTGGCATTGCCTTTCTTTGGGATTGGAATGAAAACTGACCTTTTCCAGTTCTGTGGCCACTGCTGAGTTTTCCAAATTTCCTGGCATATTGAGTGCAGCACTTCAACAGCATCATCTTTTAGGATCTGAAATAGTTCAGCTGAAACTCCATTACCTCCACTAGCTTTGTTCGTAGTCATGTTTCCTAAGGTCCACTTGATTTCGCACTCCAGGATATCTGGCTCTAGGTGAGTGATCACACCAACATGGTTATCTGGGTCATTATCTTTTTGGTATAGTTCTTCTGTGTATTCTTGCTACCTCTTCTTAGTATCTTCTGCTTCTGTTAGGTCCATACCATTTCTGTCCTTTATTGTATCCATCTGTGCATGAAATATTCCCGTGGTATCTCTAATTCTCTTGAAGAGATCTCTAGTCTTCCCCATTCTATTATTTTCTCTATTTCTTTGCATTGATCACTTGGGAAGGCTTTCTTATCTCTCTTTGCTATTCTTTGAAACTCTGCATTCAGAATAGATCTTTACCATGACTGAAAATCGGTTTGAAAACTTTTAAGAAATGGTTTTTGTTGTAAAATATAAGGTGAGATCAATTTACCACCTTTTCTTAAGATCCAAGTAGACTATATTATAGAAGATACAGAACCAGAGCAAACTTTCAAGACCAATGAAATCATTCTATAATGGAAAGAAAACTCTGGACATAAATATCCAAGAAGGAAGTGCACATCAAGATTTAATGTGACTAAAGTGGTTTGAGACTTCATAATTCTCTCTACCATTTGACTTTCCCTGTGAGGCCTCTCACATGTGAATATTGAGCCTACAATCAACAGTGTTTTTTTTTTTCTTCTACTCAAAGTTAAAACTGATCAAAGTTATTGGCTTTTTACTTTGCTAGAACAAACTATCTTATGTTTACATACTGGTTTAAATTGCTATTTATGTGCAAATTGTCAAAATTAAATTAAATATAAATGTTCATGCTTTAGGGAAAAAAAAGATTTAATGTGACTAAAGACAAAGTAACTCTCACTCTGGGGCAGTGCACAGAAGCAGCAGACTATTAGTAGATGCAGCCATCTATCCTGAGACCTAGAGTTCCACAACTGCTAACCAATTTTAAAGCTTTTTATAATGAAATAAAACTTTACAAATTATGCTACTGAAAATACAAAGTGCAGGAAACCCAAACAAATTCTCTCTATTTAATCATTAACTTATGCTTTGAAAGTTCCAATTAATGTATAACCACCTTTAAAGTCAAAGAATAATGACATCTTTCAAAATTTTTAGTTTATGGAAATCTATACCATTAGCTCTGAAGTATTGCCTTCTGCTGCTTAAACTTAGGAGGACTTAATTCATCTATATCTGGAAAGAATAAAAATGGTAAGATTATAAATCTACAGGACTATAAACTGTCAAATTACAAATCTGTTCAGAAAATAGATTGTGTTCAGGGAAAATCTTATTTTCCCCTGACATCTATGAAAGCTTATAATTGCATCTAAATTAATGGCTGGGTTTGAAATACCAAAGTTAACCTCCCCAAAATATATACAGACAACCAACCACATTTACTCATAAAATTTTTCTACCTTTTTAATGTTCTTTGGATCAGAAATAGGGGAATCCCTATAAATTTTCATTGGGAGTCACTCAGTTTCTGGCACCTATGAATTTCCCTTTCTTTCTTTCCTGCTCTGTTATCTTTTTTTCTTGTGGTATTTTATCCATGTTTTCTATCTGGTTATAGAAGGCAACCCACTCCAGTACTCTTGCCTGGAAAATTCCATGGATGGAGAGCCTGGTAGGCTACAGTCCATGGGGTCGCAAAGAGTTGGATATGACTGAGCGACTTCACTTACTTACTTGTAGAAGGCAAAGGGTCAGTACACTACAATGCCAGAATAAAAGTCTTCATAAAGAATTTTAAAAACTGGCCTTACAATGTAATATTATTAATACAAAATGGTGACTTGATACTGTTGATACTCAACCTTTCCAGTCAGAAACTTCATTTTCTCTTTTAAGTATATCACAACCTTCTTATGCTTCTGCCCTTTACCCCCCTCTGGAACAATAGGAACTTTAGTCATAGAGTATCTTTTTACAATATGACTAACTCGACTGTAGCAGTGTATAGAGTGTAGAAGGCTCCTGTAAAGTGATTCCAGAGACTGGAAAGAGAATAAAATCAATACAATGGATAGTATGATATCTTATTAGCACAAGAAATAGCACAAGAATGAACCTTAAGAGCACTTGAGTTTTAATCACAATTTCCCACTGCACAGGTGACCTCAAGTAAGGTGTTTAACCTCCCTCATCCTCAATCTCCTAATTATTTCTAAGAATACATCACTAACCACTTAGGGTTATTTTAGGATAACTCAGTAAGAACTCAATAAATAGCTATTGTTATCTTAAAGAACATTTGTAAGTGTTTTCTAATTAAAAAAAAAAATTTAACCATTATCCCTAGGAGACTAGACTAGAGAAAGCTATGTTTCAGTTCAATCCTGTTTATTATCCTGTCTGGGCTAAAGTAATGGTGTACCAAAATGGGAATTGAGTGTTATTCAGTTATTTGGTTTTAGGTATTAAATAATTTATGTAGCACATATTTAACCCTACAGCATTTAAATCCCATCTTCATGTTCACAGAATTACCCTTTGGATAGTGGGTAACTCAGTGAGAAGCAAAGGTTACCTGTGCAGGCTCTGCCAATCAAATGTACTCTTGTTTTCCTCCCTTCTCCCTCACTGGACTTGGACTCAGGAGTCAAGAGTGCAAAAGAAATGAAGCCTTTATGGAATGCCTTCTGGTTGGAAGGGCAACAGCACTCTTCCAAAACCCAAAGTCAACAGAAGAATTCTCTAATTCTACTACAACCTGGCCAACAATTTCTCTCATGACAATTGAATTCCCTCTGCTTTGAATTTATGCTCTCCAAACAATATATAAATTACAAATTTTGCTTTCTACATATCTTAATATCAGAAAGGGCAATAACAAGTGTTCTACACCCCGAAAAAGAAATAATCTAATCATAAATGAATACACCAGGGTTCTAATTTTTTTCTAATATCTTATGAGTGTTACACATATGTTGGCCACCCACCATCTGATCCTTTCTGGAAAAACCAGCAAGTCAAGTGTCAGAACACCCAAAATAAAAGCCAGATTCTAAACCATGGGTATAAGGGTTCATACAGTAAGGTATAAATAGTTGTGACACTTTCTGTGATTAATCATTCACTTAACATACATACACTGCTAACATAAACTACTACAAAGCCACACTACTACACAGAAGACAGTAGGTTTATGCTTTCAATGGTGCTGGGCACAAAGCGCCTATCTGCCCCTCACACAGAGCAAAGATGCTATGCCTTCAGCACCCAGAGATAGAGAAATGAAGGTAATATCTGAGAAGAGAGGAAGTTGGTTTTTCTAAGTTGACAAGATTCACTTTTTCCCCCCTGAAGATTTTGTAAAGCCATCTCTACATAACAAATTTCTACTGTATTAGACATTATTCTACTGAAAATATAAACACTCGATCTTCAGATCCTGATTCAAAATACCTATAAAATGACACCTTTGAGACAATTAGAGAAAGGGAATGTGAAATAGATAACCAGATATTATAAAATTTGTTATATTGAGGAGTATGATAATGGTGGTGGTTTAGATGCGAAGTCGTGTCTGACTCTTTGCGAACCCATGGACTGTAGCCCACCAGGTGCCTCTGTCCATGAGATTTTCCAGGCAAGAATACTGGAGTGGATTGCCATTTTCTTCTCCAGAGGATCTTCCCAACCCAGGAATCGAACTCAGGTCTCCTGCATTGCAGGCAGATTCTTTACCAACTGAGCAATGTTGATAATTGGTTTTACCAGGTCCTTTTAAGGGATATACATACAAATATTTAGAAGGGACATGACAATGTCAGAATTTGATACACAAAAGAAAAAGAAAAGCATTTATTACAAAATATTAGTCACTTTTAAATCTAGGGAGAAGCCATTATATTATCTTGTCTACTTTTATATATGTCTATTATTTAATGTTATATTTGTTATTTATGTTTAAAATTTTTCATACAAAGATAAATAAAAGGAACAAAACAGAGAATAAACCAAAGTTACCTTTTCCCAGTCAACTCAATTTGTCCTTTCTTATTGAAGATGAACTTGGAATCATTATATCCCCATCCATTCCATTTCATAACTTCTTGCCTAATAAGCAGAAAAATATATGAGATCTATGCTAAACATCTCAAAACTGAACAGTGCATCATTGACTATTAACTTTCACAATCATTTAATAGAAGACCTTATTCTACTAATATTATGTTGCCTTAAATAAAGCAAATATATTAAAAATGTCGGTGCATGAATATTTCTAAATATAGAATCACTGATGGGCAGCACTTGCTTCCTAAAGAGCTACAGCCACTAAATTTAATGCATAAAAAGGAAAAAGGAAGAAAGAAGAAGAATGGAAAAAAAATTTTAAGAGTACACATACACTTCATTTTGTACATGTTATTGAGTTTGCATTATATAATTACCTACATGTCATTTCCCATTCAAATTTCACCTGAACAGGAAACAAATTTCTGCATAAATTAGGAAAATCACAATTATTAATCTTCTGTTACAATAAAAAATACCAATTTACAAAGTCATTTTCATCAAAATCAATGACTCACCCATCTAATTTTGCACATTACAAAAGAATCAGACAGGCCTGGACCCATGTAGAACACAATAAGCAACCACACTGAAGTACTGTATCAGCATTTAATACATATTTTAGCATGGTACTGTAGTATACTTGGGTCACTGAAATAAACTAATGGTGAATCTTCTTATTGCAAATTCAGTGATGCAGTTTATGATGAAAATAGCTGAAGAAAACCCTTGTCTATGAATAAAGTTACTTGCTTCCTTAAAATTTCAAAATACATCACAGGAAAAAAAACCTATGTGTGGTGATGAACGTAAACTAGATTTATTATGGTGATAAACTCACAATACACACAAATACGGAAACACTAAGGTGTACACCTAAAACCAGTATAATGTTAACATGTCAGTTTTACTTCAATTTTTTTTAAATTTCAAAATAAAGATGTACTATTAAAGAGTATCCTAATTTTCCATAATTCTCAAGGAAGAAAATGACAGCTGACAAGCAAATCTTTTATTATAACATAATTCTTTTCCTGATTCAAAGGCTTTTCAAACAAGTAGAATGCTAACACAATACAATTGAACCAAATACAGTCATTAATAGTGTAATGAAATTCCTATCTAAACACAAAATTAAGAACCTAGGAATGCTATCTTTAAAATTATAATTGCTATTAATAAAAACTATAGTCACTATACAAAAACAAACTGTTCAAAAACATATGTTTTGTTTTTCAAAAACATCTTAAACAGCATCAAATCCAGATATTAGATTTGCAGATATGCCTGTTATAAACTACCACTCAGTATTTTCTTCTTATTTCACAACTCTACCCCACTGTAGAGAGAGATTTTGCAAGAGAGCTTTTGGAAAAAAATCTCTACAGAAAGATCTCATGACTACTGTCATATGCCTAATACACACTTGTTTTCTTAAATTTATACAATGTAAAAAAACATTAGGTAATCATCCACTTTGCCTTTTTTAATGATTGCATTCTCTTCACTTTTATGAATATAACTTAGCTAGTATTTTTATATTTCCATAAGAGAATAATATGGAGATTTTAGCTAATATCTTTACTTAATATTTTATAATGTGTGCATAAATTTTTTATATATGAAATGATTATTTTATTAGTGAATTTAAACATTTGCCAGGAAATCTGCACGCTATAAAATAGTAGTTTGCTATTACACAAAAATGTAAAATGAGCAATGTAGTCATTTTGCCTTGATATTACAATCACTAGCAACGGGAAATTATTTCACTACAGATGATGGATTTGGCATGTTTACACAGCTTAACAATGAACATCATTTTCCTTAAAAATTATACTTAGAATTTAAAAAGATTATCCCCAGATGGCCTCAAAGTAAAAAGCTAAATGTGATTACATGTGTTCACTCTTAACATTTCACAAGAAAAACGAATTGAGGTAAGCAGGAAATATCTGCTGATGTATACTGAAAAATGAAGACATACTCAAGATTCTGGAATTGAAATTTTCAGTTGGGTAATATCCTAAAGAACTTCCAAGCTTTCAACTATAGGCTAAAGTACCTTTTTTTCTTTTTTCATTTCAATCAGAAATTCTACCTATGATATAGGCCTACCATATTCATAGCAATTTTTGGAGGCTTCCCAGAAGTTGAAATAAAGGCATTTGTAATGCATTTGTGCCTAAAAAAAAAAAAAAAAATGCAAGCCTATGTTGCTTAAATACTATATAATTAAAATCTATGTTAGCTCAATACCAATCTTCTATTATTTTTAAAGTATCCCACATGTTAAATAAAAAGTAGGCAAATTTCCTAGGCTTCTGGTTTTAAACTTTTACACATATGTCCTTTCAAATGATTAATATTTCCTAAGACACTTACACACAACTATGTGATTACCTTAAACTTTAACTTTTTATATAGAAGAATGTGATGAGAACACTGAAGGGCATTACAGTATTAACATTTTAAAAATTAAAGTAAAACTTTACATAGTCATAGAATTCAAAAACTAAAAAGGTCCTTAGAAACTATCGAGGTCAACTGCCTATTTTTCAGATAAAGAAATGTGAGCCCCATGGAACATACTCCAGGATAGACAACATCTTGGGTCACAAATCAAGCTTTAGTAAATTTAAGAAAATTGAAATCATATCAAGCATCTTCTCTGACCACAACACTATGCAACTAGATATTACAAGAAAAAAACTGTAAGAAACGTAAGCACATGAAGATTAAACAACACGTTTCTAAATAACCAACAGGTTACTGAAGAGATCAAAAGGGAAATCAAAAAATTTCTAGAAACAAATGACCTACCTCAAGAACCAAGAAAAACATCAAACAGACAACCTAACTTTACATCTAAAACAACTGGAAAAAGAAGAACAAAAAACCCCAAAATTAGTAGAAGGAAAGAAATCATAAAGATTTGAGCAGAAATAAATGAAAAACAAATGAAAGAAACAATAGTAAAAATTAATAAAACTAAAAGCTGGTTCTTTGAGGAGATAAACAAAATTGACAAGCCTTTAGCCAGACTCATCGAGAAAAAAAAGAGAGAAGAATCAAATCAACAAAATTAGAAATGAAAAACGGGAGGTTACAACAGACAATGCAGAAATACAAACGGTTATAAGAGACTATTATGAACAACTATATGGCAATAAAATGGATGACCTGGAAGAAATGGACAGATTCTTAGAAAAGTTCACTCTTAGAAAAGTTAGAATTTGAACTTAGAAAAGTTCAAGACTGAACCAGGAAGAAATGGAAATTATGAACAACCCAATTACAAGTACTGAAATTGAAGCCGTGATCAAAAATCTCCCAAAAAACAAAAGCCCAGGACCAGATGGCTTCACAGGAGAATTCAATCAAACATTTCAGTTCATTTCAGTCACTCAGTCATGTCCGACTCTTTGTGACCCCATGAATCGCAACACACCAGGCCTCCCTGTCCATCACCAACTCCCGGAGTTCACTCAGGCTCACACCCATCGAGTCAGTGACGCCATCCAGCCATCTCATCCTCTGTTGTCCCCTTCTCCTCCTGCCCCCAATCCCTCCCAGCATCAGAGTCTTTTCCAATGAGTCAACTCTTCACATGAGGTGGCCAAAGTGCTGGAGTTTCAGCTTTAGCATCATTCCTTCCAAAGAAATCCCAGGGCTGATCTCCTTCAGAATGGACTGGTTGGATCTCCTTGCTGTCCAAGGGACTCTCAAGAGTCTTCTCCAACACCACAGTTCAAGAGCATCAATTCTTCGGCGCTCAGCTTTCTTCACAGTCCAACTCTCACATCCCTACATGAGCACTGGAAAAACCATAGCCTTGACTAGACGGACCTTTGTTGGCAAAGCAATGTCTCTGCTTTATAATATGCTGTCTAGGTTGGTCATAACTTTTCTTCCAAGGAGTAAGTGTCTTTTAATTTCATGGCTGCAATCACCATCTACAGTGATTTTGGAGCCCAAAAAATTAAGTCTGACACTGTTTCCCCATCTATTTGCCATGAAGTCATGGGACCAGATGCCATGATCTTAGTTTTCTGAATGTTGAGCTTGAAGCCAACTTTTTCACTCTCCACTTTCACTTTCATCAAGAGGCTCTTTAGTTCTTCTTCACTTTCTGCCATAAGGGTGGTGTCATCTGCATATCTGAAGTTATTGATATTTCTCCCAGCAGTCTTGATTCCAGCTTGTGCTTCTTCTAGCCTAGTGTTTCTCATAATGTATTCTGCATATAAGTTAAAGAAGCAGGATGACAATATACAGCTTTGACATACTCCTTTTCCTATTTGGAACCAGTCTGTTGTTCCATGTCCAGTTTTAACTGTTGCTTCCTGACCTGCATACAGGTTTCTCAACAGGCAGGTCAGGTGGTCTGGTATTCCCATCTCTTTCAGAATGTTCCACAGTTTCTTGTGATCCACACAGTCAAAGGCTTTGGCATAGTCAATAAATATAGGAGAATAGAAGGCAAAAGTAGGAAGTCAAGAAACACATGGAATAACAGGCAAATATGGCCTTGGAATACAGAATGAAGCAGGGCAAAGACTAATAGAGTTTTGCCAAGAAAACGCACTGGTCATAGCAAACACCTTCTTCCAACAACACAAGAGAAGACTCTACACATGGACATCGCCAGATGGTCAACCTCAAAATCAGACTGACTATATTCTTTGCAGCCAAAGATGGAGAAGCTCTATACAGTCAACAAAAACAAGACCAGGAGCTGACTGTGGCTCAGATCCTGAACTCCTTATTACCAAATTCAGACTTAAAGAAAGTAGGGAAAACCTCTAGACCATTGAGGTATGACCTAAATCAAATCAAACATTTAGAGAGAGTTAAAAAACATCTTTTTCTGCTTTATTGACTATGCCAAAGCCTATTGGATCCTATTGTGGATCACAATAAACTGTGGAAAATTCTGAAAGAGATGGGAATACCAGACCACCTGACCTGCTTCTTGAGAAATCTGTATGCAGGTCAGGAAGCAACAGTTAGAACTGGACATGGAACAACAGACTGGTTCCAATTAGGAAAAGGAGTACATCAAGGCTGTATATTGTCACTCTGCTTATTTAACTTATATGCAGAGTACATCATGAGAAATGCTGGACTGGAAGAAACACAAGCTGGAATCAAGATTGCCAGGAGAAATATCAATAACCTCAGATATGCAGGTGACACCACCCTTATGGCAAAAAGTGAAGAGGAACTAAAGAGCCTCTTGATGAAAGTGAAAGAGGAGAGTGAAAAAGTTGGCTTAAAGCTCAACTTTCAGTAAACAAAGATCATGGCACCTGGTCCCATCACTTCATGGGAAATAGATGGGGAAACAGTGCAATCAGTGTCAGACTTCATTTCTGGGGGCTCCAAAATCACTGCAGATGGTGATTGCAGCCATGAAATTAAAAGACTTTCACTTCTTGGAAGGAAAGTTATGACCAACCTAGATAGCATATTAAAAAGCAGAGACATTCCTTTGCCAACAAAGGTCCATCTAGTCAAGGCTATGGTTTTTCCAGTGGTCATGCATGGTTGTGAGAGTTGGACTGTGAAGAAAGCTGAGCACCAAAGAATTGATGCTTTTGAACTGTGGTGTTGGAGAAGACTCTTGAGAGTCCCTTGGACTGCAAGAAGATCCCACCAGTCCATCCTAAAGGAGAGCAGTCCTGGGTGTTCATTCAAAGTACTGATGCTGAGGCTGAAACTCCAATACTTTGGCCATCTCATGCGAAGAGCTGACTCACTGGAAAAGACCCTGATGCTGGGAGGGGCTGGGGGCAGGAGGAGAAGGGGACGATAGAGGATGAGATGGCTGGATGGCATCACCAAGTCGATGGACATGAGTTCTGGTAAACTCCGGGAGTTGGTGATGGACAGGGAGGCCTGGCATGCTGCAATTCATGGGGTCACAAAGAGTCAGACACAACTGAGCTACTGAACTGAACTGAATGCCTATCCTTCTAAAACTCTTTCAAAAAACTGCAGAGAAAGGAACACTTCCAAACTCACTCTACAAGGCTGCCTTCACCCTGATACCAAAATCAGACAAAGACAACACAAAAATAGACAACTATAGGCCAACATCACTGATGAACATACATGCAAAAATCCTCAACAAAATCTTACCAAACAGAATTCAGCAACTCATCAGAAAGCTCATACACCATGATCAAGCTGGGTTTACTCCAGGAATGCAAGGATTCTCAATATATGCAAATCAAGCAATATGATACACATAGTAACAAATTGAAAGATAAAAACTATATGATCATCTCACTATATGTAGAAAAAGCCTTTGACAAAATTTAGCACCCATTTATCACTAAAATTCTTTAAAAAATGGGCATAGAAGGAACCCACCTCAACATAGTAAAGGCTCCATATGATATGCCTACAGCAAACATTATTCTCAATGGTGAAAAACTGAAAGCATTCCCCCTAAGATCAGGAACAAGACAAGGGTGTCCACTTTCACCACTATTATTCAACATAGTTCTGGAAGTCCTAGCTACAGCAATCAGAGAAGAAAAAGAAATAAAAGGAATCCATATCAGAAAAGAAGAAGTAAAATTCTCACTGTTTGTAGATGACATGATACTGTACATAGAAAACCCTAAAGATAGTATCAGAAAATTACTAGAGCTAATCAGTGAATTTAGCAAAGTTGTGGGATACAAAATCAATACACAGAAATCACTTGCATTTCTATATAGTAACAATGAAAAATCAGAAAAAGAAATTAAGGAATCAATGCCATTCACCATTGCAACAAAAAGAAATATCTAAGAATAAATTTACCTAAGGAGACAAAAGAACTGTACACAGAAAATTATAAGACACTAATGAAAGAAATCAAAGATGACATAAACAGATGGAGAGATATGCCATGTTCCTTGGTAGGAAGATCAATGTTGTGAAAATAACTATACTACCAAATGCAATCTATAGAATCAATGTGATCCCTATCAAATTACCAATGGCATATTTCACAGAACTAGAACAAAAATTTTCACAATTCATATGGAAACACAAAAGACCCCGAATAGCCAAAGCAGTCTTGAGAAAGAAGAATGGAGCTAGAGGAATCAAGCTGCCTGACTTCAGATTATACTACAAAGACAGTATGGTACTGGCACAGAAACAGAAATATAGACCAATGGAACAAGATAGAAAGCCCAGAAATGAACCCATGCACCTCTGGGTACCTTATTTTTGACAAAGGAGGCAAGAATATACAATGAGGCAAAGACAGCCTCTTCAATAAATGATACTGGGAAAACTGGACAGCTACATGTAAAGGAATGAAATTAGAACATGTTCTAACACCAAACACAAAGATAAACTGGAAATGGATTAAAGATCTAAATGTGAGACCAGAAACTATAAAACTCTTATGAAGAAAACACAGGCAGAATACTTGATGACATAAATCAAAGCAAGATCCTGAATGACCCACCTCCTAGAGTAACAGAAATAGAATCAAAAGTATACAAGTGGGACCTGATTAAACTGAAAAGCTTTTGCACAGCAAAGGAAACTATAAGTAACCTGAAAAGACAACCCTCAGAATGGGAGAAAACAAAAGCAAATGAATAACCAACAAAGGATTAATTTCCAAAATATAGAAGCAGCTAATACAACTCAATGCCAGAAAAACAACCCAATCAAAAAGTGGGAAAAAGACTTAGATCTTTTTCCAAAGACATACAGATGGCTGGCTAACACATGAAAAGATGCTCAAGATCGCTCATTATCAGAGAAATGCAAATCAAAACTACAATGGGATATCACCTCACAATGGTCAGAATGGCGCTCATTAAAAAATCTACGAACAAGAAATGCTGGAGAGGGTGTGGAGGAAAGGGAACCTCTTGCACTGTTGGTGGGAATGTAAACTGGTAAAGCCACTATGGAAGACGGTATGGAGGTTCCTTTAAAAATTAGGAATAAAACCACCACATGACCCAGCAATCCCACTCCTAGGCATGTACCCTGAGGAAACCAAAACTGAAAAAGACACATGTATCCCATCGTTCACTGCAGCACTATTTCCAATAGCTAGAACATGGAGGCAACCTAGATGTCCACTGACAGATTAATGGATAAAGAAGCTGTGGTATATAAACACAATGGAATATTACTCAGCCATAAAAAGGACTGCATTTGATTCTGTTCTGATGAGGTTGATGAACCTAGAACCTATTATACAGAGTGAAGAGAGTCAGAAAGAAAAGATAAATATATTCTAACACAAATATATGGAATCTAGAAAAATGGTATTGAAGAATTTATTTACCGGGCAGCAATGGAGAAACAGATTTATGGACATGGGGAGAGGGTGAGATATATGGAAAGAGTAACGTAGAAACTTACATTACCATATGTAAAATAGCCAACGGGAATTTGCTTTATGGTTTGGGAAACTCAAACAGGGGCTCTGTATCAATCTAGAGGGGTGGGATGGGGCGAGAGATGGGAGGGAGGTTCAAGAAGAAGGGGATAAATGTATGCCTATGGCTGATCCATGTTGAGGTGCAACAGAAAACAACAAAATTCTGTAAAGCAATTATCCTTCAATAAAAAAATAAATGTAAAAATAATGCGTGCCCAGAGAAGAGCTCATGATTACACAGCTAAGTTAACTGTGAGCACCAGAAAGTGAGCTCTCAGTCTTGTCATTCTTCCTCTTCAGGCATGAAATATTTGAAAACTACTAAGTCATGCTCTCGGGTAACCAAAATGGTTTAAAAGAACCTCTTCTTCGTCACATTAACATTTTTCTAAATACTATTACATGTTATTATTATAGTCATTCTTCTGCATTTGATCTAAAGGAAAACATTTTAAAAAAATCAAGGAATCTGGTTGAATTAGTACACCCAATGACTTATACTCTCTTTATCTACTGGAGAATGAATTCTGCCATTCAGAATAATGACTCCAAAGCATTAAAAAACTGAAATGGAGAATGATCAAAGAATCTTCAATTTTCCATAAGATTAAAATGAAAGAATTCAATTCTCAACTAACCACAGAGATCAATTAATCAGACTGATCTCTCAGACTTGCCAATTTTTAGAGCTAACTACAAATTTAATGTCAAGAAAAGCTGGATCGATTTTACTACACACACACACCCAACCACACAAAGCCAATGTTTTACACGTTGATATATTGGACCATAGTGCTTCCCAGGGGGTGCAGTGGTAAAAAATCTGCCTGCCAATGCAAAAGATGTCAGAAAGGAGGGTTTGATCCGTGGGTTGAGAAGATCCCCGGAGGAGGAAATGGCAACCCACTTCAATATTCTTGCCTGGAAAACTGCATGGACAGATAAGGCTGGTGAGCTACAGTCCACGGGGTCGCACACAGTCAAAGATGACTGAGCACAAACACACATATCTGACCACGGTATCGAACAGTGAAAAAGCTCCTCGTATTAGCTGGCACAACAAAAGAAAAAGGAGACATTAAAATACCATCACACATACACAAGGTGGCAGTATTTGCCCATGCTATACTTACTCAGTGGTCTGCATTTCCTAGTGCTGTTTTTGCAAAATTTTTAACTGAAATTTAGGGTTAGCATTATCTTTGTCAAAATCATACAATTCCTTCTTCATTCTCAAAATGGGAAGTTTTCATTTTTAAGTCTCTATATAAACATAGATTAATAGTAACAGTCAGAATACTATTTCCCTATTAGTGATTGAAAAAGATCATATGATCTCAATTTTTGGAAAATAAAAACTAAAGTATGAAACTTAAGCCTCAATGCTGAATTTCTAACTAACCAAGCTCAGGATCAGTTAAATTCAAATTAATTCCACATATATTATAATATTAAGAAGTTTAAAAAAAATTTTTAATCTTTCAAGCGTTTTTTTAGTACTAGTTAAAATCCTTATCTGGTAATGTGTTTTATTATTTTAAAACCCAAATAATCTAAAGAAAATGATGAAAGTGAAGTAAAAAGTAAGTGTTGAGAAAGATACAAAGATTTAATAAATATTTCCCTGAAAAGATATGCTACCAAAAAAACCTATAAGTGAAACATATTCCTACTAGCTTCTCTTTTTTTTAATAAAAATCTGAAGTTATTTCATTCATGCAAGTTCAGTACATGATACAATTGGTTGATGAATATTCCTACTTTACACAGATCTATATTCAGTGTAGGTAATGATTATCTGTAACCTTTATTTTTTATTCCTAGAAGCTTTTATTTAAAAAAATTTGAAGCTGAGGTCCCATTAAAAATGTAAAGGCCTAAAGAGGGGAGAAATCTGCAGAACACTATTTACTTGTAAATTTAATTTAAAATGTTTATGATTTAAAACACATTTAAAATCATGTTAATATTTAGTCTACAAGTCCTACAAAATTATTTCTAAAAACTCAATAGCAAAACGCCCATACAACTATTTACAATGCTTATTGTCTCGATCTAAGAGTGCATCTAATCCCCTTTCAAATGCTGCTGCTGCTGCTAAGTCGCTTCAGTCGTGTCCGTCTCTGTGCGACCCCATAGACGGCAGCCCACCAAGCTCCTCTGACCCTGGGATTCTCCAGGCTAGAATACTGGATGGGTTGCCATTGCCTCCTCCGCCCTTTCAAATAGTTATTAATCTAAGTAGTTTAGCTATATGGAGAAGGAAATCGCAACCCACTCCAGTATTCTAGCTTGGAGAATCCCACAGACCGAGGAGCCTGGTGGGCTGCCGTCTATGGGGTCGCACAGGGTTGGACACGACTGAAGTGACTTAGCAGCAGCAGTAGCTTAGCTATAAGTGTAACAATTTATGTACTATAAAAAGAAAGCCCCTTTACAAAAAAGAATTGTTAATTCGCTAAGTAATATCGATTCTTTGTGACCTCATGGACTGCAGACCCCAGGCTCCTCTGTCCATGGGATTTCCCAGGCAAGAACACTGGAGTGGGTTGCCGTTTCTTTCTCCAGGGGACCCACCTCACCCAGGGATCGAACCCAGGGCTCCTGCATTGGCAGGAGGATTCGTTACCGCTGAGCCACCAGGAAAGTCCCCACAAAAAAGAACAGAAAAAATCAAATAGAAGACATACATAACCACCACTCAATTTAAACTGCTACAAATCTCCCAGTTCTAAGACTGTTAAAAAAATTTAACTTTAAAAAAAAAAAGATAAATGCCATCAGGCTTTGAAAGCCTAACACTGTCAAATATCTGAATCACAGAATATTTCCTCTTGCCCTGATATAAAACTCATTAACTCTTCTAACTATACTTTTATATCCTACAGAGAAAAACTGGCCTACTGAAGTGGCCAGGAGGCTTGACAATTTTTTCATCGTTTGAGTTATCTACTGGCACTTCAACTTTTGGTCACTAGTGAAGGAAGTTAACACAAGTCAAACTACCTAAGTACAATGAATTCTGGGACCCTAAGAAGATCAGGTTTCTGAACAGGTCAATAAGATTACAGTGCATTCTCCTTGCAAAGCCTGGATATTACCATGCAACCCTTTGAACTTCAATATGAATTTCAGTCTTCCTACAATATCCCCTAAATTAAAACTCTCCCTGCCATAATAAAAATCTGGCCCTTCCATGTAATAAATCAGTTTTCTAACTTTAGCCTGTGTGACTGTGTAAATGGGATTATACATAAGATTTTGGACACAGGAAGTTGTCAGCAAGAACATGGAAAAGAGGAACCAGTAAGCATTACTGGGAAACCACTCCACAGAGCAATGGTGTGCTAACTTTTCGTATGTAATGTCATTTCCATGGCTCAGCTATACAACTCCCAGGTATACTTTGGGCAGGAATTCACACACAGTTCCATCAGGAAACATGTGTGATATAGTCTCCAGAGCATTACTCGTAAGAATAGCTGGAGGCAACCACTGGCAAAATGAGTGAGTAGGAAGGAAATGCTCTGAGATACTGAGTAGGCCAGCAAGTCTGTTCCGTTTTTCCTGTAAGACACTAACGGAAAAACCTGAACGAACCTTTTGGCCAACCCCATACTATGCAGCAATCAGAAGCAGAGAGGTAGACAGATACACTCAATAGATACAGAAATATGAAGTTTTTTTTTTAACAGTAGTGAATGCAAAAGGGGAAACAATATGATCTATAGCATAACACCATTTAGGCAAATTAAAAATACACACACTAAATAATGCTATATATTTTATAAAACACATATACACAAAATTAAGAATATCCAAGGGTACATTTGGAAAGGGGAGATGGGATTAGAAATCAGAGACTGAGGAAATAAAAGTAAGAGTCCTCACATTTGTTCATAGGCAAATGCCATGAACTAAAAAGTGTGATTACCACAAACTCTGAACCTGACGCAAACACGTAGCTCAACCCTTTGAGTCTCAGTGCAGTTCTCTATGTTCCAAGAAAACAATCCTTTCTTTGACATACATACAGAAGTTCCATGATGGTTCATTATAAAGCCCACTGCTGGTTTACTTAGCAATCTCTGCAAATTGCTGGTTTCTTTTAAAATGACAGAATTCCATTACCAATGAGTCAGCATCAAATATACAGCAAATCAAATACATATTTAATTTCCTACAGTCAACTCTTTATAGTTTGCAAGACTCTGGTACTGTAAAGAAACTTTTTAAGATCTGAATTCAAAGGCTAAAAGTTATGTCCCTAATGTCCAATTCCTATTATACTCGATATAAATTAATGAATGGAGGAAAAAGGAATATACAGGTGTGGGGTAAATCTTAAGAGGCACAAAGATGCCTCGGGTAAATAAAGTAAGGCCAGCGTCACCCCTTGAGAGAACAACCTGGACTCATTACTCACTGCAGTCTCCTTGGGTATGTTTCTTTACCCCCACACTGGTACCCTACCATACTCTACCAACTGGAAATTCATTATTGTTTGAATTATTTCAATTTCCACACTGAAAACGGAAACACAGAGTATCAGTCATTCATACCTATGGTAGTATACATTCCAAGTATTTTGCACTAGGGTGGAGGAGGGCCTGGCAACCCACTCCAGTACTCTTGCCTAGAGAATCCCATTGACAGAGGAGCCTGGTGAGCTACAGTCCGTAGGGCCACAGAGTCAGGACACGATTGAAGCGACTTAGTAGCAGCAGCAGCAGTACACACGTACACACGCAAACTTGCTATCTGCCATTCTGAAGACCTGGAAAGGCACAATCATTCCACTGTTCACTCTCCATGTATCGGTCTATGTAACTGAGGAAAACAGCCCAAATCTGTATCAGGAAATTGTCTCAGCAAAAGACAAAGAACAAAGATATACTTCCCTTGACTATGTGTGCTCCCTGAACTATACTTCAAACTTGGTTTATCCACTGTCCACTTGTGATCTAATCAATGTGGCAATTTAGGTAATCAATTCCAGAATTTCTCTACAATGAGCTAGGAAAATGTCACTTAACTTTCATTGCTCTCTCCGGTTTAGTGGAAAATAGAAGAGGAACTTTATCACAAGCTTTTTATACTGACCAACCTGTAAGGGACCAAAGGCCATTTATGCTACAGCCTTTCATTTTTGCAAAAACTATAAAACCAAACAAGACAGTATGAATGTCTCTAAAAATCTGTATGTCATTTTACCATGAAAACCAAGCCTCTGAGTTTCCTTTCTTAGCTGTCCTCCAGGGGACAACTCAACACCTTGACAAGACCCTAAAAAGGCCAAGACCGGAGTCCACATTTGCTTTATATAGGTGGTATTCTAGCTGTAACAAGTTGTTTTTTTTTTTAACTTAAAATAGTAACAATAATAAGCAGCAGCCCCTTCTACTTTAAATGACAAGTAGTTGGGATTGTTATCTTTGCTTCCTGCAAATCCACAGAAAAAAAAATGAACATCACAAAGTTTAGGGAGAGAAAAGGAAATACTAAAATCTGGACCCAATCACAACCACAGAGGTTCTCAAACTTCTTGGGAGTATAAAGATTACCTTGGGTGTTCATTTTAAAATCAGAGTCCTGACGGGGAGAAAAGGGAACCCTCATGCAGTGTTCTTGCCTGGAGAATCCCAGGGATGGGGTAGCCTGGTGGGCTGCCGTCTACGGGGTCACACAGAGTCGGACACGATTGACATGACTTAGCAGCAGCAGCATGCAGTGTTGGCAGGAATATAAATGGTGTGGCCATTTTGGAAAACAGTGTGGAAGTTCTTCAAAAAAATAAAAATAGAATAACCATATGCTCCTGGAATTCTACTCCTAAGTATTCATCCAAAGAAATAAAAACACTATTTTGAAAAAAGATATGTTTCACTGCATTATTCTTTACAATAATGTATGTTCACTGCATTATTATTTACAATAGCCAAAACTGTAGCCAACACCTACAGAGACATGTCTGACATACATATAATGGAATATAATTCAGCCACAAAATAGAATGGAATCCTGCTATCTGCAACAACATGTACAGACCTAGAGGGTATTATCTTAAGTGAAACAAGTCAGAGAAAGACAAACACTGTATGATTTCACTTATATGTGGGAATCTAAAAGACTAAACAAATGAACAAAGTCACAGCAACAGAGTCATGGGTACAGAGAACAAACAGGTGGTTGTCAGAGGGGAGATGGATGGAGGGATGAGAAACAGGTGAGGGAGATTAAAAGGTACAGACTTCTAGCTACAAAATAAATGAGTCACAGGTGAAAAGTACAGTGTGGGGAATATAGCCAGTAATAATACAAATGATTTAAAAACCAAGTTGCTCTCACCCAAACTATCAAAATCAGAAGAGACTGGAATTGAAGGAAAGGAGCTAAAGAGAAAAACCTTTAACTCACTGCATTATAAGGAGAGGACTGACCTGAGGAGAGTTTTGTAACAAAACAGGGGCTGTATATTGTCACTCTGCTTATGTAACTTCTATGCAGAGTACATCATGAGAAATGCTAGACTGGAAGAAACACAAGCTGGAATCAAGATTGCCGGGAGAAATATCAATAACCTCAGATATGCAGATGACACCACCCTTATGGCAGAAAGTGAAGAGGAACTAAAGAGCCTCTTGATGAAAGTGAAAGAGGAGAGTGAAAAAGTTGGCTTAAAGCTCAACATTCAGAAAACGAAGATCATGGCATCCGGTCCCATCACTTCATGGCAAATAGATGGGGAAATAGTGGAAACAGTGTCAGACTTTATTTTGGGGGGCTCCAAAATCACTGCAGATGGTGATTGCAGCCATGGAATTAAAAGACGCTTACTCCTTGGAAGAAAAGTTATGACCAACCTAGACAGCATATTCAAAAGCAGAGACATTACTTTGCCAACTAAGGTCCGTCTAGTCAAGGCTATGGTTTTTCCAGTGCTCGTGTATGGATGTGAGAGTTGGACTGTGAAGAAGGCAGAGCGCTGAAGAATTGATGCTTTTGAACTGTGGTGTTGGAGAAGACTCTTGAGAGTCCCTTGGACTGCAAGGAGATCCAACCAATCCATTCTGAAGGAGATCAGCCCTGGGATTTCTTTGGAAGGAATGATGCTAAAGCTGAAACTCCAGTACTTTGGCCACCTCATGCAAAGAGTTGACTCATTGGAAAAGACTGATGCTGGGAGGGATTGGGGGCAGGAGAAGGGGACGACAGAGGATGAGATGGCTGGATGGCATCACTGACTCAATGGACGTGAATCTGAGTGAACTCCGGGAGTTGGTGATGGACAGGGAGGCCTGGCATGCTGCAATTCATGGGGTCGCAAAGAGTTGGACATGACTGAGCGACTGAACTGAACTGAACTGAAGGCAGCAAGAGGACAAAGTGGGGGCACTCCCTCTGTGGAAGACAGGAGAAGGGAGAACAGGAAACGGAGATTTGGTTACAGGACACAGGAGGTGGACAGATTTATATCCAAGCTTTATAATGGGTTATGCTGGAAGGGGGAATGAAAGCTATACAGAGACAATATTTACTGATCCAAATTCTGCAAAGTTGATCTCTTATGGAAATTTTCCTAGTTAATACATATTAAAAGGGTTACAAATCATAAAAATTGAGACAATGATTTATCAGATAATTTGTCTTCAGGATAATAATACCTTTGTTTACATTCCAATGTATTCCAAGGCCACATACCAAGCAGAAGCAGCAGTGGGCCACGACTCCTAAGAGCAATGGAAAAGAGCTGCGGAGTGAGAAAGAGCGCAAGGGTGACCAACAGGAGCGTGACACTGACCAGCAGCTCCCCATGCCACATGAGAAACCGCTGATGCTCTCTACTCTTCGGCTTCTTCCTTTCCTCTCTAATGCATCAGTCGGTTCCATCGCTCAGTTGTGTCCTACTCTTTGTGACCCCAAGGACTTGCAGCACGCCAGGCTTCCCCTTCCATCACCAATTCCCAGAGTTCACTCAAACTCATGTCCTTTTGAGTCGGTGATGCCATCCAACCATCTCATTCTCTGTCATCCCCTTCTCCTCCTGCCTTCAAACTTTCCCGGCATCAGGGTCTTTTCAAATGAGTCAGCTCTTCATATCAGGTGGCCAAGAGATTGGAGTTTCAGCTTCAGCATCAGTCCTTCCAATGACTATTCAGAACTGATTCCTTTAGGATTGACTGGCTGGATCTCCTTGCAGTCCAAGGGACTCTCAAGAGTCTTCTCCAACACCACAGTTCAAAAACGACAATTCTTTGGTGCTCAGCTTTCTTTATACTCCAACTCTCTCATCCATACATGACCACTGGAAAAACCATAGCTTTGACTAGACGGACCTTTGTTGGCAAAGCAATGTCTCTGCTTTTTGTATGCTGTCTAGGCTGGTCATAGCTTTTCTTCCAAGGAGCAGTCGTCTTTTAATTTCATGGCTGCAGTCACCATCTGCAGTGATTTTGGAGCCCAGAAAATGAAGTGTCACTGTTTCCACCTCTAATGCATAAAGTGACATTTACTAGAATTCTGTTCTTGCTACTAAAATGCCATCATCTCCACTAAGAACTTCCTAATGCTTGCTGTGCTTCCACCTTCAGAAACTACTTCAGCACAAGGTCCTATTCCTCCTCTCTATACAGTTTACTTCAGTAGTAATAGTATTGCATAATGCTGTAAAGCTAAACTTTCCCAATGATTATCTCATTTCCTTCTCACCTCAATCCAATGATGTAGGTGTTATTATCTCTATTTAAGTCATGAGAAAACAGGCTGAGAGTCAGTAAGTTTTCCAGGAACACATAAACAGGACCCTTCACAATGAGGACTTAAATCTTGGTCTTCTGACTCCAACACTCCTTAACTATCAAGCTATGATTTCAACTTCGCAGTATGTTTAAATTTTTTTCAAAATAATATGTTGGGAGAAAAAGGAAACTGCTGACAGTATAATCCTTAAAGTGTATCTCCCCATATAGAGGGATTTGCCCAAACAGTAAGTATGAGCCAACTGAGTAAGTATGGACTGAGAGACTAACACTTTCACTTTTTTTCATACAGTATCTACTGATAACAATAGGCAGTTTAAATTTGCACATCTAAGCCAGTTGCCTCACATCTCTCTCCTCCTCATGACCTCAGAGAACCAGAGTTAAGAAAAGGTTCCTAGGCTTGCTAGGGTCATGTTTTGGTTTCTCCTTAGGACCCCAGGACAAAACATATAATTTCTTTTTATCTCCATTTCTAGAAAGTTGCTTTCTTAAATTAGAAGATTGAAACAGTTCAAACATGACAGCAGTCATTCTCCTAGGATTCAAATAATGTCCAATTCTTCATTTTTGGTCAAAGTAAAAGCTCCAGTGCCAGGAGCCAGCACGGGAGATCCCACCCACGACAAGGTCATGCGGAGAGGCCTGATGGGCAAGGCGAGTCAGGCTTCAGGGGTTCCCCCTGGGTTTTTCTGAACATCTACCCCCCAAAACCAGAGTCTGCCTGCCTTATTGTACTGTGCTTTCCAAACACCACCACCTTTCTCTGGAAAATGTTAACTTAGAGCTCCAATTAGTCTCCTGCATATGAAAAGAATGTTTCAGCTCAAACCCCTCTGATGGCTCTCTAACTTGCCCAACAGTTGGGAACTTTTACAAACTTGTGAATTGCTTACAGGCCCCCAACCGCAAGAGGCACGAAGCTTAAAGCGTCTTAAAGATACAGAGCCTTTTCTAAAAAGCTAAAAATCACACTGGTGATGAGTTTCACTGCTGAGTCAATGACTGCTGCCAGGCCTCCATATTCTTTATCTTTTACGCACCTGGAGGATATTAATCAATGTAATCGGGATGCAGAAATAGGAATATAGTAGTTTTGATGTTAGCAACACTAGACTTTTGAGTTAATTAACTTTCTCTTCGTTATAATTCACTGTACTTCTTTCATTGTTATAAACTGTTGTGTTTTTGCTATGTAACAATGTAACTTTATTTAGTGCTTTCTGGGAGTGACATCAGACTTTGGGAAGAACAACACTGTTAAGGCAAATAAGTCTTCTGGTTGACAAACCCTTATCAGAAAAGGGCCGTAAAATGTTAACTGGCCTTCTGGACAGAAGATGATGTAAATCGCCTAAGACTTGTATATACAACTAGGTATGCAGAGAGAAAGCCTGGTCTCGATAAGAGTCAGGGCCGCTGACGCTGCATAATTTTATATTATCCATTAATCTCTATGTACAAAAAAAGGTATAAAAGGCCTTTCCGGACAATAGAGGAGGGGCCAGTTACTGGAAAGACTGGTTTCCCCCATGTCTTCTTTTCTTACTCTATTTTCTGGCTGAATTCCCATCTGGGGCGTGGAGGCTCGCCATGTCTACTTACTTGCCCTGGCTTCTAAGATCCGTGAGAGAGGGAGCCCAAGGCGGCGCACCCTCCACTATTCAAACGGGCACCGGTGGCCCAACGTAGACGGTGCAAACTTCTTGTCCTGAAGTTTTATTGGCTTTCCCTGTAAACCAAGTAATTCAGCCTCTTTTCCCCACTAAATTTTCCTACTACACTATTTCTTCCTAACTTCTTTTTATATTTCTAAATAAATAAGTTTCTCCTTGCCATGCCATCCCTGCTTCGAATTACCCTGGATCCACCGGGGCTGGACCCCGGCACTCCAGGACTACGTGTTACGTTGCATGATACTTAACAGTATTTTTTTAGAGTTACTGTTCATATGAGAAATCATGGGGAAGAGGCAACAAACCCAGTGTGCCTTTTCCTCAATTCTCAAAAACAAAAAGAAAAGATCCCCAAAACAATGATCCTGAAGCCTAGTGTCAAATACACAAAGGTTTTCCAGAGAATGGTACGAGATGTGGAAGTCAGAAAATATACTGGGAGGAAGAGACCTTGCCTAAAACAAAAGAGACGGGAAAATGAGAAGTCGAGATTGTGAAGGTACAGACTTTAAGCAGCGGTTGGCAGCAGGATCTTGCTCGTGACATGACTGTAGCTACACACTAGTCTCAATTTACTCTCCCAGTATGGGATGTGCGCACCTCCCCATAGGGTGTCTGCACACACTACTCTTCAGCCTGGGATGCTCATCTGACTAGATATGAACACAGTTAAATTCTGTCATCTTCAAATATCTGTTCAAATGCCATGTCCTCCAATAACATCCTATTAAAATCTGAACCCTACCTCCTAACTCTGCTCCACTTTTTTCTTTTTTCCACAGCACTTATCTTCTACAAGACTTCATGGTTTAACTAAACATAATAATAACCCATTTCACTCATTAAAGTGTAAACTTCATGAGGGCAAAAATTTTTGTCCATTTTATTGACTGATGCAGCCCAAGGACCTAGAACACAAGTGACTGATAAATACTTGCTTGATGTGCAAAATGAGTGTGAGGGAGATTGTGAAGAAAAAATGAGCACAACTCGGTAATATCAGTACAGAATCAAGAAAAAAGCTCTAGATTTGAGAAAAAAGATCTGGACGAAAATCTAAGCTCTACTCTTACTAGCTAACAAGTGACTATTTTCTGGCAAGTGTCGATGAGCTTCAGTTACTAATCTATAAAATGTGTGATTGTGAGGATCAGATGAGATAAACGTACAAAAGCAGCAGAGGAACCATAGAATTATTAATTTGAATAAATTAATTCAAAAGAGAGTTTAATCTTAAAAGAGTGAAAAGAGGGGCATGGCCAAGATGGCAGAGTAGGAAGACCCTGAGCTAATCTTCTCCCACAGGAATACCAAAATTACAACTATTTACAGAGCAACTATCTATGATGCAGAAACGGTTTCCTATAACTTTGGATATAAAGAAAGAACCATAAGATAGGTAAGTGGGGCAGAGGCATTTTATACTCAAGAGCCACAGGCCCAGACAGGCAATCCACAATCAGAAGGATAATGGAATCCATGGAGAGGTTCTCCTCAAGGACTGAGGGGTTTGAGGCCCACATTGGACTTCCCAGCCTGGGGTCCTGCACCGGGAAAATGAGTCCCCAGGATGGCTGGCTTTAAAAGCCAGTAGGACTTGCACATAGGACAGCTGGAGGGTTATAGGAACAGAGACTCCACTCTCGAGGGGTGCATGCAAAATCTCACACACTCTTAGTCCCAGCACACAGGCAGAAATTTGAAAGGAGACTTGGGTTAGACCTGCTTGCTAATCTTGGCAAGCTTCCTGGGAGAGGCAGAAGCCAACTGGGACTCGCCCTGGGGACAGACACTAGTAAAGTATTTTGACAAGCTCATTCTACCATGAAAACAACAGCACTTCAAAGTGCCATTCTGGATTCTTCCCTCTAGCATACTAGCACTTGGGGCTTACTTATCAACCAGTAGACAGGCACCAGACCCAGGACTTCCCAAGCCAATACACAGCCTGCCAGACAGGAATGAGGCAGAAAAGGAAACAGAATATATTCAAACAAAGTAACAAATCAAAATCCCAGAAGAACTAAACAAAGTGGAGATAAGCAATCTACTCAATAAGGTTCAAGGTACTGATCATATAAATGCTCAACAAACTTAGAAGAAGGAACACAGTGCAAAGTTTAACAGAGAAAACAAAGAACCAGAAACAAAAACATACAATAACTAAAATTTTAAAGTACGCTAGAATCAATACAGAGGAACGGATCAACAAACTAGAAGACAGACCAGTGGAAATCACCCAAGCTGAACAGAAAGAAGAAAAAAGAATTGGGAAAAAAAAAAAAGGTGCAGTTTATTTAAGAGCTCTCTAGAACAATATCAAGGGTACTAACATCTCATTACAGCTGTCTCTGAAGACAGAAAGGGGCACAGAATATATTCAAAACTTCCCTAACCTGGGACAGGAAACAAACATTCAGGTTTAGGAAACACAGACAGTCCCAAACACGATCAAACCAAAAACAACTATGCCAAGACACACTGTAATTAAAATGGCAAAAATTAAAACTAAAGAAGAGAGAATATTAAAAAAAAAAAAAAAAAACAGCAAGAGGAAAGCAATAAGTTACGGACAGAAGAACTCCCATAAACCTATCAGGTGACTTTTCAGTAGAAACTCTACAGGCTAGAAGGCAGTGGTATGATACATATTTAAAGTGATAAAAGGAGAAAATCTAGACCAAGAATACTCTCCCTGAAAAACCTTTCATTCAGACTTGAAAGAGAGACTAATAATTTTACAAACAAGCAAAAAGGTACAAGTTCAGCACCATGAAACCAGCTTTGTAAGAAATGTTAAACGAACTTCTCTACACAGAAAATTTAAGGCCACAACTAGAAATATGAAAAGCACTGGGCCTTCTCTGGCAGTCCAGCAGTTAAGATTCTGTGTTTCCACTGCAAGGTGATGGGCTCAATTCCTGGTTGGGGAACTAAGATCCTTCATGCCATGTGGCATGGCCAGGAAAAAAAGAAAAGTATTCAATGCAAAAGGAAAAACCTCATTGGTAAAGGCAATTATACAAATATATATAAAAGATAGTAGATCAACCACTTATAAAGCTAACCAGAAGGTTAAAAGACAAAAGTAGCGAAAATCATCTGTATATACAACAAGTGTGTATCCACAACAAGTGTGTATCCACAAAAAGAATGTTAACATATGATGTGAAAATTAAAAATGGGGGAAGCGGTAAAATCACAGAACTGTTAAAATACATTTGAAATTCAGAGACCAACAACTTAAAAATCACCAAGTATAAATGATTGCTATATATGTGTCTCATGGGGGATTTCCCTGGTGGTCCAGTGATTAAGAATCTGCCTTCTAAGAAGAGGGCGTAGGTTCAATCTCTTGTTGGGGAACTAAGATTCCACATGCCCCAGGGTAACTAGGCCCATCCATCACACCCAGAGAAGCCCACGGTAACTGCTGACATGCACACTTCAGAGCCCACCCACGCGCCACAACTACTGAGGCCCCGTGCCCTAGGCAGAGAGGCTGAGTGCACCGACTAGAAAAGCCTGTGTGCAGTGACTAGGGAAGCCTGCACACCACAATGAGGAGCCCGTGCTGCAACAAAGACCCAGTACAACCAAAAACAAACATAAATGAATCTCAAGGAACCTCAAACCAGAAACCTGTAGTAGATACACACACACAAGAGAAAGGAATCTGAAGTAACACTAAAGACAATCATCAAATCACAAGAGAGGAGAGCAAAAAGAAGAAAGGAAAAACAAACCACCAAAAACACCCCCAAAACAATTAACAAAATGGTAATAAGTACATTGCTGTTGTTGTTTAGTCACTAAGTTGTCTTTGACTCCTTTGTGACACCCTAGACTAGCCACCAGACTCCTCTGTCCATGGGATTCTCCAGGCAAGAATACTGGAGCTGACTGTGTGTCCTTCTCCAGCGGGTCTTCCTGTAGCATTATTTACAAAACCCAAGATATGGAAGTGTCTATCAATAGGTGAAGAGGTGATAAAATATATGAGGACTTCCCTGGTGGTCCAGTGGTTAAGAAGCCACCTTGTGATGCAGGGGATGTGGGTGGGTTCAATTGCTGGTTGGGGAACTAAGATCCCACATGCCCCTGAGCAACTAAGACCACGCCCTGCAACTACTGAGCCTGCACGCTCCAGGGCGCTCCAGGGTCCGAGTACCACAACCACTGGGCCTGCGCACCACAAACAGGGAGTCCATGCACCACAACAAAGAGGCAGTGTGCTGAAACCAAGACACGATACAACCAATAAGGAAATAAAATACGTATTTTTCTAAAAAAAGAAGAAAGGAAAATACGTGGCATACGTGCAATGGACTATTACTGGTATACTTGGCCATTACAAAAAGAATGGAGTCTTGCCATTGGTGACAACATGGATGAACCTAGAGGGAAGTACGCTATGTGAGATAAGTCAGACTGAGAAAGACAAATACTGTATGGTTTGACTTATATGTGGGATCTAAAAGAAAACAAATGAACAAACAGAAAACAGAAAGAAATGAGAATCATTCATACAGAGAACAAACTGGTAATGGCTGCCAAGGGGAAGAGGGTTGGGGAGATAAGTGAAGTAGGTGAGGGAGATTAAGAAGTGCAAACTTCCAGTTATAAAAAGAAATAAGTTATAGAGATGTCATGTACAGTTAAGGATTATAAGTCAATAATATTGTAATAACTTTCCATGGTAACAGAGGGCTTCCCTGGTGGCTCAGCAGAAAAGAATCCGCCTGCCTATGCAGGAGATAGTAGTTCGATCCCTGGGTCTGGAAGATCCCCTGGAGAAGGAAATGACCACCCACACCAGTATTCTTGCCTGGGAAATCTCATGGGCAGAGGAGCCTGGCGGGCTACAGTCCACGGGGTCCCAAAGAGTTGGACACAACTTAGTAGCCAGCCAACAACAATGGCAAGAAGGAAGCAGACCTACTGTGGTGGAACGTTTTGTAACATGTAAAAAAGACCAAATCACTATGTTGTACACCTGAAGCTAATATAACATTGTTAAATCAGTCATCCTTCAATTTTTAAAAGTCGGGGGGTGGGAGGGGGAATGGGAAGAAGTTCAAGACTAAGGCTAACACTTAGAGAAATAAGAGAACTCAGAACAGTAACTTCATCTGGGAACAAGAAAGGACAGGTAATGAGTTAAGTTTCAAAATATAGCTGTGCTAATGTATCACAAGCTATATGTGCCTATTTAAATTTAAATGAATTAAAAGTATACGAAATTTAAAACTTGGCTCGTCAGTCACATTAGCTGCATTTCAAGTGCTTAATGGCCACATGTGCTTAGTGGCTACCATGCTGAACAGTGCAGACCACAGAACATCCACATCATCACAGAAAGCTCTAGTGGAGAGTAATTTACAAAATTTTAGTTGACAACAGAATAGAATTCAAGTGGGTGTCATTTTAATATCCCTGATGCTATAAAGTTCAAACATCTTCAGAAGAAATTCAAAATTCAACTGCATACTCAATCTGAGTGGGAGTTGCAAACTGTGAATATAAAAATTAAATAATTTCTATTACTTGGTTACAAGATCCTGAGATATACGAATACTCCCCCACTTGATGGCATGAGGTGGCTGACATGGCAACTATAAATAGTTTGGAGAGTCCCAGTAAAGTTACTACCAAGAACCTGGTCACTATCCTGGCCCAGATATCTGGTTAGTAACTTGAGATAGGCTGGCAAGGCCAAATATTATATACAAATATAAATATTATAAACAGTATGTTTCTTAGGCAGCATGAAGATGATCTCACTCAAGAAGCAACACTCCCTTCTCAAAAGTGACTGCAGGTACCTAGAACTGTAACAGCTTTCCTTAATGAGTAGTTCAGTTCAGTTCAGTTGCTCAGTGGTGTCTGACTTTTTGTGACCCCATGAATCGCAGCACGCCAGGCCTCCTTGTCCATCACCAACTCCTGGAGTTCACTCAGATTCACATCCATCGAGTCAGTGATGACATCCAGCCACCTCATCCTCTGTCGTCCCCTTCTCCTCCTGCCACCAATCCCTCCCAGCATCAGAGTCTTTTCCAATGAGTCAACTCTTCATATGGGGTGGCCAAAGTACTGGAGTTTCAGCTTTAGCATCATTCCTTCCAGAGAAATCCCAGGGCTATCTCCTTCAGAATGGATTGGTTATCCCTAGGTTGGTCATAACTTTTCTTCCAAGGAGTAAGCGTCTTTTCATTTCATGGCTGCAGTCACCATCTGCAGTGATTTTGGAGCGCAAAAAATAAAGTCTGACACTGTTTCCACTGTTTCCCCATCTATTTGCCATGAAGTAATGGGACCAGATGCCATGATCTTAGTTTTCTGAATGTTGAGCTTTAAGCCAACTTTTTCACTCTCCTCTTTCACTTTCATCAAGAGGCTTTTTAGTTCCTCTTCACTTTCTGCCATAAGGGTGGTGTCATTTGCATATCTGAGGTTATTGATATTTCTCCCGGCAATCTTGATTCCAGCTTGTGTTTCTTCCAGTCCCGCGTTTCTCATGATGTACTCTGCATATAAGTTAAATAAGCCTTGACGTACTCCTCTTCCTATTTGAAACCAGTAAGCATACTTCAACTACAGAAAGACCTAGAATTAATACAGGGATGCTTAAGAGAATCAAAGTCAGATGTTAATAATTGTAAGAAAGCTAAACAAAAACCGATCTTTTACATACTTACAAAATTTAACAGCATCTAGCCTGCAAGGAGATCCAACCAGTCCATTCTGAAGGAGATCAACCCTGGGATATCTTTGGAAGGAATGATGCTAAAGCTGAAACTCCAGTACTTTGGCCACCCCATACGAAGAGTTGACTCATTGGAAAAGACTCTGATGCTGGGAGGGATTGGGGGCAGGAGGAGAAGGGGACGACAGAGGATGAGATGGCTGGATGGCATCACTGACTCGATGGATGTGAGTCTGAGTGAACTCCGGGAGATGGTGATGGACAGGGAGGCCTGGCGTGCTGCGATTCATGGGGTCGCAAAGAGTCGGACACGACTGAGCGACTGAACTGAACTGAACTAAGCCTGTAAGAATGACTGACTTGTAACAAATTTAAAATCTGTAACTGAGTCACAGACTTAGACTTATAGTTTTAAGTGGAAATGTTTTAAGTTCATAATTAAGTTTATTTGAACACTGCAAAGACTTTAAGGTCACTGTGTTTACAAATTCAATTTAATATGTTTCCCTGATGGCTCAGAGGTTAAAGCGTCTGCCTCCAATGCGGGAGACCCGGGTTTAATCCCTGGATCGGGAAGATCCCCTGGGGAAGGAAACGGCAATCCAGTCCAGTATTCTTGCCTGGAAAATCCCATGGACGGAGAAGCCTAGTAGGTTACAGTCCATGGGGTCGCAAAGAGTCAGACATGACTGAGCGACTTCACCTTACCTTACCTCACCTTAAGAATGATTTAGTACCTAGGATCATTTTGTTTATTACCACAGACAATTAATGTACTTAAGAAAATTGAATATATTAAATACTATTTTAATTACTTTAGCCTATTTTTATACAGTAACAGGAATAAAAACACTAGTTTGACTTGTACTTCATATTGTAAAATATTATAAATAAATAACCACTCAAACTTAAAAGTAGCAAGCACTCCATCAATAACAGAGCAAATATCCACTCAGTGAAATACTATTCAGTAATGAAGATGAACAAAATACAACCAGAAGCATCAACGTGTGTGAATATATTAAACATAATACTGAAAGGAAAAAGCCAGACAGAAAGGAGTAGATATGTGATACCACTATATTATTAATACTTCATTAATATTAAGTCCAAAACAAGCAAATCCAAGCCACTGTGTTAAAAGTCAAGGTAGTGGTTATCCTGGGGGGGAGGTGGCACTGGAAACGAACATGAAGAGGGCTTCTGGGGTACAGGTAATACTGTTTCTTAATCCAAATACTGGTAAGATAGATGTCTTCACTTTGTAAAAAGTAAGCTATAAACTAAGATTCATGCATTTACTTTTAGAATAAATTTGTAATAATTCAATAAAGTTTAACAAAAATAAGTATATATACAAATATTTATAATTATCCAGATAAGTTTATACCACCCCCAAATTATCTCAGAACCATCAGTGCTATTTGTACTATACTTTGAGACACACTAACATATCAAAGAAACAAAAGGGAAAGGGAAGACCACATTTTGGGAACAGCAATAATTTTGGTATGCAGCTAGAATACACAGTAGGTATCAGGAAATAAAAGATAGCCTGGAAAGGCTGATTTAGACAGATCCTTCTGGAGGACCCAAACTGCCCTACCAAGGACACGATAACATATTCAGGAGGCAATGGGGATAACAAGCAAATGATGCAGGTGGAAGACTTTTATTTACCAAAAAGTTTTCAGCCCTTTCCCTCAATTTCTCCAAAAACATTCTCGCAAAATCTCCATTCTCCAGCCTCCAGCTTCCAATGTGGAGGAACTTCAGAAAGGTAACAGTCCTGTCCTCTCCCTAGCCCTCATATATTCACTCTTTCTCATGGGAAGAATGACTTTCGCAGTCAGTTGCTTCTGAAAAGAGGCAGTAGGAACCTAGGGTCAGCCCTTTCTCTGCCTCTGCAATACATCCGCTACGGAGAGGTTATACTCCAGTCTTTTAGTGCCCTGTACAAGGCTTATCAGAGCTGGCTCTGCCCTTCTGTGGTCCAGCGTGACCTGTGACTGAGCACAACTAACGAAGGGCAGATGTTAGGCAGCCCTGACCTAAGCCATATGCTCCCGCCAGCTTTACTGGTAATAAAGCTGACATTTTCACGCCATCTGTCTATGTTCTGAATCTTACTTCTCAATTCATTCTGAACTCAGATGAGGGACAGAGGTATACCTAAATATTACTCCAAAGCTCAACAAATAGAGTAAACTCTACTCAGAATCCTTTGATTTGGTTTGGATTTGAAACTAACATACCAATCTGATAAAGATTAGTTTATTATTAATATCTTATTTCAAGAGTAAGAAAATAAAAGCAAAAGGAGTTGCTTAGCATTTGCTTTTAAAGCATTCCATGAAGTATCTCATCTGACTATGACAGAACCCCATTTTTCTGCGGCCTAAAAAAAGATCACTTAATTTACTACTGCTGCTGCTGCTGCTGCTGCTGCTGCTGCTGCTAAGTTGCTTCAGTCATGTCTGACTCTGTGCGACCCCACAGACGGCAGTCCACCAGGCTCCCCCGTCCCTGGGATTCTCCAGGCAAGAACCTGGAGTGGGTTGCCATTTCCTTCTCCAATGCATGAAAGTGAAAAGTGAAAGTGAACTCGCTCAGTCGTGTCCGACTCTTAGCGACCCCGTGGACCTCAGCCTACCAGGCTCCTCTGTCCATGAGAGTCTCCAGGCAAGAGTACTGGAGTGGGGTGCCACTGC
Organism: Oryx dammah; assembly: GCF_014754425.2. Taxonomy (NCBI): domain Eukaryota; kingdom Metazoa; phylum Chordata; class Mammalia; order Artiodactyla; family Bovidae; genus Oryx; species Oryx dammah. The sequence goes on along the minus strand of NW_024070211.1, from coordinate 116,375,212 downwards.
CTTCTCCGAATTTACTACTAGATATGTTTATTAAGTGACCGGAAGTGATAGCTCTATAGTAGAAACTTCCTGACATAAGAGGAAGTCTATTTACAGAAGATGGGGTCTATCTCAAAATGATACTTCCAATCTAAGAGAAGTATCATACCAAATAACCATGGAGGTTAAGTATTCAGGGTTTCTTATTCACTTATAGAGGAGAAGGAAATGGCAACCCATTCCAGTATCCTTGCTTGGAGAACCCCATGAACAGAAGAGGCTGGAGGGCTACAGTCACAGGGTCGCAAAGAGTCAGACACGACTGAGCGACTAACACACATACACACAGTCGCTTATAGTCCAAAGATAGTTAATTTATATCCAGGCAGTAAATCCACTATTACTTCTTCTCTTCTCCTTTCTCCTCCAATCTGGGGTCATCCACAGTCCTCCTTTCTCTTTTATCCTCGACATCATCTTCTTTCCCAAGTCAAACAACAAAATTCACTTGCAAAAGGAAACAGGTTGGTCTATGGTTTTAAACAATGTATCACATTTTCTTAAATTATGAATTTCACTTTGATAGAAAAAAATGAAATTTATATTTTATAATATATAAAAATATATAAAAACACAATATAAACTAATTATATAAAATAATACAATGCTCTATGATACAATATAAACTAATATAAACTAATGCTCTCTTAATTATGACACTGTATATGATCATGATCTATTCAATCACAAAAGATTTGAAACTTAGATGACAAAGAAAGTAAGTTGATGATTACCAAGTAGGTAGCTTCCCCCTGGAGAACAACGTCAAGTGCAGTAATACTGCATAGGTGGAGCAAGACAGATCAGAGTTGAATTGCTGTCTCTTTTATTTTGTAGTTGTGTGACTTTAGACAAGTCAACGACTCTAAGTCTCTCCTCCTTCATTTGTAACGTACATATAGTATCACCTCCTTTTCAGAGCTATTGTGAAAATTAAATGAGATAATGTACACGCCTCAGCAGGATACCCAGTACATTAGGACTTAAGCAAATTAAAACTTCTATTACTACTACTACTAGCATTCCTAGTTAGGAACTCAAAGTAGGCTAAGTATTTCATTCAGCATAACTACTAAAATAAGCTCTAAGTTTGTCAAATGACAGTAAATTGTAAGTCAGGTCACTTGTGCAAATAACCTTGCTACAGAAATGCATCAGCTCTTACAAGCTTCAAGATGCTCTTCTGGGAAATATGTACAAGAAGTTAACTCACATTTTTCCTTCTGGAAAATATCTACCAAGGTTCTTGTAGATGTTAAATAATACACTATTTTTTAAAGAATGGTGTATATAAATGACACTATGAGCAAGTAAATTACATAATTAACAGCTTTCTTAATCAGATATTCTTTTGATCTGAACTATAAGAGTTTACAACCGCTATAAAAATTGCCACAGAACAGTTTTGACTAATGCAAACCGCAAAGAGGCTGGAGACAAAATTACAACTGGGGAAGTAGTTATTGGTAATGGAGGGACAGATGTGAACAAGGGTTCTTTTCCTTCTTTTTCATAGCACTATAATAACTTTTAAAAAATTGAAAAAAAATCAAAACCAAGGCATAAAAATGTCATATATTTGACTGACATTTACTATGAGTTTTAGGAATCTAAAACTGCATTGAGAACCAAGTGCAGAAAGAAATTGTTCATGGAGTAATAAGGCACTTACGGGAAAACAGAAGTCCAAAAGTAAACCATCATCCTCAAAACTCTACTCCACAACTTCAAATAAAGAAAATATATGTTCTTGGATAGAAGTGATTAAAATCTAATAAGAGATCATGTGACAAGTGTAACAGGTTTTAAATATCAACTAATGCACCAACTTTCAAAATGCAAATCCATCTGCTTCTCTGTTCTCATTGCAATCATCTTGAATTAATCCTTCATTATTTCTCCCGTAATTTGCTTTAAAAACATCTATTTCTGCTTTATTGACTATGCCAAAGCCTTTGACTGTGTGGATCACAATAAACTGTGGAAAATTCTGAAAGAGATGGGAATACCAGACCACCTGACCTGCCTCTTGAGAAATCTGTATGCAGGTCAGGAAGCTACAGTTAGAACTGGACATGGAACAACAGACTGGTTCCAAATAGGAAAAGGAGTACGTCAAGGCTGTATATTGTCACCCTGCTTATTTAACTTAGATGCAGAGTACATCATGAGAAACGCTGGACTGGAAGAAGCAGAAGCTGGAATCAAGATTGCCAGGAGAAACATCAATAACCTCAGATATGTAGATGACACCACCCTTATGGCAGAAAGTGAAGAGGAGCTAAAAAGCCTCTTGATGAAAGTGAAAGAGGAGAGCGAAAAAGTTGGCTTAAAGCTCAACATTCAGAAAACGAAGACCATGGCATCCGGTCCCATCACTTTATGGCAAATAGATGGGGAAACAGTGGAAACAGTGTCAGACTTTATTTTTTAGGGCTCCAAAATCACTGCAGATGGTGACTGCAGCCATGAAATTAAAAGACGCTTACTCCTTGGAAGAAAAGTTATGACCAACCTAGATAGCATATTCAAAAGCAGAGACATTACTTTGCCAACTAAGGTCCGTCTAGTCAAGGCTATGGTTTTTCCAGTGGTCATGTATGGATGTGAGAGTTGGACTGTGAAGAAGGCTGAGTGCCGACGAATTGATGCTTTTGAACTGTGGTGTTGGAGAAGACTCTTGAGAGTCCCTTGGACTGCAAGGAGATCCTACCAGTCCATTCTGAAGGAGATCAACCCTGGGATTTCTTTGGAGGGAATGATGCTAAAGCTGAAACTCCAGCACCTTGGCCACCTCATGCGAAGAGCTGACTCATTGGAAAAGACTCTGATGCTGGGACGGATTGGGGGCAGGAGGAGAAGGGGACAACCGAGGATGAGATGGCTGGATGACATCACAGACTCGATGGACGTGAGTCTGAGTGAACTCCGGGAGATGGTGATGAACAGGGAGGCCTGGCGTGCTGCAATTCATGGGGTCGCAAAGAGTCAGACACGACTGAGCGACTGAACTGAACTGAACTGAACTGAATTGCTTTAACAGTCTCCCTGAATGGATCTTCCCACATCCATCCTCATCCTTCTCCAATCCATTCTTAACCTTGCAGCTGCAGTGATTGCTCTCCAACCCAAATCCAATCTGATCACATCCCTTCTCAGAGAGCTTAATTCCTTTAAGGGCTCTCCATCACCAAGCCTCCTACGCTGCTTTGTTTCTTTTCATTATATGATGATCTGACATACTGTATTGCTTGTCTGTTACACTATCTCCATTCCAAACAGAATGTAAGTCTACAAGGGTAGAGTTTTGTTCACTGTTCTATGCTGCATAGTAAGCACTCAAACATTCACACGTATATGAGTAAAAGAATGAAAGGACTGATGACCTACAGGCCAAAGGCCTCCATGACCTGCTCAGGCCCTCCTCTTGTAACTTACTCCCACCTCTACCAATACTGAATTATCTAATTACCTAAATACAAGGTGTACTTTCCCGCCCTCCTGCTTTGCCATATGCTATGACTTCTGTCTGGAATACCAGCACTCCTCACCACCAAATCAACCTGCCACACTGTCGTCCATATTTCAAAGTCATCTTCAGAAAGCTTCTTCTGAGGCCCTAGACAGAATACATCACTCTTTCTTTCCTCTGTGCCACATCTGTATCTACCCTGGCTCTACTCAAAATGTGCTGGAATGTGTGCCTCCCTTGCTAGACTGAATTTCTTGAGGCCAAGGACTATTATCTCTTTACTTCCAGTACCTAAGACAACATCTATCATAAAGCAACTACTCTATAAATGTTAAGTAAATCGACATATACATGACTACCCTGTAAGAGGAATGAAAGCATCAAGTTTCAAGAAGTTACTCCTCCAATTCCAAGATAATAACCAGCCATGAAATAAAAGAATTTCAACCAATGACACCATCCCAGATAATAAAAGAAAGGGAGTTATACAAATAACATACATGACCAAATCCTTCCAAAATAATGATATACAGTCACATTCACACTTCACTAGAAAGACACACTGGCTCCTTCCTGCTCCATCACTTGCCTTCCCTTTTGGCTCTGCTCCGGTGCTGGTAAACTGAGATCCAGCTAAGCAGTAGGAAGAAGGGACACCTGCTGCTACTGCTAAGTCGCTTCAGTCGTGTCCCCACAGACGGCAGCCCACCAGGCTCCCCCGTCCCTGGGATTCTCCAGGCAAGAACACTGGAGTGGGTTGCCATGTCCTTCTCCAATGCATGAAAGTGAAGAGTGAAAGTGAAGTCGCTCAGTCGACTCTTAGGGACCCCGTGGAACTCAGCCTACCAGGCTCCTCCGTCCATGGGATTTTCCAGGCAAGAGTACCAGAGTGGGGTGCCTTGCCTTCTCCGAAGAGACCTTCTCCGATGGTGTCCCTTCTCTGCCCCAGAAGGGACACCTGGGTCCCCATGAAAAACACATTAAGCAGATCACTCTTGTGAAGGAGCTTTTGATACGATACTTCATGTAATACAAGTTTTGTGTTCCCTCGTCCTATTATTCAAACTTTAACATAGTTGTACAGGATTAGATTTTACCACATCTAAGCCTAAAGGAAACACAAGGGCCGTTAATGGCACAGATTACATGCAGCTGGGCCTTCAGTCCACGGAGCAGCTACAGAAGGCCTCCCAGACCAGTCACCCTCAGCTGTGGGAAGCCTCATCCATTACCCCATTGTGCCTTCCAAACATTACTATTTTTCTCTGAGTGCTGTAAATAAAGGCCCTAAGTCCAATTTTAAGGAACACTTGTCCTCTCTACTTAGTTCCAGAGTATGAACCTGCATATAAATGTACAATCACACACATGCACACAAAAGAATGGACATAAATGTACATTAAACCATTAGAGAACTTTAAAGTCTTAAATCCAATCACAGCTAATATAACTTCAAATGAAGCCAGAGGCCAGAATGTGATCCTCCCCTACCACTCAGTAATCAAGTTATGGAAAATCTGCCTCCTAATACTTTTTCAAATAGATTGCCCACTCCCAGCATTATGCCCGAGTTCAGAATCACAGCATTTCTCATTGGGATATTAGTCTTCTAAATAAATGGTTTATTCTTTTAAATCTCTTGGACTCAATCAAAACTGCATCTCCCATTTGTTGAAGGGTTATGAAATCAGGATTGCACTAAGCACTTGATCACTTTACATTATTCAATTCTCACAGCAATAATGCAAAGCAGGACTTACTGTCCTCATTTTCACAGATGAGGGGTCTAAAGCTCTGAGAGAGGCTAAGTAACTTGCCCAAGGTCATGCAGCTGAAACTGTGGAGTGCAAATTCAAACTCAAATCTATGTTCCCCAAAACCATATGCTCAACTGCTTAAACCTTCAACTCAATCCCTAGTGTGACCTTCCTAAAGGTAAATGTAATCATATTTTACTGTACATAAAATCTTGTAAACAAGACCAGCCTATCCACTCCTCATCCCAAGCTATTCTCACCTCTTCCTGCAACACTTAACTCTTAGCAGTTGAACCTCTCACTGCTTTGCCTGTGAATACAGCTTTTTCACTAAGAATGCTTTTCTCCATTAGCAGGTTACTTCCAGAACAACCTTCGAGATTTACTCAGGCAATCCCTACCCTGGAAAGCCTTTGCCCTAATAAATAAATACCCAAAACTGGGTTAAGTGACTATTTGCTCTGGTTATCAGCTAACTTTCTTACCATACTGTATTATAACTTTATGTTCTTAGGTTATGAGTTCCTAAGGAGTAAATACTGCATTTTAAAATCTCTGCATGCTTAGTACAGTGAGTATGCAGCAGGACTAATGAATATTGAATTAATGAATGAATTCATCAGAAACAGTACAGTTTAAGAATTTGGCCCTAAAGTCAACTTGGCCAGATTTCGAACACTAACCTGCCACACAGTGAACCTGCCAAGCCTAGAGCAGGCTTCTAAATCTTATTTATTCCTTCATCTATAAAATGAAAGATAACTGCACCTACCTCACAGTTTGGCGAGGAGTAAAAGAAACTAGATTTAGCACAATCTCTGACACTGAAAGTACATATTAAACATGAACAACTTTTTTTTCACTTTCAAAGTTTATCCGTGCTGACAAAGCCATATCTCAAATAACAGCTTTACCTACTGGCTTGCTTCAGAGCTTAACAGTTCTCCAAAAAGTCTTAAGATATCTCACAAACAACCTCACCCACAAACAAGGATCTTTCAGCTTTTGGTTACACCAGAGCTCAGTAGCTACCACCTACACCCTAAGTCACCAGCAGTGTCTTCTATTTATTGCTTCTTCCCATCCCTCGATTTCCTCCTCCCTCAAAGATCATGCCCCTAAGCAAGCAGAAATCCACCCCAGAAACCAGCAGCAGCACCTTCTTCCAGGAACCGCCAACTCACACCCAAGCTAGAGCGAATTTGAAGAGATCCATCATTTGGTACAAACTTAAATTTCCTTGGAGGATCATAATTAAGCCCCTTCTATTTATTCGAAGACGCTGGCTTCCTAAGTATTAATTCAAGACAGACAATGAATTTCTGGCATTTTGAATCCAAGAAAAAAGGTCCCCGAAAGCCTTCCCCAGTAAGAGTTCTTCAGGTTTATTACTCTCAAATAGTGATCCAAACCCATTTCATCCCGCTTGTCATCTACGCTCTCTTAAAAGAGATGGTCCGCACTTTCAGGGACCGGAATGCCTTCCCCTCTCCCGTGTCACCTCCCTTCCCACCTCCCCCGTGCCCTCCCGCAGCACAGGCCCGGCCTGGTCCCTCACCAGAGGCTGGCTCAACAGAGACATCACTCACCGCTTCTTGGGGATGGTGCCCGACTCCTGCGCGGCGGGAGTGGCAGTGGGCGCCGCCGTGGCGGTCGCCGCGGTTCTCCGCGCTTTGCAATCATTGGTACTCAGAGCTTCCTGAGGCCGGCCCAGCAGATGGCCTGAAAGAACCCGCAGCCTCCGCCCGGCGCGGTCCCGCTCTGGATCCCGGTCCCGGTCCGCTGCGGACAAGGAGCCCGCGCCCGCGCCCGCGGCCGTCCCGCCCGCCGCAGCCGCCGCCTCCGCCATGGCTTCCGCCTTGTGCCGCCGCCCGGGGCCGCTGGGCTCGGGTGAAAGGTCACTCAGAGCGGCGCCCGGCGCGACCATTCGCTGCGGCGCATCCCGGCAGCCACCGCGGCGACTGAGCGGCTGGTGCCATGCGCCTGGAGCTACTTATTCTCAGCTCCCGCCCACCGCGGCCGCCCGCCTCTACGGTCACGCCCCAGACCGCTGACACCTGTCAAGCAGGTGAGTTCGAGCCGTCCCGGGATTGGCCCGGCCTGAGTCATGCTAGATAACTGGAGCCAAACCGCAAACTCTCCCCGAGGTGACCTAGTGCGCTGGGTGGTCTTCTCGGGTGAGGCCTGAGCCTCCAGAGTAGCTCTCAGGACCAGACGCCTCGGACCATCTGGGCACCTGACGAGCGAACTCAACGCCATCATTTCCTGGGCCCAACTCTGCTCTCCTTCGCTGCGGGGGTCACTAAAAGTAACTCAGAACTGATTGGTTGCCTATAACCATCAAAGCAAATTCCTATTATTTTCTCATCACCTACTTCGAGCCTGGCACTGTGCTCAATGCTAGATCTCAAGTAAGTAAGCTTTGGAAAAACTGAAATGAGAAAACAGACTCGGAGACACTTAAGTTACCCAAAGGCGTGCACCTAGTAAACACTAACGCTGAGATGCAACCTAGGTTCTCTCTCTGTGGTTACTGGGTGTTGCGCCCTTCTTTTTCTTCGTTTTCCTAATAGTGCCGAAGTTTTCTGGTGCTAGAGATAAAACTGTTATTGTTTGGTCGCTAACTCCTGTCCAACTCTTTTGCAGCTCCGTGGACTGTAGCCCTCCAGGCTCCGCTGTCCATGGGATTTCCCAGGCAAAAATGCTTAGTGAATTGCCATTTCCTTCTCCAGAGGATCTTCCTGACCCAGGGATCAACTCTGCATCTCCTGCATTTGCAGGCGGATTCTTTACCACTGAGCCACCTGGGAAACCCAAAGATGAAATTACCCAACAACTGTTCTTAAGACGTCTCAGTCATCTACAAATTGGCTTCATTTCTGGAGAGTGGCACTTAGTGAAATTAGAGCTGTGTCAGTAGGACTGTGCTCCACAGCCATTTTCAGCCAGTTAATCAGATAGACTTTTATAAGCCACCTTGCAGACCTCAACCGTCAGAAGTTAAGAGTTCCTTTTCGCATAAGGTGCAATTTAAACGTAAGTCTTGGGAATGGTAAGAGAAGGCGTTACCATAAGCTTTCTGAGTCCAGTGAGTTCACCTCCTTTCTGAATACCCACCTTCTTGCTAACACAGTCTTCTGCAAAAGAGTTAAGATATTCCAGAAGTTATTTGACCAATACGAAAGAACCATTTAATAATTTGGAGAAAATTCAGGTAAACAGTGAAGAGGACTTGATATGTATGCCTGATCACCAAATCTTAAAGAGAGAGTTCAGCATTAAACATCCAGTCTAGCTATAGAATCACTGAGTCCCGCTCCTGTTTAGCTGCTGCTTCTAACCACTGTCTCTTTGAGATAGACTAGGAGTGGGAAAAGGAAGCAGCAGGAGTAAATTGCTGTGAATGCTCCAAGGAAAAAGACTCCTTACATTTGAGAATTCAGCAACTCTAGTCTTTGAGCTTCTCACACCCTTCTAGATGTTTCTAGAACAGTACTGAAACACCAAGTAGCATGTTTGCTTGCAATCATGTAAAAGTCTTGGTGAAAGTGAAGTCGCTCAGTCCTGTCCGACTCTTTGCGACCCCGTGGACAGTAGCTTGCCAGGCTCCTCCGTCCATGGGATTTTCCAGGCAAGAGTACTGGAGTGAGTTGCCATTTCCTTCTCCAAAAGTCTTAGATTTCTTGCCAGAATGCTGTATAAGCAACAACTCCCTCAGAATCTTTTTGGAATAGCACAGGTCTATTAATTTTTGCTTGAGTCCCAGAGAGCTCAATCTGATACTAATTGTCATGCCTTAAATGTAAATGTAGTTAACTGACTACCACAGTCTTTTCCATGTTGAACTTGAACATGCTTCTTGCCAATTCTCAGGAGACAAAATTTATAAATTTTGCCAATATCAACAATAATAAAAACCTTAGGTGATGGAAAATTTGATGTAAACCAAAATTATAGTTTTGGTGTAAACTATTATAGCATTAGAAAAACTGATTATATATATTTCAAATATGTGCACAGTAATGAAACACATGTAGGCAGTAAAAACACTTGGTGAGAGCCTATAACATAACTAATTCATGTACTATGAGATACAAAAGCGTTTAAGCCTATGCTTCATCTACATGGTAAAATTAGCTAGTTAGAAATTGGGATATATGTGGGGAAGAAACTGTGATACTATTAAGTGAAATAAGTGTGATGTAGGTTACATCGGTGAAGGATTTCCTAACCCCTCCTCACAAGAGCAAAGCTCAAGCAGAGTGCCTTGTTACTTATTTCATCCTTCCTAAGAGAAACAGATATTTCACATGAGGCATGGTCCATTGAGTTTGAGCAAACTGAGAGATAGTGGACAGGGAAGCATGGCATGTCCATGGGGTCACAAAGAGTCAGAAATGACTGAGCGACTGAACAACAATGGTCCATTGAGATTCCCTCCAAAGGCAAAACCTCAGTGATAATCACATTCAGCAGGGCCATCTCCACAAACTTATTCCTTTTGAGTCCTGGAACATGTGGCCGTTAATAACCTAGATCCCCATGGATAGTGTCCTTTATTTGTGTTTACAACATCTCTTCTAATATGAAGCACAAAAAGGTGAAATTAACTCCTGAAACATGCACCAAATTTCTTTATTGCACTGACTTTCATTGCTTATCTTCAGAGTTGATTAGTGATACTTGAGTAAAGGAATTCTTGAATTTTATACATTTTTATTAGGAAATGAGAAAAAGTAAACCAAAGTATAATTTATCATAGATCAAAAACCCATGTAACTTCCATCTAGATTGAAAAATAGAGGGTTGCTAGCACCCCAGAAGTCCCTCTTATGCCCTCTCCCAATCAGTTCACACTCTCTACCTGTCAAAGGTAACCACTGTCCTGAGTTTTATGATACACATTTTCTTGGTTTTTTATGTTTATCAATAAAGCATGCATATGTTTCCTGTTTTTTTCCATTTATATGAATAGTATGATATAGTATGTTCTTTTGTGTCTGCTTTCATTCACTCAACATTATGAGATTTATTCATATTGTTGCATGTAGTTGCAATACGTTCATTTTCCTTGCTGTATAGTATTCCATTGAATGTGTATACCAGGGTTTTTTCTACAATTAATGGGGTTGTTTCCAGTTTGCTTTTTGTTGTGGATATGGCTGCTATAAATATTCTTGCATATGTCTCTAGGTGGACATATAGATGAATTTCTGTAACATACCCATCTAAGAGTGGAATTTCTAGGTCATCAAATATGCATACATTTAATAGATAATGAAATACTAGACTTTTCCAAAGGGATTGTACAAAATCTATTCCAGCTTCATAGGATACTTGCCATATTTATTTATTTAAAACTAAATAGACTGACAATAACATGTCAGAATTCTCATATGGGAACTCTCCTTAGCTGCTGGAATAGGTTTTATACAATTCCTTTGGCTTCCCTGGTGGCATAGTAGTGAAGGATCTGCCTGCAATGCAGAAGACCCAGGTTTGATCCTGGGTTGGGAATATCCCCTGGAGAAGGGAATGGCTACCTACTCCAGTATTCTTGCCTGGAAAATCCCATGGACAGAGGAGTCTGGCAGGGCTGCAGTCCATGGTGTCACAAAGAGTAGGACACGAATGAGCAACGAACCCTTTCACTTTTCATAATACTTTTGGAAAAGCCTGGCATTTTATTATCTATTAAATATATGCATACTTGAGGACTTAGAAATTCCACTCTTAGATTAGTACGTTACAGAAATTCATCTACATGTCCACCTAGAGACATTTTATAGCAGTCTTACCCAAAACAGTCCCAAACTGGAAACAACTCTACTAATTGTAAAATAAACTCTGGTATATAATTATATACTGTTGGGCTTCCCCGGTGACTCAGTGGTAAAGAATCTACGTGCAGCGTGGAAGATGTAGGTTCAATCCCTGGGTCAGGAAGATACCCTGGAGAAGGAAATGGCAACCCACTCCAGTATTTTTGCCTGGGAAATCCCATGGACAGAGAAGTCTGGTGGGCTACAGTCCATGGGGTCATAACAGTCAGACATGACTTAGTGACTAAAGAACAACAATAAAGATAGATCTCCTGTATTACTTTCTAGAAGCCTTAGAGTTTTTCCATTCACATTTATAATTACAGGTTACCTGGAATTGATTGTTACTTATGGTGTGGAAATCGAGTTTCTTTTTTTTTTTTCCCAGTATGAGTATTCAGTTGTTTCAGCACTACTTGTTGAAAATACCTTGTTCTACATTACCACCTCTGTCGTAAATCAACCGTTGACATAACATTAGTCTGTTTCTAGGCTCTGTATTATATTCCACTGGTCTGTTTATCTACCTTATGCCAGTATCACACTGGCTTAGCTACTCTTTATTTTTTTCCATCTTCTACATAGAATCATATAATTTGTGAATAGTAACAGTTGATTTTTCCTTTCCATCCTTCTTTTTCTTGTTTTAGTCAACTGGCTAGAACCTCCAGTACAATGTTCAAGAGTTGTGGTAGTGGCACGTTTATCTTGTTCCTGATTTCAAAGGGAAATCTTTCAACACTTTGCCAGTGTTTCAGCAGAGTTGCTGAGTTTTTGTTTCATTTTGTTTTTTAACAAACCTTTGAGCAGATTAAGGAATTCCCCTTCTAATCCTAACTTTCTTGCTGAGAGTTTTTATCATGATTGGAAATGAGTTTTATCAGATTTTTTTCTGTACCTGTTGAGATGATCATAGGATTTTTCTTTTATTCTGTTCATGTGGTAAATTACATGGATTGGTTTTCCAGTCTTCAGCCAACCTTGCAATGCTGGCATGAACCCAACCTGATCATGACATACTGGCCTTTTTATACATCATTGAATATAGAGTGGTATTAAATTTTTGTTTAATATTTTGTGTTATGTTTACAAGTAAGGTTGATCTGTTATTTTCCTTCTTTTAATAGAAACATGTCAGATTTTGCTGGTCTCATGAAACAAGCTAGTGAGTACTTCTTTGTTTTCTAGGCTCAAGAAGAGTTTGTGTAAGACTGATCATTATTTCTTCCTTAAATGTTTGCTACAGTTCACCAAAGAAACAATCTGAACCTAGATTTTTCTTTATAGGAAGGTCTTTTTATTAAAAGACTAAATAGTTTAATGCTACTCAGATTTTCTGTATTTGCTTGTTTCGGTTTTTAACAGTTTTTTTTTTAGCACATTGTCTGCTTCATTTACATTTTCAAATTTAATGATATACAGTTTTTCATAGTATCTTCTATTATCACTTAATGTCTATAGAATCTTTGTTAATGTCCTACTTTTTTATTCCCAATACTGGTTATTTTGCTATCTCTCTTTTTTAAAATCAATTTACCAGACATTTAGCAATTTTATTACTTTTTTAAAAGACCGAATTTTGACTTTGTTGATCCAATTATATGTATGTTTTTTAAATTAATTTCTCCTAATATTATTTCCTATCTTCCAGTTTTTTCCTAATTTTTTAAAATGAATGCTTAGCTCATTGGTTTCTCAGCCTTTTGTTGTATTTCTTTTCTGATATTTACATTTAGGGCTATACATTTCCCTATAAGCAATTAACTTCAAGTTTTGATAACATTATTTTCATGATTATTCAGTTACAAATAGTTTCCACTTGTATTTGAAAAGAATGATTTGTATTCTCTCTTGTTTAGGAGTATAGAGTTCCTCAGATACAAATTTGATCTAATGATTGTATTGTTCAAGTATTGTTTTATATTCAAGTATTCAAGTTCATGTATTGTTTTATATATTGTATTGTTTTATATCCCAACTGATATTTTGTTTACTTACTTTATCAGTTATTGAAGTATGTTAAGATCTCCCACTATCATTACGGATTTATCTCTTTTTCCTTCTACTGCTAATCTTTGCTTTCAATACTTTGAACCTGTATATTAAATGTCAAAATTATTATATTTTCTTGATGAATTGAACCTTTTATAATTATCAAATATCCCTCTTGCTTTCTAATAATGATTTTTGTCTTAAAGTTTAACTATGACAGTTTGTATGTGAGTGTGGAGAGTAAGGGGGTGGCCTTATCCTATGACTTACAATCTTTTTGTATTCATATGTTTTAGATGTGTCTCTTGTAAATAGCATTTAGTTGTTTTCTTTAGGAAGTTTTTGCACAAAATCTTGGATCATTTAACCTATTTAAATTTAATTCATTTACTGATATATATGGTGTAATGGCTAACAGCATTACCCTCATTCCCAGACAGACATAGGTTTAAATATTGACTCCACCATTGATCAGAAAGATGTGTTGTCTCAAGCTTGTCACATTAATATCTTTGGGCTCAGCTCCTTGTCTATAAAGTTGGAATAGTAATAACAACTTCCCAGGGGTATTAAAAGATTAATGAGCAAGAATATAGTAAACTCCAACTGCTATTGTGGAAGTGAGAGTGAGGTTGGTATAAGGATGACAGCCCTCCTACATAAGGTAATGCACACTAGAGGGAAAAGAAATGAGGTTGAATGAGAAATGTGAAGCCAAATCTGAGGAGCATTGAAAATTTAGCAGAAGAGTAAACATTGATCTGGTGGAAGTTATTTTAAGTTCTTGAGCAGAGAATTAGCATGACAATCAGGAAAGACCAGTACTCTGGAATTCATTCTCAGACAGAAGTCGCCTATCAGGTATACCTGCGAAGCTGTCCCTAGTTATAAAAATAAGCGCTCTACAGCAAATGATGAAGACATAAAAAACTCCTACAAAAAAGTCTGTAGGAGTTAGCAGCTATCTGTTCCAGTAAAGGGCACTGAGTTAGCCTGAGAATGAAGGTGTTTAATGGGAAAGTGGCTGCAGGCTATGTTCTGTCGCAATACCATTTTAGTATTTTACATGCCACAGTCACTTCATATAGGGAAAGGAGGAGGAAATGCATTAGTTAGCCAAATTATTCGGTTAGAGTTGAAAGTACTTTATGTTCTATAAACTTTATGTTCTTTATGTTCTATAGCTGCTCTGCTACTAACTTCCTATGCAGTCTAAAACTCTGTTTCTTTAGATAAGAATCAGTTCTGACCTGCATACCTGTCAGATTTATTGCAAAATGATAAATATGCAAGGACTTTGGAAACCAAAGTCAAAAATTACTTAAAAAAAATTATTTTCTTTAGAACAGATTAAAATCAAGGTTTGCTATTTATCAGTTAGTACTTTAAGCCAGTAAACATTTAAAGTTTTGCTTTTAGGTAAACTTAAGCTCTTTGGACTCTAAGACTTCTTTATAAATCTTAAAAATCGAGAGCCCCCCCCAACAAAGAGCTTTTGTTTATGTTTATATATACCTACATATCTACCTATACCATATAATAAATTAAAATTTTTAAATATTTAAAATACTTCTTTATCAATTTATTTTAAAATAATGATGATCAACCAATACATATTTATATAAGTAAAACATTTTACTAAAAATAACTATATTTGGGGGGAACATGAGAAAAATGGCTTTCCTTTACATTTTTTCAAACTGATGTTTTGCTTAATAGAAGACAGTTTAATTCTCATATCTGCTTCTGAAATCAGTCAGTTGAAATACCACATGCCATGTAACTACGGAAAATCTCCATGTTACACTTATGAGAGAATCAGAGTGAAAAAGATAAATAATGCCTTAGTCTGTTTTGAAAATAGTTTTGACCTTGATCACTCCCTGAAAGGGTTTGGAAGACCCAACAAAGATTCCCAGATCACATTTAAGAATGGCTAAAGTATTTCTATAGATACATACTAAAACATTTGCTGGGTAAGCTCTAAACAACTGAATGCTAAAAGTAGTTAACACTCTTGCCACAAAGTAGTATGAAATGCCCACTATTCATAAACCAAAGGTGTTAAAAATATTTAAAGAATAATTTCACATTTTGATACATTCTATATGAAATACGTATTTTTAAATTTCATACAATCACATTTGAAAGTGATTCCTGTACTTTAAAATCAGATTTCCAAATCCAATTCACATATGAATAGAAACTTAATTCTTATAAATGGGGTATCTAAATTTAGTGTGACTTTTGTGTTGTAACATGATAGCTTAAGCTATCTTATAAAATCAGGCTCACTCCTATGTTAGTCTTACAATATTATTTATATCGGTGCATTTAAATCAGTGGTAAAGAGTTTAAAGGGTGTTCCCAAGGTCATTTTTTAATGCTGTGGAGATGATAGCTTGGCAAAATTCTTTATTCACTAATCCTAGCATTTGAACTTTTTGTATCTCCAGGTTTCTTAGCCCTCCTCATCAGTGCTTTCCTGTGTATGGCCAACAATGATGGAACACCCAGGAACAAGTGATATCCTCGAAGGCAAGTCTTTTCTGTGCTAATTCATTCCCATCAGAATTGTTTTGTTTTGTTTTGTTTTCCCATAGTTCAAAAGTATTCTTTGGGGAGTAGGGAAAGGAGTGTCTTTGAATTCACTGAGACTCTTCCAGAGCACCAGAGACAGCCAGGTTTGAGGATATTGTAGCATAAATCTCCAGGGTCCTAGACTCAGCTCTGGCAAATCTGCTTTAGGACAGCGGACACTTTTAGGAATTCCTACTCCATATTCAGGAGAATTTAATGAGGAAGTAATTTGCTGCTTAACCCTCCCAGGTGGCATAATCTCTACTCACCATTTCCCATTCTTTTTTTTGAAAGAACTGACTTCTGAAAGGGGACACTACTGATCTGGGTTATAGGATTATAGTATGAGAAGCTACTGTGAGTGTATTTGGAGTACACACACCTCTAATGGTCACTCTGTCATTATCCTTTTACGTAGAATCAGATTTCCTCCTTAGTCCACCTGAACCGTGGCACTGCCTCTCATTGCCCCAACAATCGCCTACTGAAGCCTGAGGAAGCACATAAGCTACTTTGAACTAGGTGATTTGTGTTTCTTTTGTTCATACCATGCGGGATATGATCTTAGTTCCCAGACCCGGGATCAAACCCATGATCCCCCGAAGTGTAGGTGCAGAGTCTCACCCACTGAAACACCAAGAAAGTCCCTGAATCGGGTTTTTAAAATGATCTATTAACCACCAATGAGCTTCCTGGGTGGAGCAGTAGTAAAGAGTCCACCTGTCAAGCAGCAGAGGCAGGTTTGATCTCTGGGCTGGGAAGATCCCCTGGAGAAGGAAATGGCAACCCACTCCAGTATTCTTGCCTGGGAAATTACATGGACAGAGGAGCCTGTTAAGCCACAGTTCATGGGATCGCAAAGAGGCAGACACAACTTAGCAACTAAACAACAACATTAACCACCAAGGCAGTGTTTCTATTGTAGCCCTATAGCTACCATTTAAAGTAGCAATATCTGGTTTTGCAATCTACTTTTTAAATGTTGACATATTAAATGACTTTCATGCAAGATATATGGTAGCTTTTTCATGTTCTTCTTACTCTTTTCCTTATTTTTAACATCCCTCCTTCTTATTTTTTCTTTCTTTTAAACCTCTTTCTCTTCTGTTTTTTATGCATGGGTCAGTATAATGCAGGACTAGAGAAAGATGAAGAAATAAAGTACTCAGGGTCATGAAATGAGCAATAAAATTGATCCATGAGTCAAGAGACAAAGTCACGGGAAGACAGCTAAGGCTAATGCCAGGAGGTCCGCATAGAGGAAGACAAAGCAGGAAACACATCCCAAAGTAGCGGCCTGTATAGAACAGCTGACAGCCAGACCGCAAGGCAGGAATGTGAAGATGGTCTAAATGGAAGCCAACTAATTCTGTTAAAGGGGTCCTTTTCTAAAATATGCTCTTTAAAGTCATTGTCTGACCCTCTTTAAAGACAGTCTTCAAAATAGATCCTTGATCCAGCTTACTTTAAACTTGTGTGCAAAATAGTTGTGTGTTTAAAGTGTCAGACAATTTTTCATTTCTGTTTCGAAGGCATTCAAATACCAGTACTAACAGCACATTCATTTCTTTTTAAAAAAAATGCCAAACCTACTGGATCCAAAGTAATATTCTGATTTGCTTGTATGTGGTAGGAGGAGGACAGAGTTGAAATTCACATAACCAGAATTTTAATTATAGTCAGTTCTAACACTATTTTTGTGGTGAGCCATAATCAATTTTTAAACCCATCCATTTAATCACAATTCAGGTTAGAAGCAGACATTGTCTATATAGAGTAGGGTCATAGGATGATTCTCCAGAGAGCAGGCGGGAGGCTCGTAGAGGGGTGAACATCAAGAAGCCTCCCGGGGAAGCAGTGCACCAGCCGGAAAAACACGACACTAGACGCAATGATAATCAAGAAGAGATAGGCCCTGCTGCAGCCAGGGGCTCTGCAAAAGGGAGGGGAAGATATTTGAGTGAATGGGCCACTTCTCATGCTAGCTCTGAGTGTTCCTTATAAAGCACTAGGGGTCAGGAAAATCATCCTTCGTTGACTATGCACTGGCCTACCTTTTGTGCCTTAACTACAAGTATGTTGAAGTCAGGGTAAGTACCATCCCAAGTTCTAACTATAGTTTTCTGAAACTCCATCACTGAAGGAGTTTGTCTATTATAACTAAACTACAGATCTTCCAGCTTCCCAGCAGATCTTAAAATGTCAGAGAAAAATTGCATAAATGCAGAATTCAGCATATGAATATGTGAAATCCCCACAAAAATGTATAAAAATTAAGTTTTATTAATGCCTTATACCTTTCAATAAATAATACAGTGCAGGATGATGACCAGTTATGCAACTTGCCTGCAATAAAAACATATTTCTGCTAAATAACATTTTCTTTAGAACCAATCCATGAGAACAACAGGTAAACTTCTGCTTCCCAGATTTGAAATAAGATTATTAAAATTACCTTGTCTTATGGGAGAAGACATATCGGTGGGAGAAGACAATGTCTTCAGTTCGCATCCAAATAACCCAATGCAGATGATAAGCAAAGGAGACATTAAGGTGTTTGGAGAATAGGTCAGACAAAATTGGTCATGTTAAAGCTGAGTGATGGCACATATATACTCCCTACTTCTGTATATGTTTCAAATTTTCCATAATTAAAACTTTATATTTAAAAATTTTAAATTTATCTTTTAAATTACAATTTCAAATATAGTTAATGCTGATTGCAAAAAATCTAGACAGGATAGTAGTGTGAAGGAAAAGGGGGAAAATATTTTAGCATGCATAACCTTTCCCAGTATTCAGATATCAAATAAGATGAGAATTGTTCAGTTGCTCAGTCAGGTCCGACTTTTTTGCAGCCCCATGGACTGCAGCATGCCAGGCTTCCCTGTCCTTCACCATCTCCCGGAGCTTGTCAAACTCATGTCCATTGAGATGCCATCCAACCATCTCATCCTCTGTCATTCCCTTTTCCTCCTGCCAGCATCTCCTCTTTCCCAGCATCAGGGTCTTTTCTAATGAGTCAGCCCTTCACATCAGGTGTCCAAAGTATTGGAGCTTTAGCTTCAGCATCAGTCCTTCCAATGAATATTCAGGATTGATTTCCTTTAGAATTGACTGGTTTGATCTTCCAGTCCAAGGGACTCTCAAGAGTCTTCTCCAGCACCACAGTTCAAAAGCATCAATTCTTTGGCTCTCAGCCTTCTTTATGGTCCAGCTCTCACATCCATACGTGATTACTGGAAAAACCATAACTCTGAGTATACAGACCTTTGTCAGCAAAGTTATGTCTCTGCTTTTTAATATGCTGTCTAGGTTGGTCATAGCTTTTCTTCCAAGGAGCAGGTATCTTTTAATTTCATCACTGCAGTCACCATCTGCAGTGATTTTGGAGTCCAAGAGAATAAAGTCTGTCACTGTTGACACTGTTTCCCCATCTATTTGTCATGAAGTGATGAGACCGGATGCCATGATCTTCATTTTTTGAAGGTTGAGTTTTAAGCCAGCCTTTCACTCTCCTTTTTCACTTTCATCAAGAGGCTCTTTAGTTCCTTTTCACTTTCTGCCATAAGGATGGTGTCATCTGCATATCTGAGGTTATTGATGTTTCTCCAGGCAATCTTGATTCCAGCTTGTGCTTCATCCAGCCCAGCATTTCACAAGGTTTATTCTGTATATAAGTTAAATAAGCAAGGTGACAATATACAGCCTTGATGTGCTCCTTTCCTGATTTGGAACCAGTCTGTGGTTCCATGTCCAGTTCTAACTGTTGCAAGTAACACACCATCATTTCTGCCTCCTTCAGTTGGTCAAACAGACCACCCCTATACTAAGTGGAAGAGGACAGGAGACAAGGATCACTGAGGACCTTATTGGAAGCTGGCTACTACATGGAAGATAGAAATACCCTTAAATATTAGAGATAAGATATATAAAAATGGACTTGCAGGGGTTGTCTTTAAGTGAAATATATTTGGACCCTAATCCATCTGGGATGGTTATATTACCAAAGAGAGCCAAACGATAACTTGCGGTTATTTAAAACTTTCAAGATACCTAATGCTATAAATCCCCATGTACAAAAGCAAACTACCCTATGAAGAAATCTAGAGGATTGCTGATTTTATCTTCTTTCAAAACTGAAGGGAACACCGGTGGCAAGTTCTGTTAAAGTCTTTTTATCGCCACCTTTCTTTGTGGCTCAGCTGGTAAAGAATCCGCCTGCAATGCGGGAGACCTGGGTTTGATCCCTGGGTTGGGAAGATCCCTTAGAGAAGGGAAAGAAAGGCTACCCACTCTAGTATTCTGGCCTGGAGAATTCCATGGACTGTATAGTCAATGGGGTCACAGAGTCGGACACAACTGAGCAAATTTCACATATATACATTCCCAAATAGGGTTATGCGTTCCTCTGCCAAAGGTCCGTTCCTAGTTTATAGCTGCATTCCTGGTAGACTTCAGTCTGTCTTGGCACAAATGTTCTAGCCTGGCTTTTTGTTCTTAGTCTTAACAATCCCAAACAAAGAATAATGGTGGAAGGGAGAGAAAATACAGCAGTGGGTTTTGCCCTTAACTTAAAATGTCAACAAGGGAAGAAAATAATCACCATATTCACAACTAAAAGTCTTGAAGAAAACATGAGAAACTTTCTAAACTGACAGTCCTAACTATCCTTAGACCTAGGTTTATATATACCAAATTAAAGTTATACTTCAGTCTCTGTCTCTGTATTCATCTCTATATCCACACTGATATATTGATTTCTAGCACCAGTAGTTTTTTAAAATAGTAGTTTAGGGTTTCCTACCACACTTTCATGGTGTGATCACTCATACCATGATCTTGGAGTGCAAAGTCAAGTGGGCCTTAGGAAACATCACTACAAACAAAACTAGTGGAGGTGATAGAATTCCAACTGAGCTGTTTTAAATCCTAAAAGATAATGCTGTGAAAGTGCTGCACTCAATATGTCAGCAAATTTGGAAAACTCAGCAGTGACCACAGGACTGGAAGAGGTCAGTTTTCATTCCAATCCCAAAGAAAGGCAATGCCAAAGAATGCTCAAACTACCACACAATTGCACTCATCTCACACGCTAGTAAACTAATGCTCAAAATTCTCCAAGCCAGGCTTCAGTAGTACATGAACCATGAACTTCCAGATGTTCAAGCTGGTTTTAGAAAAGGCAGAGGGACCAGAGGTCAAAAATACTAAAATCAATAAAACCATATTATCAGTTCTTTAGGAAAGTACCAATCCCTGGCCCAGATTAATATGGTTATATGGTTAATTAATATGGTTAATATGGTTTCTTAGAATCGATACTAAACACATTTATTTTATAATATAATAGCAGGCAATACACATAAGGAAAAAATAATAGGTAAGTCTACTTCAAGCCACAATTAAAATGCCCACAAATATTTAATATGATTGGAGAAAAACTAATAAAACTTTCACTTTGTTTCACATTCCATTTCTCATTCTATGACTCAATAATTGCTTATTGGTTTAGGTAAAACTTATGGCTTTAGCCTTAAACTGGAATGTTGGGGTATCTAGAGTAATAAATGGGAAAATAAATATAAAATATTTTTTAAATTAATGTTTTAGTACAGTTGTAAAGTATGTATACATACATACTCTCTCTTTATCTCTCTCTCACACACACACACCAAAAACAAATGTAACATGATAGGAGGAACTGTTTACATTCAAGGTCAGGATTCTTACATTCTACCCCAGAACTTGTTTGGTGACCAGATTGGTAGCTGTACATCTGGTTCTGATACTCTATCTGCTGCTGCTGCTCCTGCTGCTAAGTCACTTCAGTCTTGTCCGACTCTGTGCGACCCCATAGATGGCAGCCCACCAGGCTCCTCTGACCCTGAGATTCTCCAGGCTAGAATAGTGGAGTGGGTTGCCATTTCCTTCTCCAATGCATGAAAGTGAAAAGTGAAAGTGAAGTCTCTCAGTCGTGTCAGACTCTTAGCGACCCCATGGTCTGCAGCCTACCAGGCTCCTCCATCCATGGGATTTTCCAGGCAAGAGTACTGGAGTAGGGTGCCACTGCCTTCTCTGGATACTCTATCTAGAGTTGGTCTAACCCCAAAGTTCAGTTAGGCACTTTCCAGAAAATGGGATATTCTGCAATTTTCCCTTGAGAAGGAGAGAAAAGAAGAATATGGATTGCAGGAATCTGCCACTTTGGAAATTAACTAATCTGGGGTTCTCCAGCGTAAATTCTGTATGCTGCTAGTGCTTCTGGGTGGGGTAGGCAATGGCACCCCACTTCAGTACTCTTACCTGGAAAATCCCATGGATGGAGGAGCCTGGTAGGCTGCGGTCCATGGGGTCGCTAAGAGTCGGACACGACTGAGCAACTTCACTTTCACGCATTGGAGAAGGAAATGGCAACCTGGTGGGCTGCTGTCTATGGGGTCACACAGAGTCAGACTCGACTGAAGCGACTTAGCAGCAGCAGCAGCAGCAGCAGTTCTTCTGGGTACAGGGCACATTTCTGTGGTTCTTCCATCATAAATTTGGAAAATATTTCCCACTATAACTCTGCCCCATTGAAGTCACATTACCTATTAGCTTATAAAGTATCTGAAAATTCTTTGTAATAGAATGTTTACCCACAGAATGGTTTTCCCCCTAACCCCTATTTATATCTCTTTGGGATGCACTGGCTTAAATTATAAGGTCCTACAGAGCAAGTGCTCAAGATGTGAATAGCCAAGGCCAGTGTCCAAAGGACTGTCATCATTGATCGGTCATTTTGTGAATGGTGGGCCAAAGCTGTCAGTCCAAAATTTAAATTACAGATGTCCTAAATGATAGTCATGGAAGCATATTTTTAACCTTTGAAGATGACAAGTCTAAATCTATGTAATGAAAATTTTTTTCTTAGCTATAAGGTTAAGTTCAGCCAATAGGGCAGAACTGAGCCTATTAGACAAACCTGAAAAGTTATTGCACACACAGATACTCACATGTACACATAAAAATGCAATGTTTTTGTACATGGAAGCCAAAATCAAGATGGGTGACCAAGGTCTGTGAGATTGCTAATTTCCTGGGTGAACTAAGAAGAGTTCAAGATCATATTGAAACATTCAACAAATGGTAGTGTAGAAGAAACAAGGAGTCTATTTCTTAGTTACAATGAAGGGAGAGGTGCAGGTTTAGAAAAATATTGTAAAAAGAAAAGAAAGGCATTTAATAGTATCTCAACACAGAATCATTATCCTTCCAAATGTATTCCTGTGTTTCTTACTTGAGAGGATGAGGTTTGCTGTGATAGAGTTATATATGGGAGGGATGGGATTAGCAGCTATGTCTTTAATATTCAAGTTGAATTAACAACAGCATTATAAACAGAAGGGGGTTCAGAAAAAGTTTCATGTTTGTATGAAATGGACAGATTATCTCCTACCCTAAATCCCATGAATAATCCTCATTATCCTCTTTCAGCTTTTTTATCCAGAAAAAGAAAAGCATCATCTTTGTGCATTTATCCATTTGTTTAGAAAGTGACCTTCTAGGACTGCGTCTTTGGCATGTTGTGGGTGGCTGTAAGCATCCTGGGGGTGTTCAGCAAATGATGATAAAGAAATTTAGATGAAGAGCACAAAGTCAGACAGAGAGTTAATAAGGTCCAACTCAGGGCTCTTAATGCCCAAGTTTATAGCGAAACCAACTCTCACATCACTTTTATACTGTGTCTAGGTTTTAAAGCATATTGATTTTGTTTCCTTAAGGTAATTTATTCAGGTAGTTCTGTTAAGTGTTGATTTGCAATGCCAGCAAATCCTATGCTGCATTATCATGGAAATACCAAATATTTTGAAGACATGTACAGTCAAAGACATGTTTTGTTCTATTATCTTTCCCTTGGCTGGGGAAAAAGAGGACGTGCTATAGAATAGCAGGATTAGTAGATTCCAAAATGAATTACTCCTCATTCATGTGAAATCATGAACTTCTAGTTACTGTTTTCATAGTCTGTCATGCATAACATTTTTACCAAACCTAGCCTGAAATTTATGCAAGTTATTAGTCATTATCACCAACAATACAGGCCTTCTCAAGTCAATGATATCAGCTCTCTTGTTGGATATATTCTTTAAATTTCCAATCAAAGTCTATAACTCACAAGGTGATTAGTTCACAGTCTTCCCAATATGTTTTAGAGTTGCAGCTTCCAAGAGTTTATATTGGTGGCACCGCTAATAACTGTTACTGTCCTTTTGTCACCAAGTCATGTCTGACTCTTCTGCAGCCCCATGGACTGTAGCCCAGTGGTCTCCTCTATCCATAGGATTTCCCAGCAAGAATACTGGAGTGGGTCTCCATTTCCTTCCCCAGGGGATCTTCCTGACCCAGGGATGAAACCTGAGTCTCCTGCATTGGCAAGGCGGGTTCTTTACCACTGAGCCACCAGAGAAGCCCATTAATAACTGATTTTTTCAAATTGACTGGTGCTACCACTGTTCTCTACTAAAGAACCCAAAAGCTCTCCCTGACTTGTCTGCTGTCCTTCCCCTTCTATCCCAACCATCACCAACTTACACCAGAAGAGGAATTGCCTTTTCCTCACTATTCTTACTACCATGGCCTATGCCAGGCCACGTCTCCTGACTCCAGACCAACCTAACTTCTCCAGGTTCCCACTTTTGAAATTTTCTTACATACATTTCTGCCAGAATAGTCTTAGTAAAGTACCATTTATATTACCCTGTAGTAAATCTGACTACTCCAGACCATTGTAACCTCAAGGTACCCATAGTACTTACATATAGCTCAATGCTTAATTAAGTATTCCCAGGTGATTTCATTTGAATTCATTTTATCTTCCTTGAGGAGAGTGTGTTTCATGTTTTTTTTTTTCTTTTTTCATTTAGCTGCTATAGCCCTCACATAAGACTTGTTCAAGATCAACCCTCACGGTCAAATCCTAGCCCATTATTAACACTTTAAATGTGCCATAGAATATTCTGCTATGCTAGAAAGAGGCTGGTTCCCATACCTTTCTGTAGTCATTCACTCATCAGATATTACTAAGCAATCTCTGTATACCAAGTACCTTGCACTTGCAAGAGATGTAATCTTTGCCTTAAAGGAACTTGTAGGAGAGTCAGTGTCCTGAGGACTTGGAATTTAAGTATGTGTGGGTGGGTGCTTTGGGGCAGCCACAGGAAACAAAACTAAATTAGACTGGGAATAGTAAGGAGTGGAACTTCATTGTCCAAACTGTGTTTCCCAGCTCATGAGTCCTGAAAAATTCTCCATGAAGAAACAAACAAGATGCTATGGTCAAATAAATGTGGGAAACCCTGGCCCCTGTCACTTCCTTTCCCAAAGAGTCAATCACAAAGCCTATTAGCACACTGTCTAAAGAAACCTGTGGGAAACCCCAGGCATGAAATACAGATTCCCCAGTTATTGAGAGAGAAGTGGTGATTGAAACCTTCTGAATGGGTAAGATCACTGAGGGACTGAAGACGAACAGAGGACTGGGGCCAAGGAAAAGGAGAATACCAACATTGAAGTGCAGTGTGGCCCACAGGGAGGTTAAGATGAACTGGCCAGAGATGTGGAGATATCCCAAAACAGAGTGGAAAACCAGGGGCAGAGGGAGAGGAGAGAGTTTCAAGGAAGAGTTGACCAGAAACATCAGAGCCCTACATGAAGACATTAGAGTGACCCCTGGATTTAGCAATCAAGTGTTTACTAGGGACCTTGGCAAGAAAGTCATCAAGGGAATGTTGGATGGAAGGGGATTACAGTGGCCTGAGGCTGTGCAGAAAGAGAGTAAGTGTAGATTAGTCTTCTGAGAAATTTGGCTGTAAAGGGTTGGGATTAATACAGGAATAGAATAAAAATGTTGCTGATTCTGCTGCTGCTAAGTCGCTTCAGTCCTGTCCAACTCTGTGCGACCCCATAGTCGGCAGCCCACCAGGCTCCCCCATCCCTGGGATTCTCCGGGCAAGGAGACTGGAGGGGGTTGCCATTTCCCTCTCCAATGCATGAAAGTGAAAAGTGAAAGTGAAGTCACTCAGTCGTGTCTGACTTTTAGTGACCCCAGGGACTGCAGCCTACCAGGCTCCTCCATCCATGGGATTTTCCGGGCAAGAGTACTGGAGTGGGGTGCCATTGCCTTCTCCTAAGAATGTTGAAGGAGGGTTATTTTACAGTGAGGAAATTTGAACCCTTTTATATGCTAAGGGAAAAAAGCCAAGTAGGAAAGGTTAAGATACAGGGGAATTGGAGTGAAAGGTGCTTGGTAAGGCTAGATAACTGAGAAATGGAGAAGGAGGGCATCACAGGTGAGGCAGCATTAGCCACTACATAAAAGAGCTACCTTTTCTGCTGGGCAAAAAAGACAGGCTGAAAGAAAAAGTTATTAATAACATTAATATTCTTTGAGGACCTACTCTGTGTCGGGTGTGAGTGGCTTACATAAATTGTCTCATTTAATTCTTAAAATAACCCTTCAGCATAAGCACTAGTGTTATCCCAACTTTGCAGATGAAGAAACTGCAATGTGGAAAGAGAGTAGTATCTTGTCATGTAGTAGAGTCAGGATGTAAAGTCAGGTTAAAAAAAAAGGGAGTCTCTTGCCTAATGAAAACTCTCTAGGAAGGAAATTCTCCCTTAAATGTTCTCAACTTTTCAGAATTAAGTAGAAGACATGGCTATTTCCTGAGAGTGAGCCAGAGTAGTGGCAAGATAAGGGAGATGAGGAATGGGGCACCCATTGAAACAGCTGTGAAGAAATGGGAAAGAGAGCCAGTTAGGGACATGTCAGCGAGTGACGCTAAAGCTGAGACACATGCTGTATTAGACTTCAATTCCTGTGGTTTGTGACACCCCACCCCCACCTGCTGTGCCACGAAGGTGGTTTCTCTCCTATAGATATGAACCAAAGGCTGACAGGGTACAGAAGGATTTGCTCTGATGGAGGAAACTAGAGATATCTGAGGACACTGGGAAAATGTAAACTAGATCTTGTTGTATAAAACTGAGCAAATTTCAAGCCTAGTCCATCAAGAAATGAATTGACATAGCACAAAACGAAGAGCTAGCTTGGGGGAAAACTGTACATTCAGTTTTCAGATGTGTAGATTTTGAGATGCCTAGAGTTTCACCTGGAGAAGGCAATGGCACCCCACTCCAGTACTCTTGCCCGGAAAATCCCATGGACAGAGGAGCCTGGTAGGCTGCAGTCCATGGGGTCTCTGAGAGTCGACTGAGTGACTTCACTTTCACTTATCACTTTCATGCATTGGAGAAGGAAATGGCAACGCACTCCAGTGTTCTTGCCTGGAGAATCCCAGGGACGGGGGAGCCTGGGGGGCTGCCGTCTATGGGGTCGCACAGAGTCGGACATGACTGAATCGGCTTAGCAGCAGCAGCAGCAGCCACAGAGTTTCACCACATGGGAATATCTGGACTTGGGTGTTATCACCTAAAGGTAACAGTTCAAGATTTCACACAAGTTGCCAGCTCACAGAGACAGTGAAAAAGTATCACAAACACATCCCAATTTCATCATAAAAAAAGAATAGAAAGATAATATGGCCTACTAATTATGATCAGAGCAATAGAATGATACTGCCAAGCACCAGAGCAGAGTTCTCTGGCAATGAGACCAAGATGGAAGAGGAAATAAAAAACCTTGGTTACTTGTAGGACATGGAGTTGGGTAGAGTCACTGACATAGCCCTTTAAGGTGAATAAGAGATTGCATAAGGGGTATATGAAAGGTTTAAAGTTATACACAGGGAAATAGCACCTGAAGCAATTGCAAAAGCAAACTTCACGTTTTTCTCAAGTTTGCCTTGATCTAGCCTTGCAAGAAATTAGAGCAGAAGTATTCTACGTTCGATGGCTAGGACAAGATGATTGGGGAAGTCCCTGCGGCACCGATGCTATTTTCTTTTTTACATGATGTCTTCTACTACTGTCTTTGTATTTGACATACAATGCTCTCCCAGTCTCACTGACACACTGCCTCACATATCCCTCTTGACCCTGAAAGTCTATTTTAAATGTAACGAAACGTAAAAGTAACAAATTTGTAAAAGAAAATAATTTCACTGCTTTGTAATAAGTTCCAAACCTGTCTGTTTGTTCTGACCAAATCTTGAGCTTGCAACTTTAAATTCAGATGTGTGGCAGCAACCACCAAGAATGCTTCAGGAGTAGTCCTTGAAAGTCAGACTAGACAAAAGCCCCCTCAGTCACATCTGCAAAGTGTGCACTATAACACATTGCTGGTTCAGTTCAGTTCAGTCACTCAGTCGTGTCCGACTCTTTGCAACCCCATGGACTGCAGCACACCAGCTTCCCTGTCCATCACCAACTCCCAGAGCTTGCTCAAACTCATGTCCATCAAGTCGGTGATGCCATCCTTTGCTGGTTAGGCACCTTTATCTTACATTAGCACTTATCCTTGAGCACAAACCTTGAGAAAGAATTTATTTTCACACAGTCTCATGGCATAATCCCCAAGGGTTATGAACTAGGATCTTTAATGAGTCTTAAAAGGCCCATCCATCTGGTTCATCACTAAGTTCAGTAATGGGCAAGGAGAAAGACAGGGAGAAAAAGTGGTAAAAAGAAAAGGAGGGACCGGGGAGGGAAAGGATGAGGAGGAAGAAGAGAGAGAAGAAAGATGGAAGACAGAGCAGGCGGAGAGAAAGGGGCAAAGAGAAGCCAGAGAAATAGGGAGAATGAGAAGGAAGGCCTTCCTTTGGCCTCTTAGTAATCAGAGTTACTTAGAGGTGGTTTTCAGAAGTGATTTTTCCATAAGAGGTCTTTGAAGTCATGACCTACTAATCTATTGTGTTTTGGGTACGTTCTGGTCTTCCACATGGCCCCTGGAGAAAGAAATACCAAAGAGGGCAGTTTTGATGGCAAGAAATAAACATTTTGTAAATGAACAAGAGAAATAATCTGGCTCAGTGTGAGTCCCTATCTTGCCCGAGACCCAGTTTGGGGAAAAATGTTTATGGTTGCATTTTTTCAGACTCTAAATGAAATCAGTTAAGTCACTCAGTTGGGTCCTACTCTTTGTGACCCCATGGACTGCGGCACGGCAGACTTCCCTGTCCATCACCAACTCCTGAAGCCTGCTCAAACTCGTGGGGCAAATGTGTGTTTTACAATATGTATTACCTATCTATTAAATTTTAAAATGTCAATGAGCAATTGGCACAGCTTCTTGGGACTTTAATTGCTAATATTTGGGCAAAGCTGAAAAGTAACAAAGTAGATGCTGTTGATGGATTTCTTATTTTGATTAGCAGCATAGAACTGATACGGTGAGGGCGGTTGGGGTTCAGAAAAGGGCAAGAGGGGAAAGAAACATATGCATCAAATAGGTATTGAAAGATTAAAATTTTCCATATTTCCTCTGTTTGGAAGAAACTCAGAGTTTAAGTTTTCTGAGATTTCATAGGATTTTTTGGTGGTGGTGGTGGTGGATCTGAAAAACACCTTAAAATATATATATCCAGGCTGACTCATAGAGGAAAAAGATCCCATTCCTTCTCTCTCTCTCTCTCACAAACACACACACACACTCACATCATTAATAGTTTCTGAAGCAAGGAAACAATCTGGCTGAGTGTGAGCCCCTATCTTGCATGAGACCCAGCTTGGGGGAAAAATGTTTACAGTTGCATTTTTCTTGTTTCTCACATACAAAAGGCTTATACTTCTCCTTTTTGTGTGTTATGATAAAAGGATTGGGTACACTATTAAGAAAGTTAAATTAATAACCTTTTACCTGTCGAGTGAAGTAAAAAAATCTACCTCTGGGATTAATAATTTACACATTTTTCTTAGCTTAAATCATGTAAGTGAGCAAAAAGACACTCTCTATATATGAAAATTAATAGATTGGTAAGAATGAAGCAAAGCTACCCTTTATAGAGAACTAAAACACTTGGAAAAAAATAAAAAGGGGACTGAGCTGGTTTCAGCTGAAAGATTAGCAGTCATTTCAGATAGCAGCTGAAAAATATGGAAAATGAAGTGGCACAAATAAGTGTCCTCCTTTATTGTCCCAAATATCCGGAGAATAATTAATGTGCCCCTCACCTTGCTTCATAGGAGCCCACTGCTCCACTCTATTTAGATGAAGGCAGGATCCTTTCATACAGTGGAAATAGGGTGAGAAAGAGGTGGTTTATATATAAATATGTCTGTGCATGCTCAGATGCTCACTTGTGTCTGATTCTTTGCGACACTGTGCACTGCAGCCCTCCAGGCACCTCTGTCCATGGGATTCTCCGGGCAAGAGAACTGGAGTTCATTGCCATTTCCTCCTCCAAAGGGTCTTCCCGGAACTGAACGTGCCGCTCCCGCACTGGTGTCCTTTACCACTGAGCCACCTGGGAAACCCATTTATGTGTGTGTGTGTGTGTGTGTGTGTGTGTGTGTGTGTGTATAGTGTTCTTTTCTGATTATAAAGTAATTATGAGAAATTTTTTATATTTTTTTTAAAATTTTACTTTATTTTAATTTACAATATTGTATTGGTTTTGCCATAAATTTAATTAATGCTTATTGTAGAAAAATTGAAATGTACCAAAAAAAAATAAGGCATAGCCAGAAAAATGTGCTGATAGTTTTTTCTTATATAATTTCTTCCTAGTGTGTTTTTTGTTTTTCTTTAATGCTAGACTGTCTTTGCTTAGTACAAGAAAAATACTTCCATTTGATGCTTTCAGCACTGGTGGACAAGAAATGAATAAAAAACACAAAAATAGAGGAGAAACAATAATGGCATCTAGTTGAACTGTGGGAAGCTGTACCAGCCTCCAGAACTAAGTATTCAAGAAAGAAGGCAGTTGTGAGAAATCAGCAGAGTGCAGTGGAAAGAGCACACAGAAGTTCTGTCCTAGTCCTATCTGACAGTTACCTCACTCTGTGGCCCTGGGAAAAGCATTTTCCTTCTCTAGCCTTTATTTCCTTCATCTTTAAAGTCAGGCCTTGTAGCTCAGCAGTTCTGGAAACTTTGTAAGGTGTTTTGCCCTATGCTGCAGACCAGAGACAGCAGGCAGGAAGCTTTTAATCTAATCTAGTGCAGTTTGCAACTTTGAATGAAATTCAGGTAAATTTTCACTGTATCCCTCACATGCACCCCTGAAATTTAAAGGAAAATAGTTTGCAAATTCTCAATTTAGTGGAATGGACCAGATGCTCCTCAAAGTTCCTCAGGCTCTGAAATTCTGTAATATAGCATCCCCAAAAGTCAAGCACATCTTTAAAATCCCAGCCTAAACCAATTCTGACCATTCTTACCCTAAGAACAATCAGTAAGTTTATTGAGAGTCTAGAGGAACCCTACTTTCTAAGCAAATGGAAACCAGAGCTAAATATTTTGTCAATTTAATTGTTAGTACATATTCCCTAAATATCAAAGGCCAAGCTTTCACAAAATAGGGTAGTAAAAATCTACCTTTATTCCAAACCTGTCTCCTCTGATCCTTCTCTCCTCAGTTCCACCTCAGTCTAGGAATTCAGCAACCTGAAATTTTCATTTCCTATGAAAACTTCTTGGAAAGTGGTAAATATGAGTCATTTACAGCTTAGCGTGTTTCTTCCAAGGATATTTGTACTAAATCTTTGTATGTGATTGCTTAATAAGAGGTTTTTCTTTCTGTTGAAGGAATTTCCTATATCAGTGAGTAGGTGGAGAAGGTATAGACAAGGCAAGACAGAAGGACCTTCTTCAGTTCCCTAAATTCATACCAAATATGGGAAGGCTTTGTCCAAGAGTCTTTCAAATTCAGGAACAATGTGGATTATGTCTTTCATATGATCAGCCCTCCAAATTCACTAATAAGGACCTCTTCTTCACCCAGCCCCACTTGAAGCTGCATTTAGACATAGTGTTAACTTTTTAACAGCTTACAGAAAGACTACCCAATTATGACAAGCCTTAAAAGAAATATAATATCAAATATTTTTTTCAAGAGGTAGAAAGAAGACTGGTCACTTTTTTTCTCCTTTTGTAGTGAGGCTGAAAGAATTTAGGGAGATGTCTCAATTTAAATGAATTAAAAATTGAATTAGTAATTGATATATTTATAAATAAATGACTCTTCTAAATCAGTGTTTTCCATCAGAACTTCTATGATGATGGAAATGCTGTATAATTGTACTGTCTAATAGGTAGCCATTGGCCCAGTGTGGTTATTGAATGCTTGAAATATGGCTCTTGAGATTCAGAAGCTGAATTTTTAATTTTTATTAATTTAAATTTAAATAGCCTCATGTGGCTAGTGGGTATCATTTTAGACAGAACAGCTCTAAATGATTCTTTATGGAAGCCGTTTGGTGCCAAATACCCTATTCTGAACCTGACAAGGGAACTTCATCCAAATAAAGTGAATGTCTTTAGAACTTCAGGTTTATTCTAATTACATTGGTTGCCAGGCAAAGGCAGTGGTAAATGAGAAGCAAGAACATCTACAGGACTGCCATGGAAACCCTATTAGAGAAACACAGGACAAGCTAGTATATTGCAGTTTAGCTAGACCCAGATAGGCCTGAACCAGTCCCTGAGGGTGATCCAAATAATGCCAACCCAATGCTTTTTTAAAATTTTCTTAAATTTGTGTCTACTGGAAGTTTTTTATATTTCTGTGTGGACCCTTGTAACAGGATACCTTGAAAAGATCTATGACCAAAGATTGCCTTAAATCACAATTTTTTCTGACCAGTGGAATTCAGAGACTGTGACTGCTGTCTGTTGTTCTTAAGCATGAACTTTGTGGCCCTTTGAGGAGGTAGCTTGAATATCTGTTATGAGGAAGAATTATAGTGTCTAAAGGCTCTTTGTTGACATTTTGTTCATTGATAATTATGTTGTATCTAAAGGCTCTTTGTCAAAAATTCCTTTTTGAGAATATGCTTGCTCACTGCTGTGATATGAGTTTCTATTTGCACAAGATAAAGAAAAAGCTTGCCCATCAGTTTTTCAAATAAATTTTGATAGGATGTTACCACCAGTCTTTAATTTCTATCCTGATTAAAACATTAAGGGAGTCCGGCCATTGTCCCTACGCCCTTTGGAACAGTTAAGCTTGGCAGGGTCTCAGTTACCTGTGACTTGTAGCACCAAAGACAATGAGCTCCACAAGCTGCAGAGGTCACTGTTTGCAAAGAGTAAATAGGCATAGAGATTCCAGGCAGCGTCGCCATACCTACCGTCATTGTCGTAGGGAGAGAACTGAATTCATTAGAGGTTATAAAGTTATATTTATTTCTAGGGTTTAAAAAATAACTTTTTCCTTAGCTATGAAAGGTTAAGGGTCCTGGAAAGGAAACCTGAGGCTTAGCCACCCTAGGTAAGGGTCCTAGGAGGCTGGGCTGAAGAATCTTAAATGAAACCAAGGCTTTGGCAAGGCTGCAGGGCTTCCTGTGTTGTAAAGAAAGTTACGGGGAAACTGAGGATCTTAGCGAATGAAGAATATTTCTTTTAGACAATAATAGCTGCTGGTGTGAATAAAAAGAGATGACAAGAATCACTTCCTACTTAGCAGCCCAGAGAGAAGAATACACATTTGGATCCTGTCTTAATTTAAAATTGAAATGGAGCAGAGAAGCCTCCGTAGTTGCCTTCAGTAATTGATTTGTGCTCTTTTCTTTCTCCACCCAGATCTATGTAAGATTTTGGGCTTTATTGCCCATACAACATTAGACTAAAAATTACACTTGGAGCCCATGTTAAGTTATCCCCTTACTTGAAAACAAAACCAAGACACATGTTTCAAGGGTCAACCAGTTACTACTAGAACTCTTGGCCCAGAACTTAGTTCATATGCCACAAATTTCCTCTTTCAACAGCAGTAACCAAGCCCCTATCTGTTCCCTATTTCTTTCTCTTTTCCATAATGAAAGCACAGGAGTTGGAGACTAAATTATGCTGAGAATCTATAGCCCTCATGATCTTGGGACAACCTGTTTTAACTTTGTTATGCTTCAATTCAACAAATATTAACTGAGTAACTGAAAGCCTCAAGCCCTAGTAATAAGTGTTGTTACAGCAGTTAAGAGCTTCAGACTAAAGAGTGATTTTATTGTCACCCGAAACAGGAAGGTCTGGGGAACTTGTCTAATATATTTTTCTGACTCAGTACAGTTAACTCATATTTACTCATCTTCCTTTTCTTTCTAGCTGATTACCGATTTCCTCATTCCCCTTAGAGCATCCTAGCATCCTTCCCTGTAATCTTTGTTTAGAGTTGAGCACCAGGTTCTAGAAAAGGAGTGTGGAAGCTGAGGGTGTAACCCCACAAGCCAGATCTTGACAAGTTTCTGTGTATGGGGATTAGGAAAAGGATGACTGATTCTTGAAGTTCTGGTCTGACTTGGGCCTGGCTTGGGAATGTGGAGATTCTGGCATGAAGGAAAAGAGAGAATAACTAAAAACTCAGAAGAACTGTTAATATAACATCCAGTTCCTGCTTACAGCAATGATCTGACCCCTCTCGCTGCTATGGAACACACGCATGTAGGCGCACATGTGATCTTGTGAACCCAGGCTCTCTTCAAAGTGTGCCCTCCCACTCCCAGCCTTTCTTCTGGACTCTCTCCAGTCCCACCGTATCCACCCTAGTGCAAGTCACCCTCATTTCTTTGCCCAGACTCTAGGCAGGCCTGTAGCCTGCTGACTGGCCTTTCCACACCTATATTTGTCTCACTTTGATCCTTTCTCCATTGTGCCCTCAGAATGACAATGTGTTGCTTCCTGGCATGCAAGGGTAATGACCCAAATTATGAATAAGGCCTACAGGGTCACGCATGAAGAGGCTTTCGCTCAGCCTTTTCACTCTTTGTGGGCCACCTACACTGGTGCTACCCCCAGCCTTGTTATTTCTGCCTTCAATCCTAACCCCAGACCCGGCACCCCTGCTTTTCCTTCAAAACTCAACTCAAATATCACTTGTTTAGGGTCAGTTTACCTAATGTGCCAGACTAAGCCAGGGTCCCTGTCAGAAGTTCCCCTAACATCTCACACTTCTCTTTCACACTGCTTATTACCATTGTGATTATATAGCTAGCTATTGTTTAAAGGACCATGGCTGCCTGTCCACTGCTTTATCCCCCAGCATCTATCACCACGCCCAGCACACAGCAGTGGCGGTAGGGGGCGAAGTTGTTAAATATGTGTTGAGTGGCAATACCTGTCTTCTAAAGACCACACAGCCACTTCCCTGACACACTGGTGTCTGCAGCATAGAGAAGCCATCCTGTTCTTATTGTATCCTGTACTGTTATTCTTTTCACTTTGATCTGGCTTGATTATTTTTTTGTCCTCTATGCTTTTACACTTTTATTTCCAAAAGATGAGAAGAAACTCTTAAGTAGATCTGCAGCTGGCAGTTACAGCCACACCAGTGTTTTCAGAATACATAATATCCTTACCCATTTCCTTTATAAACTGAAACCACCAACAGTTTCGTGTGACATGTCTTCAATTCTTTTTCTCGTCAGCTGAAGTAATGTCCTTCAGGGCCTAAACGCACGCCACCCACTTTCCCTCTGAAAGCCTGCCTGTTCTTAGAGTTTCTCTCCTCTTGCCAAAGCATGTTGCTTTTACCCATTTGGCATTTGTTTTGGCTTTCTATAACAGTTGTTCATACTCAGCTATCTAACCTAAACTCTCTCAAGACACAGACTGCACTGATATATTATCTGAATAATCTTTATATCTCAGCATCTAACACAATGTCAAACACTCATTAAATTAGATTTTTTTCCCCCATAGATATAGTGCCAGAGTGACTAGAGCAAAGTCCTTTAGTCCTATCAGATCCAGGGTTTGATACCTGGGTCGGGAAGATCCCCTGGAGGAAGGCATGGCAACCCACTCCAGTATTCTTGCCTGGAGAAGCCCATGGACAGAGGAACGTGGTGGATACAGTCCAGGGCTTCACAAAGAGTTGGACACAACTGAAGTGACTTAGCATGCATTGTCTCCTATTTCCATGAAGAAGTACAGAGAATAGAAACACCCTGGCCTCTTCTCCCTTCCTGTGAAAGTTTTCCAAAATTCTGGAAGAAGAAGAATGGAGAGGCTTATAAAAATATATACAGGACTTCCCTGGTGGCCAGTGCAGAAAACATGGGTTCGATCCTGATCTGGGAAGATCCCACATGCTGTGGAACAGCTAAGCCCATGCACCACAACTGTTGAGCCTGTGCTCTAGAGCCCAGGAGCCACAGCTACTGAGGCTCGCATCCCTAGAGCCTGTGCTCTGCAGTAAGAGGAGCCACTGCTAAGAAACATGCATACCTCAACTAGAGAAAAGCTGGTACAGCAACCAAGACCCAGCACAGAGAACGAATAAATAAACAAATAACTTTAAATATACATATATACACAAACTAAGTAATGCCAATAAATTCATATAATGGTATCAGTTCAGTCGCTCAGTCATGTCTGACTCTTTGCGCCCCCATGGACTGCAGCACACCAGGTTTCCCTGTCCATCACCAGCTCCCAGAGCTTGCTCAAATTCATGTCCATCGAGTTGGTGATGCCATCCAACCATCTCATCCTCTGTCATCCCCTTCTCCTCCTGCCTTCAATCTTTCCCAGCATCAGGGTCTTTTCCAATAAGTCAACTCTTCCTATCAGGTGGCCAAAGTATTGGAGTTTTGGCTTCATATATAAGGGTATGGTGTATGTTTAAAACCTCACTGCTCTTCCTCAATCAGTGATTCACATAAGAAGTTAAAAATGCCAGGGGCATGAAACTGATATCTCAAAAAAAAAAAAAAAAAGAAGGAAAAAAAAGTCTGCTGATAAATCAAACATGCTGAATTGTTGATTCTGTTGGGGGAAGAAAAAAATTCCCTCTACCCTTTCTAGGTTTTTCTGAATGGTTTAAGAATTAAATTGAAATGAGACAGATTAACAAGGGAAAATCAAATGCAATGTATGGGGGCCCCATGAGACCCTGGGACAAGTTAGACAATTGAGGCTTATATGCCATCTAAGAAAAGGAGAAGAGGGTAAGTAGGGGTTTGGGACTTCAGAGGGGAGGAAGAAAATTCACAGAAAAATAGAAAAACAAACATTTGGTAAACAATTGCCCTTATAGGCTCATTTCATCTCCGTTGTTGGAAATTTTTAATGAATCTCAGATTGAACTTGTAAAGGCCTCCTAAGGCTAAAAAAACCAAACCAAGAACATGCCATCAGGCTTGTTTGCAATACTTATAATTTGAGTAATTTCTTTCTTCTCAAGGTCACCTAAATAATCCTAAGGTTTCTTATACCTGCTAGGAAGTGACCTTCATTACTTCATTAAGGTTGTTGGGAACCCTGTAAGCAACATATCAGGTGTTTGTTGTTGTTGTTGTTGTTTAAGGGGCTTTATTGGCTCCATAAAGTCAGCCTCTAGTTCCTTAAAGCCATCTGATCAAATGTGAGACTATGCATGACTTTCTCAAATATGGTGTTCCTTGTTAATATAGTCGCTCAGTCCTGTCCGACTCTTTGCAAGCCCATGGACTGTAGCCCACCAGCCTCCTCTGTCCACGGGATTCTCCAGGCAAGAATACTGGAGTGGGTTGCCATTTCCTTCTCCAGTGGATCTTACCCACCCAGGGATCAAAGCTGGGTCTCCTGCATTTCAGGCAGATTCTTTACTGTCTGAGCCAGCTGGGAAGCCCTTGGTAATATAACCAGTTTCCAAATGTATTATGCTGCAAGTAGAATAGATTCCATTGAACTTGTACAGATGGCTAAATTGCCATGAAAATAATAATACTTACTGAGAGTTTCTGAATCCTGAAGGGCTCAAGTTAAGAGAAGAAAAAAAAGTCTCATCTGTGTTCACAAACGTATCTTACAAATTGTTGATAGATTTAGATAAAAGAGACAATGATTTCCTTATATCTGAAAAGTCAAAACATTTTTTAAAAAATCAGTAATGGTTCAAACAAAAAACTCATAAAGAATTATAATCATCTTCATCAGTTTATTCATTCCTGTGTAATTAATTCTTGTGACTTTTCATCTTTTGTTAGAAATTTATGAAGCCATCAGTTTCTGCATTAGGGTTCTGTAAATTCTTGTATAAGACTCTTCATTTCCAACTCTTTTGTGACCCCATGGACTGTAGCCTGGTCAAGGTCCTCTGTTCATGGGATTTCCCAGGCAAGAATACTGGAGTGGGTTGCCATTTCCTTCTCCAAGTGATCTTCTTGACCCAGGGATTGAAACTGCACCTCCTCCATTGGCAGATGGATTCTTATAGTTGTAAGTAAAACCCAATTCTTGTAATATTAATAAGATTCTATTTTAAGCACTCAAAGACCTGATGGAGATAGTGTGAAGCACAGTTGGTAAGACCTAAAGTCTCTGCTTTCTAGGCAAAAAATTTTCATAAAATCTTATCAAGAGCAGACCAGTAGACGAAAAATTTTTCATTTTTTGGGCAGGAAGAAATTAGGTTTTACTCAACATCACTCATTTTCAGAGAAATGCAAATCAAAGCTACAGTGAGGTACCATCTCACGCTGGTCAGAATGGCTGCTATCAAAAAGTCTGCAAACAAAGGAATCCTCTTACACTGTTGGTGGGAATGTAAACTAGTACAGCCTCTATGGAGAACAGTGTGGAGATTCCTTAAAAAACTGGAAATAGAACTGTCATACGACCCAGGAATCCCACTGCTAGGCATACACACCAAGGAAACCAGAATTGAAAAAGACACATGTACCCCAATGTTCATCGCAGCACTGTTTACAATAGCCAGGACATGGAAGCAACCTAGATGTCCATCAGCAGACGAATGGATAAGAAAGCTGTGGTACATATACACAATGGAATATTACTCAGCCATTAAAAAGAATACATTTGAATCAGTTCTAGTGAGGCGGATGAAATTGGAGCCTATTATACAGAGTGAAGTAAGCCAGAAAGAAAAACACCAATACAGTATATTAACACATGTATATGGAATTTAGAAAGATGGTAACAACCCCATACATGAAACAGCAAAAGAGACACAGATGTAAAGAACAGACTTGTGGACTCTTTGAGAGAAGGTGAGGGTGGGATGATCTGAGAGAATAGCATTGAAACATGTATATTACCATATGAGAAATAGATCACCAGTCCAAGTTCGAGGCGTGAAACAGGGCACACAAAGCCGGTGTACTGGGACAACTCAGAGGAATGGGATGGGGAGGGAGGGGGGGAGGAGGATTCAGGACTGGGGGGCACATGTACACCCGTGGCCGATTCATGTCAATATATGGCAAAACCCACCACAAAATTGTAAAGTAATTAGCCTCCAATTAAAATAAATGAATAAATTTAAAAAAAAAAGAAATTAGGTTTTAGTTTTACATAAATACACTATTGATGTTAAACCTTATTTCTGAAATCCTTATAATAAGGATTTCAATTTTAATCTTCATTCAATCTTATCCAGCACAAACATACACAAAATTCCTTTCCCACAATTTCTTTTTCATAAAACTTTTATAATTTTCTATGTCTAGAGCTTGTCCTTTATATTCCTCTTTTTCATTCTGGAATACTGGCTATATTTTAGGACACTGTTTTCCCTTAATAAAAATGCATCTCCTTACTTCATAACTTTTCTTACCCAAAAGTGCATTTCATTTTCCTTGCATGCAGAATTGTTTCCCTTATTATATTTAGTAACTTTAATTACATATAGTAACTAGAATTTTTAATCTTAGAAACTTTAATTTTTAATGAAAACTACATAAGCAATTATGAACTTTTACATTAGCATTTTTGTGAATTGGCAGGCTAATAAATATTTTTTATAATTTCCATAACATGTGTTTCTTATACTGTTTTTCAAAGCACAAGACTTGCTAACTAACAAACACAAATTTATCTTTTAGTTCCTTTGTAATAAGAAGTCAGAAGGAGATAAACCTATGTTTAATAATTAATGAAAAATATTTTATCTTATTTGGAAATGATCTAGTTATTCAATAAATTTATATCATTTAATTTAACTTAGCAAAACTCTAAAGTTTCAAGTTACCAAATGATTTTGGAAGCTCTTTTTAAGTGTATCTACAATAAAACAGAATTATTATACTTATTTAATGTATTTGTTTTCAACAATTGTGATATGAAAATTTTGTCGTGCCACATTTTCTTTGCTAGCAAATTTTGTAGTAAGGATAAATTTGATGCTGAAAACTCAGCCTCTGTGACCAGTGCCAAATTGAATCTCAGAGATAGAGTTTCAGGTGAAGCAGAAAAAAATAGCTTTATTTCTTTGTCAGTCAAAGAGGGACACAGTGGCCTCCTGCCCCAAACAACTGTGGGTCCCAACCTGGGAGGAACTGATGAGGAGTTTTTATAGTAATAGTTCAAGGATGGGTTGCTGATAAGATTAAAATGTGTGCAGGAATACTTAATTTATGTGTTTAATTCTAAATCAATTTAACATAGCTCTTTTAAAATTAATTTTGGCAACAAAATTAATTGGGTAAAATTTTGTTACACCAAAACTGGATTTGCCTCTTTGTGGGTGGAACTAAAAGATAACCAAGTCAAAGATCAGAAGAATGAAGAATCTATTACTTGCAACAAGTAAAGGGAAGACTGGGATCTTTCCCAAAGTGGCATCTCCCTACAGAGCAAAATTGGGGAAGTTTTAAGTGAAGGGTATATGCACATTCATGAAGAGGCTGAAACAGAGGATAATTCAGCATAGAATTAGGGCAAAGGTTGACAGAGTCCCAGTTTTAGTTGACTGAAGTCATGAATGTTAAAAAAAAGTTCAACATCATCATTCTGTCCTCCACCTGGATTGGACCCTTAGTTCCTACAGAACTCAAAGATGCGTATCAGATTGTTATCTATATCCCTTGTGGAAGAACTAGAACTCTTTTATCACTGTACTATTGTTTCTTGAGTGCTTTTGCTTTGTTCCTGCATTCCCTCATTTCCCATAAGATCATTAATTACTGAGACCTACTTCAACTGCAAACATTGTGGCCAGGCTTAGATCACAAAATGGCATAAGCCAAAATGGTGGCTTCCTTTAAATATATATTCATTGTTTTTTATGGCTGAATAGTATTCCATTTATATATATACCACATCTTCTTTATCCATTCATCTGCTGATGGACTTTTAGGTTGTTTTCATGTCTTGGTTATTGTGAATAGTACTGCTGTGAATGTAGCAGGAGACACAGGTTCAATCCCCTGGGCTGAGAACCCCTGGAGGAGGAATTGGCAACCCACTCCAGTATTCTTGCCTGGGAAATCCCATGGACAGAGGAGCCTGGCAGGCTACAGTCTGTGAGGTCGCAAAAAGTCAGATACAACTGAGTAATTAACAAGACAAAAAAGCCTTTTTAACTAATATTTGTAGACGAGCTTTTTAAGCCATATATATATATATATATATATATAATTTTAATTATTTCGCTGTGCTGGGTCTTGCTTGCTGCATGGGCTGTTCTCTAGTTGCAGTGCACAGGCTTCTCATTGCAGTAGTTTTTCTTGTTGTGAAGCACAAGCTCTAGGGTGTATGGTCTCAGTAGTTGTGGTTTCCGGGCTCCGGAGCATTAGATTAGCAGATTCTTTACCACTGAGCCACCAGGGAGGTGCTCCCTCCCAACATTTTTAAGTGAAGTATAGTTGATGCTGTACAGGAAAGTGATTCAATTATACATGTGTCTACACATTCTTTTTTTATATTCTTTTTCATTATGGTTTATCACAGGATAGTGAATATAGGTCCCTGTGCTATACAGAAGAACCTTGTTGTTTATCCGTTCTCTGTATAATAGTCTGCATCTACTAACCCAAGACTCTCACTCCATCCCTCCCCCACCTACCCTCTCCCTTTGCAACCACAAGTCTGTTCTCAGTGTCTGTGATTCTATTTCTTTTTTATAGATAAGTTCATTTGTATCACTGTGTTTTAGATCTCACATATGTGATATTACATCCTTTGTTTTTTTCTTTCTGAATTACTTCACTTAGTATGATCATCTCTAGTTCCATCTATGTTGTTGCAAATGGCATTATTTCATTCTTTTTTATGGGCTGAATAGTATGTATGTATTGTATAGCATTGTATGTATGTATCATATCTTCTTTATCCATTCACTGTTGATGGACTTTTAGGTTGCTTTCATGTCTTGATTGTTGTGAATAGTGCTGCTGTGAACGTACGAGTACGTGATTCTTTTGGATTATAGTTTTGTCTGGATACATGCCCAGGAGTGGGATTGCTGAGTAATATGGCATCTCTAGTTTTAGTTTTTTTGATAAACCTCCATACTGCTTTCCGTACTGACTGCACCAATTTATATTCCCACCAACAGTATTGGAAGGTTCTCTTTTCTCAACACCCTCTGCAGCATTTGTTATTTTGTAGACTTTTTTAAAATGATGGCCATTCTGGCCTGTGTGAAGTGGTACCTCAGTGTAGTTTTGATTTGCATTTCTCTAATTGCAATGTTTTTAAATATGCTTTCTAGGTTGGTCATAACTTTTCTTCCAAGGAGTAAGCGTCTTTTAATTTCATGGCTGCAATCACCATCTGCAGTGATTTTGGAACCCCCCAAAATAAAGTCTGACACTGTTTCCACTGTTTCCCCATCTATTTCCCATGAAGTGATGGGACCAGATGCCATGATCTTCGTTTTCTGAATGTTGAGCTTTAAGCCAACTTTTTCACTCTCCTTCTTTTAGTTTCATCAAGAGGCTTTTTAGTTCCTCTTCACTTTCTGCCATAAGGGTGGTGTCATCTGCATATCTGAGGTTATTGATATTTCTCCTGGCAATCTTGATTCCAGCTTGTGCTTCTTCCAGCCCAGCATTTCTCATGATGTACTCTGCATCTAAGTTAAATAAGCAGGGTGACAATATACAGCCTTGACATACTCCTTTTCCTATTTGGAACCAGTCTGATGTCCAGTTCTAACTGTTGCTTCCTGACCTGCATATAGGCATATTTAAAAGCAGAGACATTACTTTGCCAACAAAGGTCCGTCTAGTCAAGGCTATGATTTATCCTGTGGTCATGTATGGATGTGAGAGTTGGACTATGAAGAAAGCTGAGCGCCGAAGAATTGATGCTTTTGAACTGTAGTGTTGTAGAAGACTCTTGAGAGTCCCTTGGACTGCAAGAAGATCCAACCAGTCCATTCTGAAGGAGATCAGCCCTGGGATTTCTTTGGAGGGAATGATGCTAAAACTGAAACTCCAGTACTGTGGCCACCTCATGCGAAGAGTTGACTCATTGGAAAAGATTCTGATGCTGGGAGGGATTGGGGGCAGGAGGAGAAGGGGACGACAGAGGATGAGATGGCTGGATGGCATCACGAAATCGATGAACATGAGTTTGGGTGAACTCCGGGAGTTGGTGATGGACGGGGAGGCCTGGCGTGCTGTGATTCATGGGGTCGCAAAGAGTCGGACATGACTGAGCGACTTAACTAAACTGAATAGCAATGTTAAGCATCTTTTCATGTGCCTGTTTGCCATCTGTCTTCTCTTTTTGTTTATGGTTTCCTTTGCTATGCAAAAGCTTGTAAGCTTGATTAGGTTCCATTTGTTTATTTTTGCTTTTATCTGTATTGCCTTGAGAGACTGACCTAAGGAAACACTGGTATAATTTATGTCAGAGAATGTTTTTCCTATGTTTGCTTCTGGGAGTATTATGGGGTCATGCCTTATGTTTAAGTCTTTAAGCCACAAAATGGTTTTTCTTATGTCAAGATATCCATGGTTGGTTCTCTTTCTCTGGGGATCCCATACCCTATCTGTTTACAATGCCATCTGAAGGTAGAAAAATATCACACATCTACAACATATATATACAGATACACACAAACATACGCACAGATGCAGAGATCTTATAGCTTTCATTTTTAGAAAATTTGTGAGAGAGGTACGGTAGTACAAAACTCACTAGTTTATAAAAGAATGGTTGGATTCAAATTTTGTTTTGAAACAGCTCCCTAAAGTTTGCATTTCAAAGAATGGCTCTTAGGCCCTAAAGATGATGCGGGTAGAAAATCTATATCACAAAGGCACAATTTTGTGTCCTAGTAACTATAAACAGTTTGAGATGAATAAGGCAGGTTTGAAAGTGAAACTGTTAGTCTCTCAGTTTTCCTGATCCAGGGATGGAACCCAGATCTCCTGCATTGCAAGTAGATTCTTTACCACCTGAGCCACCAAAGGGACTCAAAGAGTGTTTTGGGTTTTGCCAAAAGGACAGTGAACTTTGAACCACTTTCTAGAGACACACCTCTGGCCCTGTAGTGATTTCCAAGGCAAAGGCAGTTGTTTGGTTTTCCAAAGAACTGGGTCTCAGGCTAAATGATAGAGACTGACCTGCCCTTCTGACTATATTTTTTCCAATTTGCTTCTTTCCTCTGTACTTTCTTCTAAAGTACATAGTTTCACTTTAGCTTAGGGGAGAAAGCCTAAAAATTATTCCCATCAGGCTGTGAGTGTCAGCTGTGGTCATTCATCCTAAGGTGTTTTTCACATCTGGATTTAATTGCATTCCTATGGCATCAGTTAACATGTTTTCTTGTTCTTTTTAATCACCTACAAGCTTCTAGTTAGATCTAGAGGTTTGATCTGATTCAGGTTTGATTCTTTTTCTTTTTACAAAAATATTTCATAAGTTGTAATAAGCTATTCCATCAGGAGATAGTGATGTCTAGTGTCTTTCTTTTTATGTTAACAGTCCTCAATGGTAATTGTTATTTCCATTAGGGGTTTGCAAAATGGTGATATTCTATTTTTCTTCTTCATTTATTATCTTCACTATTTCTATGATATCTATTTCAATAATTTCCCTGACCTCAATTATTTAACTCCCAGAA
Organism: Oryx dammah; assembly: GCF_014754425.2. Classification (NCBI taxonomy): domain Eukaryota; kingdom Metazoa; phylum Chordata; class Mammalia; order Artiodactyla; family Bovidae; genus Oryx; species Oryx dammah. Next base: position 116,330,658 of record NW_024070211.1, on the reverse strand, counting down.
GGTAAAGCTCATAAGAGAAAGGCAGGCTAAATGCTTGATTCTTACCCTTTACTTACCAATTTTCAGAATAATGAGTTGGTTTACCATCATCCTCCAAAGGTGACCAATGAAATTCTTTTAAAAATGTTATTGTGATTTCATGGATTTTAACACACCTGATGTGTTTAATCAATTGCAGTTATTCTTACTGATTCTCAAACTGTGGGAACCTTTTCAAGCTGGTTCCTCAGTCTTTTCTAGGCTGGCATAGTATTTATTTTTCTGAGGTTGTTCACTGTTTCTGGGCCTTTTCAGTGACTAGAACTGGGAAATAGAAGTTTAAAGATAAAAATGCATTACAAGTTTCCACTCATATTATCAATACAAACTTAAAAGTACAGAGTTTTACTTCTTTGGTTTTGTACTTGTATTTCTTTTCTTTTTGCTAAAAATCTTGGTTCCTTCTTCTGGGGTACTTTAATACTTACAAAATATTTACTGAAAATTCAGAGATCAAAGATGGTCCTAAGGGTGTTTCCCACTAGGAATCAAATTACATAAATTGTTGTATTAATGTCACTGATACTCAAAATACTAACCAGTTGGAACTGTAATTTCCTCAATTCTGTCTCACTGCAACAAAAATTTGAAGTGACGGACAGATTGATGTTACAGCTCAGTTTTGTTTGGCAAGCAAAGGAAAATACATCCTCAAAGTGTGAGGGCAGTCAGACCCAAAAGAAGCGAAGAGAAGAGAAGCCAGAGGCCCAATTTTGTCTCCTCTTTTTATACATTTTTTCTCCTCCTCCTGAGCCTGACCTATGTAAATTGGGCTAGCCAGGAGGGCTGTTTGTTTTACCTGAGGTTCTCACTCTGGTCCTTGGACTTTACTTTGTCCTATTTTTCGTGAGCTTTTTCCCTTCTTTGTCTTTTAGCCACCGCTATTCTGAACGCCTTTTTCCTATTCTAACTATCTAACAGAACCAATCAACCCCTCTATGCCATGATCTAACAATTTTAGGTGTTTAACTGTGGAGACAAGGAGGAAAGGTAGTATCTCAGGGCAGCCCCAGTTCACCAACCCATTTACCATTGCTCCAATATTTTTAAAACCGGGAATGCCATACTCTGTTATAAGCTTGTTATAAGCCTTTCTGTTGTTGAGTTCTCATCTAGCTTCAACAGGAACCTAGACAGATACCCTTTTCCTACTTCCTTACCCTGCTAGGTTTTATTTATACAGTTATCCGAAAATTTCACAATTATACAAACGATTATTTTATATGATTCTTGACGTTCTGGCCAATAAATTAAGCAAATACAGAAATATGAGTTATGACTATTAGGAAATTAAATTAACAATATTTGGAACCAGTTATCATTATGGACTTCCCTGGTGGCTCAGACGGTAAAGCATCTGTCTACAATGCGGGAGACCTGGGTTTGATCCCTGGGTCGGGAAGATCCGCTGGAGAAGGAAATGGCAATCCACTCCAGTACTATGGCCTGGAAAATCCCATGGACAGAGGAGCCTGGTAGGCTACAGTCCATGGGGTTGCAAAGAGTCACATACAGCTGAGCGATTATCATTAGACAAAACAAAATGAGCAAGAAAACCTTAGGTAGAATAAGCAAAGTATGAGCAGAAATTTGTAGGCCACACAAATCTATTATAGTGGCACCAGCTATCGTGTTAGCAGGCCTGGATTAATTAGTAATTAAAATTGAAGTTAGATATAATTAATTACACAATTTTCTGATGTTTTTATTTAATATCATTAAAATTATTTTTAATAATTACTAGAGTGATTGTCTGTGATACTGCCTTCCCCAAAAGCTCTCTTTCCTAAGAACGGGTGTTCCCCTCCCTCTCTACCATCCATGTGGTTGTAGGCAGAACTTTTCTTGCTTGTATGACTCTACTCCCCTGGTCACACCTGTGGGGTTCAGGGGTAGGCATCTGGCCTAACACAGTACTATCAGAGGCTTTCCTCTGAATTTTTCAAGCTGGAATCAAGAAAGAAAGTAAGCTACATGGTTGTTAAAGAACACTGACCCAAAGAAGTGTTATTATCCTTGTTTTATACTTTGTGGGGAAATCCTCTCTGCAGTGAGAACAGATGTAGGTGACTTGCAGAGGGGAGCTGAGCCATCTGTCAAAAGGAATTATGATGGTAGTAGAGTTCCTGCAGTCTGTGCCTAAGGCCCAGCTACAGCCCTACCCATCTCTTAGGTTGGTCTTTTTTTAACACTTTCTTGGAATCCATAAGCCAATAATTTCTAATTTTGCCAAAGCTAATTCAAATTATGGTTTTGTCATGCTGGTGTGTATTGGTCTAATATAATATGTTGTATATACCAGATAGCTAATATATATATTTTATTTCTTTATTGGTTTGATTTCATGAATATTGTTAAAAGAGTAATTATAACCAACCTAAAATTTTATGTATCAAAAAGAATATCATCAGCTCAATGTCATTGTAGAGAAATTAAAATTTTGTAATGAAATAAAATTGGAAAGAATATGATAAAGTGATATAAGACTCATATTTTCAAAATAAAGCTTTCCATATTCAAAGCAACTAACTGTAGTCCCCTTTTTACTGTACTTTCCCTAGGGATTTAAATTGCTCTTGTCCACCTGATTTCCAAAGCAAAATTACCAAATGCTGTCAATGTAACTTGTTCTGTGTTAAAAGCAGAATTAGACAGTCCTGCCTTCCTTACTGCCATTCCAATGTTTTCTGAAAAAATGCAAAATCCCAACTTATTGATGGTGGTTTTGTCACAAGTGAAAGTTCAACAGCTTATAGACTTGTGAAATAATTGATGTCTTTAAATTTTTAACAGTTCTAATGAGCTGCAGGGAACTTTGGCCAAATTCCTTTCAATTTGATTTAGTTTTCTTACATCAGCACTGAATCAGGAAAATACAAAGCAAACTACAAATGTAATTTTATGCTTTCTGTTAGCCATACTAAGAAAAGAGTTTTAAAAAATGTGAAATTAATTTTAATAATGTTTTATTTAACTAAAATTTTCCAGAATGTTATTACTTTAACATATAGTCAATATTTTAAAATTTCTGATGAAATAGGTTACATTATTTTTTCATACTATCTTCAAAGTCTAATGTGTGTTTTATACTTACAACACATCTTACTTTAGAATAGCCAGATTTCGAGTGCTCAAAAGCCTCATGTGGACAATGCAGCCTTAGATAAAAATCACAGCTGGAGATAGTAACATTTTTTAGAGACTTATGCTGCCTTCCCTTTAAATTACACAATGAATACAACATTCTTAACACAGTGTTTACCACCTATAACTAGAAGGCCATTCCAAGTCTGAGGGGAAAATGTATGATACAGATTATAAAGATGCATTCAAATATTTAAAATTTTTATTCTAGTGTCTATCCTTCAACTCTCTTTTCCGCATTTTGAAAAATAGAAAATGGTGTCGGTTTTGTGGCATTATGAGTTTTGGATTAGATAACAAGGAAGAGTGGAATTGCCATTAAATGGCATTTATTCCCACTTTCAGAAGTAATATGCTATTCTGGACAGGGCGCTAGCTTAAGAGACCAACATGAGTTTTCATCCTGGCTATGCCATTAACAGGATGGCTTGCAACAGGCCAAGTCAATTCTTTGAACATTGTCTCATCTCTAAAATGAGGTTGAAGGACATTGGTAGCTTTAATCATACTCTGAGTCACCTAGGGATTTGTAAGGGAAGAGTGAGATGGAAATAGGTGGAATTTTTGCCACACATACACACACTCCACCAGAATCAACCACTGCGGGATCAAGTTTGTTTGTTTTATAAATTAATCTTCAGTGTAAACCCCCAAACTAATTCAATATTATAACCAGGGAATTTAATCATCTCCACTCTTCAACAATATATAAAATATGATATGGTATTTGCATCTTCTGGCCCATACCTAAAGGTCCTTTCACATACCTAGGTATTTTATCTTTCTTGATATGATTTTGAATGGGATTTCTTTCTTTCTGTTTGTGATAATTCATTATTAGTGTATAGAAAAGTCAAGATTTCTGTATATGGATCTTGTATCCTGCAACTTTACTGAATTCACTTATTGGTTCCAATAGTTTTTTGGTGGAGATGTTAGGCTTTTCTGTATACAGTATCATGTCATCTGCAAATAATGACAGCTTTACTTCTCCTCTTCCAATTTGGATGCCTTTTATTTTTTCTTGTCTGATTCCTGTGATTTAGTACTTCTAATAATATATTCAATAGAAGTGGTAAAAGTAGGCATTCTTGTCTTGTTCCTGATTTTAGAGAAAAAGCTTCAGCTTTTCACTGTTAAGTATGATGTTAGCTATGAGTTTCTCTTGTATGGTCTTAATTATGTTGAGATATGTTCTCTCTATCAGAGAAGGTGATGGCAACCCACTCCAGTGTTCTTGCCTGGAGAATCCCAGGGATGGTGGAGCCTGGTAGGCTGCCGTCCATGGGGTCACACAGAGTCGGACTCGACTGAAGTGATGAGAGTTTTTATCATGAATGGATGCTAAATTGTGTCAGATGATTTTTCTGCATCTATTGAAATGATAGTATAATTTGTATCCTTCCTTTTGTTAATGTGGTGTATCACATTTGATTGATTTGCAGATACTGAAGCATCCTTGCTTCCCTGGAATAAATCCCACTTGATCATAGTGTATGGTCCTTCTTAATATATTGTTGAATTTGGTTTGCTATTATTTTGTTGAGGATTTTGCATCTGTATTCATCAAAGATATTGTCCTGTAACTTTCTTTTTTTGCATTATCTTTGGTTTTGGTGTCAGGATAATAATGGCAGCCTCATGGAATAAATTTAGGACTGTTCCTTCATTTTTTTGGAGTTTGAGAAGGATAAATATTAGCTCTTCATTATATATTTAGTAGAATTCCCTGGTGAAGCCAACCAGTTCTGGACTTCTGTTTGATGGAAAATTTTGGTTACTGATTCAGTTTCACTACTAGTGATCGGACTGTTCAGATTATCTATTTTCTCCTGATTCAGTATTTGAAGACTGTATTTTTTGACAAATCTATCGTTTCTTCTAGGGTGTCCAGTTTATGGGCATATAGCTGTTCATAGGTGCTGTGCAGAAGCCCTGAGGTTAACGTCTGAACTGGTTCTGTTCACTCTGAGTGTGAGCTCTCACCCCTTCCAGCACGGTCACCTTTGCCCCAAAGGAGAGCAGCACTGAAGCAAGAGGAGCTGGCGCTGGTGCCCAGCATAGGCTGAGGTGCTTGTCGGGTGATGCCAGTCACCAGGCAGTGAGGTCCAGACTACTCCTAAAATGCTCTCTGTGAGTGCCAGCAATGGCTTTCCATACCCTGTTCAGATACAGTGCCAGGTTTAAGTTGACTCTGTCCCCACCAGTGTACCCTCTCCTTGGCAACGGCAATGGCAACCTTCCCTCTAGAGGGAAGATGCCCCAGAACAAGAGGGGACAGTGTGGGTGCTTGATGTGGGCCAGAATGTGGACTGGGACAGTCTTGACACACCAATCAAGAGTTTCAGATGGCTCCCAATCTGCTGACTCTGTGAGTGACAGTAATGGCACCATCATCTCATTCAGCTGCAGTGCCAGGTCTGAGCTGGCTCTGTTCCCTGCAGCTGCACAGGCTCCTTGGCAGTGGCAATCTTTGCCTAGTGGGGAGCTGCACTGGAGCTAGAGGACCCAGGCTGCGTGCTTGGCATGGGCTTGGGGCATATGCTGGGGCAGTCACGGGAAATCAGCCAGAATTCCAGAAAGTTTCTATCTGTTTCCTCCACCTTCCCAAGAGTAAGCAAGTTTGTGTGGCTCCTCACTAGTGGAGTCTAGGTTTCTTACTGCCCTCCTGTTAGTCCCCGTGGTTCAAACCACCTAAGGGGATTCATCTTCCCAGTGCTGGGCTTCAGAGCTAGGGTGCTTAATATGTGGTTCAAACCACTCACTCCTGTAGAAGGATCTCTGAGCCCATGATACTCCTGTCCTCTTCCATGTCCCCTCCTAGTGTTACAGATCCTGACCTGGTCACTTCTCTTCCTTTCCTAGCTGACTCGTGTGGATTGTTTTTTACAGCTGTGGTTGTATAAGTCTTTCTGCCAGTCTCCAGTTGGTTTTCAGTGATAATTACTCCACACGTGGATGTATTTTTGATGTGTTCATTGATGGGAGGTGAGGGCCACATCCTCCTTCTCCACCATCTTGATCTCTGTAACTGTAACTCTGTCTGGATTAGCATCTCAACATATGTTCGTGTAAGACCCCAGATAAGGAGGTGAATTTAACTGGTTTGCAAGTCAGCAATCAACAAAAACAAATGCTGGTTTATAGCTATCTCAATCCTAGGGATAAAAGAGTTTCTTTTAACATTTCACAGTTTGGGTTTCAGTTCATGTTTTAAAATGAGAATCTAGAGATTTCTTCTTGTTGATCTCATCAACTGAAGCAGGCAACCTCAGCACACAGCTCTTGAGTCTTCATACCCTTCATATTGTTCTATGGCAATGACAGTTAGGTCCTCCAGGGGCTTGTCCTCAATGCCCACCATAGTCCTAATGTTCAGAGGCATTAGTTTCTTTAGCTGTTTCACTGTAACAGGCCATGGGCTTCCAGTATCCCATCTTTGAATATTAATTGGGTTTTTATTATCTTCAAGGATAATGAGTCTCCAGGACTTCCCTGGTGGTCCAGTGATTAAGACTTTGCTTTCCAAGCAGTTTCAGTCCCTGGTCAGGGAGCTGTAATCCCACACGCCTCACATCCAGACAATCAAAACATAAACAACAGAAGCAATATTGTAACAGATGCAATAAATACTTTAAGAAAACATAGTGAATCTGGATAATTATAGCTTCCTCGTTTCCATAAGACTCTACTGTCTATAATCAACTCCTCATTAACAACTTCTGTACATGTCAGGAGTCACAACTGCAAGCTGCCAATGCTAGGTAGCTTAAACAGACTGAAATTTGTTGGAAGGATGCTAGGTAGCTCCCAAGATAAGGTTAAAAACCAAGCTCAAGCAACAGATAACTCAGGCAAGGTAGCTAGTGACACTGATACCACCAGGCATTCTCTTCTCCTGGGTTATTGACATCACCACAGTCTCTGAATCACTCCCTCTGGATTCAGTGGCAGAATATCACTGGATAAACTTCAGTTAAATGCTGATGCCCTTGACATTTAGAAGGAAGATCTGCCCTGCATCATCCATATGCTAGGTAATACGCCGCTGCTGCTAAGTCCCTTCAGTCGTGTCCGACTCTGTGTGACCCCATAGACGGCAGCCCACCAGGCTCCCCCATCCCTGGGATTCTCCAGGCAAGAACACTGGAGTGGGTTGCCATTTCCTTCTCCAATGCATGAAAGTGATAAGTGAAAGTGAAGTCACTCAGTTGTGTCTGACTCTTCAAGACCCCATGGACTGCAGCCCACCAGGCTCCTACGCCCATGGGATTTTCCAGGCGAGAGTACTGGAGTGGGGTGCCATTGCCTTCTCCGAGGTAATATGCACACATACCCAAACATACGCCCGTGCATACACACATCGAGGCCACCATACTTACGTTTATTTCTGGACTTCATATTTTATTTTACTGGTCTGTTAGTGGTCTGTTGCTACTGTGATATTGTTTCAATTTCAGTCATTTTACATTTCTTTTAAAGTCTGATAACCCAAATTCCCTTCCCTCTGAAAAGGTTAAAATTTTTTTGCTTGGTTCTTCTCAGCTTCATTTTTCTTGGTGAATTTCAGAACTCTTTTATCAAGATTCTAAGAATATGTAATTAGAATTTTGATTGGAATTTTATTGTATTTGTTAATACTTTGAGGGAATAATTTTAAAGTTTACAATGTTGATTCTTATCCAAGAACATGGTATACCCCTCTATTTAAGCCTTCTTTTATTCTCTTGGTTAGTTATATAGTTGTCTTCATATAGATTTGACACATTTCTTAAGTTTATGTTTTTGTTGTTAGGGTAGATGGAATTTGTTCCATCTTGTTTTCCTTTAAAAGAATGTCAAGTCCCTCTTTTTGTCCAACTAAAATCTTAACACCTTATAACTTTATTACGCAAATAGTTCTGTGATTCTGATTCTCTACTAAGCTGTATTAACCATTGAGCTAAATTCTTGTTATGTTCATCCAGCTTCCACTATAGAATTAAATCTTCTACTTTGTAGTATAAATCTGAGTTTGAAAGTTAAAGGTCGGGAATGCTTTTCAGAGGAGTAAATTAAGGGAAACAAAATTAGAACTGAATAAATTTGAAGACAGTGGCCACTGTACTAATGCTACAGTACCCCCTAGTGGACACAAAGAAACATGGTTTCGTTTATACCAAGAATGACCCCAGCTCTTGCTCAGGCATTTAGAATCTGGAGGGGCCTTTGTGATCAAGTAGGTCTACATCCCTAGCTCCAGATAAGGAAACTGAGGAACAAAAAATAAATGATTGGTCCAAATTTACATAACCAACCTAAAGCTAAAGTCCAAGATTCTTAACTCTCATTTCTCTTCCTTGCCCCTCCCTTTTCTTTCTTTCTTCCTTCTTTTTCAACATGTACCATGCACCTATTATGAAGCAGGGTGCTAAGAATACAAACATACAAAATAGTCTTTGCCTTCAAGTTTTCTTTCAAGTCTAATTTCTTTTAACACATTTTGGGGAATGAATTTGCAAAATGACCAAACAACTGTGTAAGCAAAGGTTCTCAATCATCCGCAAGTTGACTCACAATGTGATTAATTCTTGAACCTGGCCTGGAAAATACATTTGCAAATGTAGAAAATGACCTTGACCAGGTTCAGACCATTTCATTAAGAGAAAAGACTTTATAGATTTATAATTGAATTCTATTGCCAAAAAAAATGGCAATAGCCTATTGAAGATGTTTAAGTGTGCCCACAACCTAATCACAAACATGATCATTGGGATATACTTGATTGAACATATCCTTATTGAGGACCTACATGCAGGGCATATACTAAACACTGGACTAGTGTAATAAAGAAAGCAGATATGGTCCCATGGTTTCTGCTTTCACAGAGCTCACAGTCACTTGTGTGTGTGCACGCACATGGATAATTCTGTACATCCCAGGAAAACCGATTTCCCCATTTCACTTTGGCAAGTCTTATTTTGATATTATGGAAATCAGGTAGTATGCAAATATTTTCTAAGATTACTCTGTCCCCACCGTAAGGGAAATGAATAATAAAGGTCTGGAATCAGACAGAACTGGAATTGAAACCCAGTTCCACCATTTATAACTACTAGACAAACTGATTCACTTCTCTAGGCCCCAGTTGCTTCTATAAAATGAAAATAATACGTATCCTTTGTGAGGGATGATGTTTTATCATTATCCTTATTAATTTATAAATAGAGACATTACTTCTTGAGTCAAAAGCATGAATTATATATTCTTTTTCCTAAAGTGCAGATTAAAAAATCAAAAGAGAAACATCTCTATAATTCACACAGTTTCACAAAGAATGTCATTTTCCAGAATTAATATAGAAGATATTCATGACCATTGACATTTTAATTTAAAAAAAAATAAGGTAAAATCCTCCAACAATAGATGCTACTACAAAAGCATTTCTTTAATTTTATTCCATGGATGAACATGGCCTTGTTCCAGAGGAGCAAAGCTTATTATTTAAGTTATGATGAATAAAACTAGTATGATTATTGTTCAAGGGATCTTTTCATCAGTTCAGTTCAGTTCAGTTGCTCAGTCGCATCTGACTCTGCAACCCCATGAACCGCAGCACTCCAGGCCTCCCTGTCCATCACCGACGCCTGGAGTTCACCGAAACCCATGTCCATTGAGTCGGGGATGCCATCCAACCATCTCATCCTCTGTCATCCCCTTCTCCTCCTGCCTTCAAACTTTCCCAGCATCAGGGTCTTTTCAAATGAGTCAGCTCTTCGCATCAGGTAGCCAAAGTACTGGAGTTTCAGCCTCAACATCACTCCTTCCAGTGAACACCCAGGACTGCTTTCCTATCTGATGGACTGGTTGGATCTCCTTGCAGTCCAAGGGACTCTCAAGAGTCT